>NC_071621.1:8437601-8751465 GCF_014839835.1 Dryobates pubescens | reverse complement strand
CACCATCCCCTGCAATGCTGGCGCCCACCAGCACCCGTCTTACCCTTGTGAAAGCCAAATATTACAATTTCTCACAAAATTATTGAAAGGAATAGGTTTAAATTCATTATCCCTCTTCTCATATACATTTTGTTGAATGTAGCAGAACATAACAGAATATAATGACATGGTTTAGTGGTGAACTTAGCAGTGTCATGTTAATGGTAGGACTTGATGATCATAAAGGTCTTTTTCAACCTGAACTGTTCTAGACTTCTATAAATGCACACTATCAACAGTTAAATGGTAGCCATGGGAGAAATAGGTAACTGCATTTTCAAGTATGGGCTCCTCCAAAATATGAGTGGATTCGCCGATTTAAGAACAAGTATTACCCTTACATTCAATCAGATGCCCTACAAGGGATATGTGTGTACTTGTCTGATGCAGTGTCACAGCCATGCAAGTTACATACTCCGACATTCCCTGGCTTTGGTGAGGTACACATGCTAAGTTAAGAGCTTGCAATGTTTCAGACAGTGAAGCAAATGGCATTAGAAAGGAAGACAAAAGTGGAAAAGTTGGTGGGTGGCTTGCTAGCTTGCAAGTAGGAAGCTGTGATGAAGAGGTTTTTTAATTTATGAATTTGAAATATTAATTATGAAAATATTATTTTTATTAATTATCAAATTATTAACAACCAATGAATCACTAACTTATATACATGTTCTAGTGCACGTTCGTGAAATACATTCCATACGTGGTTTAGTGTTATGATTAGAACTTAATTGAACTATCTACAGACTATATTTATATAACAAGGGTGCAGTTCTGCCGCTTGGCCACTAGATGGCAACTCGGTGGCACGTGGGTGGCTTCTGGCTATATACAGCAATGTTATAATATTTCTATGTGTCAGCGATTACTCTGCCAGACGCGGATACTTTGAACTGAGTGCTAGTGGATGGAAAGCACATGGGAGATACTCTGTAGCTGTTGTTGGTAGCAAGGTGGAAGTCCCACAGACTACTGTCGCTGTACTGGTTCCTAGTTGAGTTGGAGGGCAGCTTTGGGCTACTGTCTAATCTCTCTGCAGCAGTGGAGAGGAAATAATGGAACCTGGGCTTAGCTCGGAAGCAGGTTCCCTTCAGGACTCGGTCGATTCCCTCCAGACAATAGGGATCGGTCCTGGTTGAGGTCGGCCCGTGGGGTCGGCCCTCGGAGTCGGCTCGCATGACAGGGTGGGGTGACGGTTGCCGATAGGCGGGCTTGGATGTTTCCGACCAGACACGACAGCAGACAGGTCTGCGGGGTTGGCCTGGCTACGACGATTCTCGGGGCTGATGTAAACAGCCTCGGAGAGAGAATGCGGCTGCATCAAGTGGCGGCTTATTGTTTACTGGGCTTAAAGGAATAGCGGGACGTCCAGAGTGGTCCCGGGTTTGGTTCAGTATAGGCACGAACAGTGCTTTAGTCCTCCCTGAGGTTTACAGGGCTCAGAGTGGCACACGTGGCGGCTCCTCTCCTGCTATGGCAGGGCTAGGCATATGTGGACTCAGCCTTGATCAAGTCCCTTCTCCCCATCAACTGGGCAGATCTTACCCTCAGGGGTTGGTCCAGTCCTCCAGTGGCACAGTGGGCTCTCCTGGTCGATATGACTGGCTGTGGTGACGCTGGGCTTCTCGGGCTCAGCGAAGGTCCTCCCTCTGGAGATGATCCTCACGATTGCTTCTCACAATGCAGAGGCTTTCAGTATGTGTGCATGTATGACAGAAGCTAACAACAATAAGCTCAATGGCAGAGGCTATGGCTTGAGAGTTGTCCTCCTGAGCAAGTACAGAGACAAAGTGAAAGAGGGGGCAACTTTTTTACCAACTGGGGTGATACTTACAGATTTCTCAAGGCTGGGTTTGACCAATGGGCACTGTCATAGACAACTGGCTTCAGCCTATAGAAAGTGTGAAGCTAGAATTATGCCCATACTTGGTATTTGCATGAGCACTGCATGAGCTGGGTGCGTGCTGGCCTGGCTAATGCTTTGGCTTTTGTCTTCCTCCTGAAGGAGGGGAAACTTATCCACATGCTGGGACAAGATCCAGTATCTGGGCATAATGTGCCTTCACCCCAGAAGCCCTCAGTCCCATAGGAATCTGAGAGCAGCTGTGGAGCTGCTCCCATTGTTTAATGGGAGAAAAAGTGCAAGTGACATGAAAGCTCTGTTACTAACAAAAGAAAACATTACAAATAAAAAGAAATCTAGGGATACAGACTGAACAGCCAGCTTCCCTTTACCAGCCCACCAACCTCAGTGCATAATGCAGGTTGCACTGCTTTGGCTGCCTCTGATCAGTTGTCATAGGGTGAGGCAAGGCCAATGGCACACACATTTTATTTTCTACAAGTTTTGACTTTTTGTCATGGTGTATGTACAAAGAGGCCATTTTATAATCACTCTTTCACTGTATATATTCATGCAATAACATGCTTTGCTAACAGCCTCTGCTTCCTAGAAGTGTTTCAATGTCTAAGGTATCAGAAATTGTTTCATGCAATAGCAGCCTTCCAGTTCCTGAAGGGGGCCTTCAAGAAAGCTGGGAGGGACTTTTTATGAGGACTTGTAGTGATAGGACAAGAAGGAATAGACTGAAGCTTGAGGAGGGTAGATTTAGACTGGATATTAGGAAGAAATTCCTTACACTGTAACAGATTTCCCAGGAAGGTTATGGATGTCTTCTCCTTGGAGCTGTTCAAGGCTAGGCTGTTACGAATATACTGGTGATTCTGCATTTGTGTTAAAGGGTGATTGGGGAGCTTGCAAGAGCCTGTTTTGAGGACAAAGGGAGAGCTGTATATTTTACAGACTTAAACAGAGACAGTGTGTTTGGCTAATTGGAGACACCAAGGCTGAGGAGAAGCTGTATTAAGATAAACACTCAGTTCTATTCGGAACTGTGGCTGTTTGACGCTGTGCCTTTAAGGAAGGGGCACACTGGCTAAATGTTTGTAAAATATTTTGGTATTCTAAACGAATTTCATTGGTAGGATTGTGGGAGGAGAGATTGGACCCAGGGGAGTTGGGAACTTTCTCTCAGTCTTCCTTCCTTCGCTGTCCCTCTTGGCTGGATCTGCTTCTGGGATTCTGGCCAACTAAGATAAGAACTAACTCCCTGTGCATAGGCCTCTGTCTGCTATGCTAACTCCCTTTTGGTCTCTTCTTCTACCTCTTTTGGGGGAGAAGGGAGGTAGGGGGGTGAAGGGGGCACAGGGGGAAGCCCCTCTGTGGGGAGTCTGGTTTCTGGTTGAGTTCATTTGCTGTATATTCCTGTATATATTGTAAAATACCTGTATTTGTTGTGTTACATAGAATCTGTTTCCTTGTAAAATATAATCTCATTTCTCCGACTGGGTTTAGCCGTGCTCTCTTTCTCAGTGGGGGAGGGAAAGCAGAGCCTTTCCTTTCAAACCACCACAGGAACTGGGGATTTATTTTCTTTGGATAAGAAGCCTGGACAACTGAGCATGTGTGAAAGTGGACACCTTAGAGGATGACTCATTTACTTCATCTTTCGACCCTGGGGAGGACCCTTACCATGCAGAGTGCACATGAGCAGGGATCTGCCCACCTATTCTAAGACTCATTATTATATGCCTGCCTTCTATTTAGCATAAGTTTGTTTATGTAGGTGATGTAACTATATAAGATGAAGAAAGCTATTGTAAAGCTGCTATGGAGGTGAAGTTTGGTACCTTTGCATGCCCAACCAGTTACTTTGCTTGCTTTTATTGCTTTTTATCACCTTTTTATGGTCTTTTATTGCCAATAAAATTGTGACCAGAAACTTTTACCTGGAGTCATCTATAACACAGGCTGAATGAGTTCTTGAGCAACCCGGTCTACTGGAAGGTGTTCCTGCCCACAGGAGGAAGGTTGGAACTAGGTGATCTTTAAGGTCCCTTCCAACCCAAACCATTCTATGCATCTATGAAACTGGATATCACAGAACCATCTTAAAAGAGATCTTTCCCAAATAGACTTTTTTCTCCATCCTGATAGCCTGGATAAGGTGTCATCCAAAGATTGCACTGCTGAGATGTGTGTCCAACATTAACTATGTCCAATGAAAGGCTGTTCATGTTTCTAGTCTCAAGGGCCATGTACCTAAGTCACGTGTACATGATTGTGTTACAGCCCTTACTGTAGCAGGTAAATTCATTTTTCAGAGGCAGACCTTAGGAGTTTCAGTGTGATTGAGTTACAAAAGTACTTATGAACCTGTTACAGGGTGCTCCAAATCCCCTTCCCCCACCTCCATCAGCAGAGGTTTGAATGGGGAAAGACAAAGGCCTTCCAAGGTGCAAAATTGCCCTTCCCTTCCCCTGGAGACAGGTAAAAGGCACCCATTACTTGCAAATAATTTAATCAGTTTTGTACATAATTTTGGGTTGGGGTTTTTGCGATAAACAAAGATAACTATATTTTTACAATTCCCTCCTCAGTGATTTAATTCCAATCAAAACAGAACCCAAGAGGTTATTGCAAATTTTAAACCGAGACTTAGGAGCCTAAGCTGTGTAGACATCCTTGAAAATGTAATCATCAAATGTCTCTATGAAAGTCCCCAGAAACTGCTATTTTTCATAGAGGGCAAAAATCAGCCCAGAAACACAGGTATTTATACCCACTCCTTTGGCTATTTCACATTCTACTTCCCTAAGGAGAAAAATTGCAAAGAAAACTCACTTCTTTTTATACATTGTAACTGTTAGGTTAAAGCATGTAGATTTTGCTCAGTGTTTTGCATTCATGAACAGGCATTCATTTTAGTGAGGAAAGTATTAGTGGTATTTAGAAATCTCATGGGAGCAGTCATGTACTCTTCTTTTTTCCTACACTGTTGACCCAGAGGTATCTTAATTTTTCTTCTGCTCTTTGATTAAACATATCAATTACTTACTAGGATGGATATGCATGTAATAAGACTTGTTTCACTGTAACAGGCCATGGGAAAGGAGGGTTACAAAGCTTTTCCTTATGTGTTCATGGTGAAACAAATTTCTCACTGTGGTAAGTGGTTACTGAAGGCTCTTACTCTAAACTGAATCTTAGCTTCAGGACTGGATTTAATCAATAAACGACTTTGTCAAAGAAGTAAATCCAAATTAATCCTCATAAGTAGATTTTAGTAGTTTTCTGGAGTTAATACAGCCTAGTGTAAAGAACTTCATGAAGCTACATTGCAATAAAAACAGTGTCTTCCATGTGTAGTTTCTGTTTTGAGATTGCCATGTGCAATGTTTTAAAGTGATGTGAATTCTGCTCTTTCTGGAGCAGAAACAAGAGCAATAGGCACTGGACACAAATTTGTGATGTGTTCTAGATGAAAAAAAAAAATATTGTGATGGCAAGAAATCATTAGTAACTAGGATCCTTTTATTCCTCTATATATGTAAAAAAGCCTTTACACATATGAAATACTAAGCAGAGTACTGTGCACTGATACAACAACAGTGTTACCCAGAGCTTACCCTGAAATTTCATGTTAACTGATGTGACTGAGTGCAGAGATCCAGGTGCCTCTGATCTTGCCTTTGCTGTGCTGGAAGAATTTGGAAGAAGCAGAAACCTTTGCTGTGGATAGAGACAGTGTTGGCATGTCAAACACACATAGGGATGAGCTATAAAGGCCCTTCTTCTTGGGGAGTTCTTGACCAAGTATTTTATTTTGAAATATTGAGTTTATTGTATTTGTACTTTTTTTTCTTAATGAAATGGAGGGGATCCAAAAAGATGTTATAAAATGTGTCTACTATTATTCAACATTTTCCTAGTTAGCTTTTGAAAGAACAGATCTGCTAATATATATTCTTGATCATGGAAGTTGTAATGCATAAAATCCCTGACATACTGGAAGTAACATAAATGACCAATAGGATTTTAATAGCCTTCCAACATCTTTTTTTCTTAGCATTAAGGACCAATTACTCTCCATTCAGTGCTGATTTGGCTTCTGCAAGTCAACACTTAAGGGAGCCACCTGAACTTTCAGAATCAAACCTCCCCAAATACCCAAATCTTTCCAAAAATAAAATGAGACAAGTCTAAAAAAAATTCCATTCTTTCTGAAACATCATTATTAGAAATTGTTGTTCAGGAAAAATTCATAGATGTATTAATCTTTGTAAACATAAACAAATACCTAAAAAAAAATAATAAATTGAGTTCCTTTCCAAAAACATTGCAATAAGTTGCATCAACGTCCTTTCAATTTTTTTGTTTCAGAAATAAACTTTCTTATTTTGCTTCACAGCTGAGTTCTCCTGTGCTCCTCCTCTGTGTTTCAATTGGGGTTAAAGTAATGAGGCTGGAATTCCAAAAATAAGGTTATCTTTATTTTTCCTGAAAACCCCACCACAAAATTAGGTATAAAACTTATTAGATTATTTACAGGTTCTATTCAGTCGCAAATTCTACCAGGATGCTTATGGGCAATTTTAGTATAATTCAGAGAATCCAGAAAAGCAAAAAGGCTAAGCCATAAAATAGCTTCACTCCACTTATAAAATCAGAGGCAAGCCAGGACCTTAGGGAAAGTATGAGAACGCTGGTTTTACTCACGAGGACAGAGCAGGAATTTGGCAGCGGTCCCTGTGTCTTTCTTTGATGGCAGGCTCCAGAACTGCAGGTTTTATAATCAAATCTGTGGAAAATGTGGCACAAATCCGAAGGAAAGGGACCTGCCAAAATCATAGATATGGCTGCCACAAGGGAAAACTCATTCAGTAGCACTGTCTGAACAGCGCAAGGAAAAGCCGCAGTTTCACGGCAGGCAAGGTCATTCCAGCGGCAGGCAGGTCCAGGGAGAAGCCAGATCCCAGTGCTGGTTTCTCCAAATGCAGAGTAAGTCCAAGATGAGCCAAAATGAGAGCAGAAAAATGGGAGGGAGCAAAATGGAAGCGAGAACCCAAATCTCTTTCTGGTCACTCTATTTAAGGCCTTCCTAGACAATGTGTCCAGGCCCAATGTATACTGGGTGCAAAGCACCCTGCTAATCATAGTTCCCAAATTGCAGTGGACCTCCCCCATGGGTAAATACCTGTGAGGGACCTCCAACCCTGCAGGAAAAATGGGTGCCTCTTACCTGTCCCCAGGGAAGGGGATGGCAATTTCGCACCTTGAAAGTCAACTTCATGCTTTTGTCTTTCCCCATTGAGACCTCTGCTGATGGAGGTAGGGGAAGGAGCATCCCGTAACAGTCTGAAATATCCACATGAAACATTTTGTGTTTTTCACTGCACTTTCTTACAAATAAGGTAAGATTGGAGTAAACAATTCATATCAATCCAAACTAGGATAAGGATATGCAGAAGATGTGAAATGAGCTGCCAATGGTTTCTTAAAGCATGTCTTATTTTTGTTTACAAATCATTGGCCAACACATCCTGAAACAGACACACAGTATTCTGAGCCCTTCAATTTAAGAAGGACATTGAGACTCTTGAACATGTCCAGAGAAGGGCAACGAGGCTGGTGAGAGGCCTCAAGCACAAGCCCTACAAGGAGAGGCTGAGGGAGTTGGGATTGTTTAGCCTGGAGAAGAGGAGGCTCAGGGGAGACCTTATTGCTGTCTACAACTACCTGAAGGGGGGTTGTAGCCAGGAGGGGGTTGGTCTCTTCTCCCAGGCAACCAGCACCAGAACAAGAGGACACAGTCTCAAGCTGCACCAGGGGAAGTTTAGGCTCAAGGTGAGGAGAAAGTTCTTCACAGAGAAAGTTGTTAGCTGTTGGAATGGGCTGCCCAGGGAGGTGGTGGAGTCAACATCCCTGGAGGTGTTCAAGAGGGGACTGGACGTGGCACTTGAAATCATGGTTTAGTAGTCATGAGGTCTTGGGAGACAGGTTGGACTTTGAGGTCTCTTCCAACCTTATTGAGTCTATGGTTCTATGATTCTATTCTTAAAACTGTCACAATACTTTGCGTGAGAGAACATTTGTACAGGTGTATATATAATTTATGTCACGTTTCATTTAAATCCTGTTTCATTCTCTGCTTTTAGTTTGTGCAACTGTTGTAGGTTTTTTGAAAACAAGACAATGAATAGTGATTAACAAAACAATTTCCTGGATTAATTCTGTATTTATAACAATTTGCATCTCAGAAAGGTTTTGGGAACTAAACTGGAGCTTGATGAGTACTCAGCAGATGAAAGGCCAGATGAATTAAATTAGGGCGTGCTTTTGTGAAAAAGTTTAAAACTAGATATTTTAATATATATGATCAGCTCTTACAACACACTGGAGTATAGGAGATAGCTTGTGAAAGGCAGGAGTATTTCAGGCATATGGAAAGTGTGTGCAAATACAGATGCTTTATGTGGTCTCATTGACGTGGATAAGAAACCCCTGTCAATGGCAGCTGGTTTCACTCTAGGATTGACCGTCACCCTCAGGTAAGGGCCTGAGCATAACATCATTTTCTGCTGGAGTACCTCTGGGCACACATCTCTAGAGCAGCTGGTCTTTCAAGAAAACATCTTTTGTGGCTTCTTTGTTCTTTATAAAACAGTATAGAAAGGGATGTTTGGCCAGCATAAGAATATGCACCACAGCAAAAAAAAAAAAAGAAAAAAAAAGAGTAAAAGTCTGCCTGGCTATTGTCCTGTCTCCACTTTGGTCACTGTAAAATGTTTTATATAGATATAAAATGTGATTCTTGTCCTGTCACTTATGCTCAGCTTTCAGAAAGAAGCAGATTAAAGAGGGGAATGCTGCAAGAAGTTTCTAAGGTACAATCCATTAGTCAGTCATTACGTAAGCTCTTCTGCTGCTCATAGCATTTCAGTAGAGAAAAAAATCAGAAAAGGAACAATATACACTGCTGCTCTCTTTTCATGTGCCATACATTTTCCATACAACCTATTCACTTTCAGCATTTCCTAGAAATCCTAGAAATTAGCTTGAGCAACATTCAATACTTTTGTTCTTCTGTGTGCTATTCTCTGTTTTTCTGATCAGCCCTTGCTGTTTCTCAGTGTGTGCACTCTGCTTAAGGGGATGCAGGGCACCTTTGTCCATGGCTTTGAAAGCAACATGGAAAAGTCTTAGGATATCCACTGTAATGAGAGAAGAGTACCAACCATTATGTTTGATTTATTTCTAATGGAGTACATTTCATCATACATTTCCATTAAGAAGAGGACTATCATGGCAACAGTGCCTACTTAAATCTGTCCTGAGTATAATTTACGTCAGAAACACAGCTTAAAATATGTTTTAAAATTAACATTAGCCAGAGCATTTGCTTATGTTCAGAACCTTGCTCCAAGAATAAATAGCAACTGGGGAGAGAACAGCTACTCAGACTGTTACAAGGAAACAAATGTTCACTGTGAGAAGTCAGACCATCTCACTGCACTTTCTGTTTTCTCATTGGCTTCCATTCAGTCACACAGAGTTCTGTGATGTCGCCCCAATAATGTTACCAACATCGAAGTAAACAAAGGCAATTTCTTTATCTGATGATTGTGTCCTCACTCATTCCCTGCTGTGTGTGCTTCTTAAATAACTAATGTCATTGACACCATCAACTACCCCTACATGTTGTATTTGAAACAGGGCTGGTAAGAAATGTTGCCAATAATTAGAAGGCTATTCATTGTCAATTAACAAGATATTTTATCAGGTTTCTTAGCAACATTGTTTACTTTATTCATATGCCCCTAAGGGATGTGTTTTGTATTGTCAGACAAACAGCACATGAGGTCAGATATTGATCCCTATCCTGTTGTTGCTGATTAACAATATGTAAGATAAACCATGTCCAAATTATATTTGGACTCTAGTGCTAGATGTTTCCATTAAGAATTAAATGTCCAGTGGGATTCACATAATAAGATATGATTCACTAAAGGGATTTCCATCAAAAAATTCCCCCCAAAATAAGTCAAATCTGCAGCATTGAAGTTATAGAAACATAAAAATTCAGTACCTGCTGGAGAAAAGAATGAAGACCCAAGGGGATCCAAAGCTCAGTGAAAACATTCAGTTAAAGCACATTTAGGGAAAATTCAGGAACAATCTCTTGAAAAGCTTTCAAGAACCCATTCAATTCTAAAATTAAGTTCAATTCTGCAGTACACGTAGTTCCAGGGCATAACTGTTTGCTTGATGACAATGTTTCTCTCAGTGCTTCACATAATTTTACATCTAGCATTTGATTTTTCATCCATCTATTATTTATTCACCTGGGCATACAGGACTGCTCATTCCCTTTCCCTTTTCCCCTCCCTCCCTGTCTCTCCCCGCCCCCCCCAATTACTGGTTTACATGCTTGAAGAGTACTCTTTTTCTGAACTAAAAAATGCTACTACTTCCTTCTTTCCTCATGCAGCAGGTTTTCTAGACATCTGATGACTTTCATTTCTCTACTGAACATTTCATTCTCCTTCACATCTCTTGAAGCTGTTGCCCAAAGCATATCTAATACTCCTATTGTGCCATAACTACAGTGAAAACTCTGTATGTTTGAGTCAAAAACTCTGTACACAAACAGGCTCTGTAACCACTTTCCCGTCCTCAGGGTCTGGCTACAGGTGTTTGGGCCAGCTCTGCTATGACTTGGTTGGGTACCCTGGGATCACACTGCTGGGAAAAATCTAGGAGAGAAAGATCTGGTAGAAGTTTTGCCAGGGGCTCCCTTTCCTTGGAGCTGTATTTGAGTTCATATCGTCTTTTCTTTTTTGTGCTTTTCTGTGCTAGGTATGGCTACACTTGTATATGTACCTTGTTGACTCTGACCTATGGACTTGATTTCCTGGCTGGACTGGAGCCCTGTCCTGACACCCTGGCTATACCAAGCACCCACATGCCTCTGGGTTTACCTCAGCCATTGTCCCCAGGCTTGCTGAGTCCTACAGGAGAGATCCAGACTGGTGAGGGCAGAGCCCTGCCAAGCCCATGGCCATTCTGAGCACCCTGCCTTTGCTGGGACATCATGCTATGCCCTGGCAGCCACTCAGGTTAGCCCATGGGTCCCTTTTAATCACAGTGAGTATCTCTCTATGTATTCCCTACATTGTATGATGTAGTTGGCTGTTTCAGGTGCAATGTTCTTCCCACTGCTGAATTCACTAAATTCAAGATGCGCTATCTCATGTTTCTTACCAATCTTTAGGACTATTGAAACAGAAGGAAATCACACAGATTTTCAGAGCTTTATTTTACAGGAGTGTCCTTATCTACAGTCCAGGCATGCAATAATCTTCATTTAAATGAAATATTAGTTTTAACTAGTTGATGTTATTTGCTATATGCTTGATCAGAGGGATTTACTCTAACTAGTGATGCTTGCTGGATCTGTCTTGTTTTCTGGGCTCATTTTCAGGTATCAACAATGTTAAGCCTCATTTCCAGTATTTCTTAAAATAGCAGTAGCTGTCTGGGACCTATTTTTGTTAAGTTTCAATTGTCCTTTTGCATGAATCTTAAGAGGCAACAACCAAAATGGTAGTGAAAATAAGCCCCAGGTTAACTTCTCACATGTAGACACTGTTTCCAAGACATATATTGGGGAAAAAAAGCACAATACAATTGTAGACAAAAACTGTATGATACAATGCAATTTCACTGAAAATATGTACAATTAATTTCATTTTAAAGCTCTATTTATGTTTTCATTCTTGTCAACTAGACATTCTGAGCAGGGTAGAAAACTGAGTTTAAAAAAAACAAATATAAAGGAGTGCACAGCCAGCATTTACCATGGTTTCTTTTAACTTTGCATTTTCTGGACCACTGCCAAATCCCTGGATGCCCCCACAGACCTCCCTGCCCCTGCAGGCCCCGGGGCTCCCTCTGCCCTTCTCATGGCCAAGGACCCCATATCAGACCCTCAGGGCCATCAACTCCAGCAACACCACACCAAGGCCACTCTACAGCTCCCCTGCCCAGCCACTGAGCCAGGCCCACCTTCTGGCCCATCTCCAGGCTTCAGCTCATCCCCAGGGGAGTGCATACTGCCCAGGGCTGGAGTTGCCCTCGTAGCCCCGGTGCCATACTCCTGGTGGGGCATTGGTTGTGACCTCACTGCTAGGCATACAGGGATGTTGCATGCTTTAGTGGTTTGAAACTTGTCCAATTTTTGCAATTTATATTGTTTCCTCTCAACAATGGGTATTTCACAGACATTTATGCTGCCTTCATTAGCTCTGTTCCAGCTCTTGAGGTCAAGGAGAAGCCATTGTTCAGCCTTTTGAAGTTGTATTTCTAAAAAGACCTCCCTATAGTTTTAGGCAACTTTCGTCTTATTACTTTCTCAGCAGTGTATATACATACACAACTCTAAGGGCGATTGCAGCCCCATGCTGCCTGCACAGTTAAGATGAAGACAACAGGCAACTCACACCACTGACATTTGACTCAGATATCAGGGTGCACTCTTTTGTCCAGGTTGTCCAAGACTACATCAAGTTGTGGATTTATCTGCCCTTATCATAGAACTTTGCTCTCTGGACTCTTCATTGTGTTGATAGCAAAGGAATGGTTGTGCCTGATTAAAACCGGGGAAGAACCTAGGGATGCTAGAACCTAGAACAGAGGTGTTCTATTGCTGACTACATAGTGTGAAGCAAACTATTAGCTTGCATAACTATTTTCCAGTTGATTTTGTCAGTGAATAATCATCAGTTTTCTACTTTATTCTTATTTCTGAAACCCTAGGACAGCATTTCTGCCATGTCCTCTCTTTTCCTCTACCATATCCAGAAAAACAAGAATGTAGATGTCAAAGACACAGCAGATAGTTCAAGAGACAAAATGGTTGAGGTACAAGATTTCACTGACCATACATGAACATTTACCCTGTCTCTATCCTTTGAAGAGATTTATGAAGGTAGACCACACTACAAATGCAAAATTAGATCAGTTGGAAAAAAAATCTCACATGGTACTTTCCTCATCGGATCATCTACTGTATCGCTGTATAACTGGACCCAGAATGCTCTTTTAAAGAAATTAGGGCCAAAACATGGAGGGAGGGGTGACAATTTGAAAAGGGTTTTTTAATTCAACACAAATACAGAATAATGCTTTGAAGAGGCAGAGAGAACATAAGCTTTACTGTGCCACACTCACCCCTCTGTTGACTTGACAAGCTAGTAAATATCTAAACACTTCATACTATTTATATTAAGGCATAAACAGTCATCAGTCATGTTCCTGCAAATAATTTTATTCCTTTGACAATATCTGCATTTTAGTTACTCTTGAAGATACCACCACTGGTACTCAGTAATGGATCAAACCGCAAACTCAGTGACACTTTGAGACCCAGAGGACACCAATATTCTTTCAAGTCTTTTAACATAAAACTGAACAGTTTATCTGTCATTTCAGTCACTTTTTTCAGATTTTTGAAAACACATGCAAGAAAAACTTTGCCTTTGTTCCAGTAAGAGCACATGGCAGGAGAACTTTGTAAGTGTGGTCTTATGGAGACACAGTTTATGAATTTATGATCTTGCTTTTCATTTCCCTAAGAGCATAACTCTTTTTTATCCCACAAGATTTTTTTGAGAGTTAATAACTATCTTCCTTCAAGGTGAAGAACTCTATGGAAGCACTGATAACTAAATATTTTTTTATTTTTGCAAATGTAAAAACATTTAAGTAGATTTTGGAAGAAAGAAAATGGATTTGCATATTACTGTGAGCTGTAGAATTGCCTGTTTGCCCAGGCACAACTTCAGCTTTCAAAATGGTTCTATCTCATAAAGAGACAGAAAAAACTTTCAACAGTCTGAAAAAAAACAGATCATGTTTGTTGAGTTATGAATCATTTAAGAAAGTCATGAGCTTTTGAAATGCTGATTTCTGACTCTTATTTTGGATTTATATTGTTTCCAAAGTGAATCTATATTCCCCATTAATTTAATAATCCAGAATTTCCTGTTATATGAATTTAAAGTTTTAGAGACTGCAGAGCATATCCCCAAGAGGCAGAAGTCAGCATATTGTATTTCAAGCTCTATTGATTTATACCTGCTGAGGATACGCTGGTGTATGAGGTAGAAAAAAGAAATATACTCTTTGAAAGACATAAAAATCCTGCTAAGTAACAGTTGAAGATGCTACTTGCCAACAAGTAGTTTTCTATTGCATTCATATGTAAGAAGTATTTAAACGACAAAGTACCACCTAGGAGTATTGTAATTTTCAATTATTTTTTTTTTTACTCTGAAGCTGCAATATGTATTTTCAAATATTAAAAAAATTATCCCCTGTGCTCTGTGCCTGATCAGTATGTTTGTGCCTGATCTGAAATATATTAAAGGGTTTATTATCAGAAAGCTAACCTTACAGAAGATGTTCTAAGAATATCTCTAGACTCAAAAACCTGCCTTCAGAAAATTTTGGCCATTTGGCTTAAATAATGGACATAACCATTAGGAATTAGGAGTCTGTTCATTCAGTCCTCTTGTTGGCCTCACCTGTCTTGTGTCCCTGAGCTTAAGAATTGCAAGGTCACTGAAGCAGAATTTGGCAGTCTTCTTCTTTGCCACCAAATCTGAAGGGATTTCCTAATTTCTTTAGACCTTCAACCTCAGTGGAGAATATGCTCCTCCACCTAATTGGAGGAGTCCATATTCATCATTGTCTTGCTCTGTTCATAGATGCTGCTATGTCAGATGAATGCATGTGAGAAAGGGGATTAATAAGAAAAGTGCCTGAAAAGAAGTGGGGATTCTTCATCAAGGACAATCTCCTCCTCCAAGAGGTATCACAAAGGTAGAGAAGGAATCAAAACTGTGTCAACATGTAGGCATAGAACATGCAAGGAGAAAGCACAAGGTGTTTCACATTTTAAGGATGTGTGAAGAAGCAGAAGTACCAAGAAAGACTGAATACAGTACTGAGCCTCCCTCTGAGAAAAATATGTACTTATTTTATAATCTGTCCTCAAGAAAGTGAATACAAAGGTGAAAAGAGTATGTGTAGTGGGTTGAAAGGAAAGGCCCAGCTTTCCCTCCCCCACTAAGAAGAAATAGCCACAGCCAGCTCAGCCAGTAAAGCAAAACGGAAAAATGCTATATTTACAAAGCAATGATCGCAGGGAATTTATGTACACAAATATACAGAATTTACAATATATACAGAAATATACAGCAAAGGAACAAAACAGGAATAGGACCCCCTAACAGAGGGGGCTTCCCCCTGTACACCCTTCACCCCCCTACCTCCCTTCTTCCCCAAAGAGGGAGGGAAAAAGAAAAGGGGAGTTAGCAAGAGCAGATAAGGCCTGGTACAGGAGGGTTAGGGTTATCTGTCATTTGGCCAGAAGCCCAGAAGCAGTCAGCTGGAAGGGTGAGTGAAGGAAGTGAAACTGCCCGAAGTTCCAGCTGCCCCCGGGACTTAAGACCTTACTCCCACCTAATCTACCAATGAAATTAATTTAGAATACAGTATATTTACAAAATACTCAGCCAGAGTGTCTCTTTCTTAAAGGCACAGCCTCAAACGGTCACAGTAGGACAAATCCTCTAGGTGCTGAGGGAAAAAAAAAAAGGTTAAAAAAAAAGGTCATCTCAGTGTAAACTGAATTGGGATGGAAGCAGTTTAATTTACAGCATGTATTTAACTGATAATCACAGATCTATACATTTAGGACCAATATTAACATCCGACCAATATTAGCATCAGCTATAAGCTATGCCTTATAGCCATTAATGGTTTATGCTATGTTCTAGGACATGTGGAAGAGCATACATCGCTGTGCTTACACTATAAAAAGCATCACAAGTTTGTGATCAGGATTTACTGAAGTCAGATCTTTTTCCCTGATGTTGTGCTTTGACTTTTCACCACATGCTGTTCTCTGCTGGGTTTCTTCGGGCTGCCTAACATGTTTTCCTCAGAAACAAGGAAACTGCATCTGAATTATACTTAATGTGTAGAAACAGAAGATACAACTGTGAGTACAGAGGTGAATAATGGTTCCCTAAAAATAGGTGTGCAAGGGCTATTGAAAAGTTCAAAGTTATCTGGCTGCCACTACAGAATACCATGAATCTCTTCTAGGACAGATAACTTAGAAAGGTGTGGGGACATATGTTGATGGTGTCTGTCCTCTGGAGCAACCACTACATGTATTGAAGCCCTGCTTCTCTGACTACTAGAAAAATGGTGTGAGTTAAAATCAGAGGGAGGGCTAACAAAACTGACATCCTGGTTGGAGTCTGTTATAGATCACCCAGCCAGAATGAAGAGGCTGATGAAATATTCTATAAGCAACTGGAGACTGTCTCAAGACCAACAGACCTTGTTCTCGTGGGCGACATTAACCTGCCAGACATCTGCTGGGAACATCATTTAACAGAGAGGAGGCAGTCCAGCAGGTTCTTAGAGTGTATGGAGGACAGTTTCTTGATACAGCTGTTATCTGAGCCTACCAGGGGTCAGGGTCTGCTTGACCTGCTGTTCCCAAATAGAGAAGGGCTGGTGGGAGATGTGATAGTGGGAGGCTGTCTAGGGTGCAGCAACCATGAGACCAGTGGAGTTTTCAATATGCAGCGAAATAAGGAGGAGCAGCAACAGAGTCATTATGTTGGACTTCCAGAGGGTAGACTTCAGCTTATTCAAGGAACTAATTCAGAAAGCACCCTGGGTAGCAGCCCTCAAGAACAAAGGGGTCCAGGACGGTTGGCCCTACTTCAAACAGGAGCTCCTGAAGGCACAGGAACTGGCAGTTCCCATGTGCCGAAAGATGAACCGGCAGGGAAGGCGACCAGCCTGGATGGGCAAGCAGCTCTTGAAGGAATTAAGGGGAAAAAGGAGGCTGTACCGCCTTTGGAAAGGGGGGGCAGGTAACTTGAGGTATGTTTAAAGATGCTATTAGATCACGTAGGAGAAAAATTAGAGAGGCAAAACCCCAGTTAGAACTCAAGCTGGCCACCTCTGTGAAAGATAATAAAAAGCATTTTTATAAATATATTAATGTTAAAAAGAGGGCAAGAAGAACCTCCATTCCTTATTGGACCTGGAGTGGAACATTGTAACTAAAGGTGATGAAAAGGCTGAGGTACTAAATACCTTCTTTGCCTCAATTTTCAACAGTAAGGCAGGAGGACTCCAGGATAACTGGCCTCCTGAACTGGTTGATGGGGTCAGGGAGCAGTATAATCCCCCTGAAATCCATGAGGAAGTAATTAGAGACTTGCTGAGCCACTTGGATACTCACAAGTCCATGGGACCAGATGAGGTCCATCCTAGGGTGCTGAGAGAGCTGGTGGATGAGCTGGGCAAGCCTCTCTCCATCATTTTCCACCAGTCCTGGCTCACGGGAGAGGTCCCAGATAACTGGAAACTGGCCAGTGTGATGCCCATTCACAAGAAGGGTTGCATGGAGGAACCTGGAAACTCCAGGCCTGTCAGCCTGACCTTAGTGCCAGGCAAGATTATGGAGCAGATCATCTAGGGGGCAATCACAGTGCACCTGCAGGATAGCCAAGGGATCCGCTCCAGCCAGCACGGGTTTAGGAGGCGGAGGTCCTGCCTCTCCAACCTGATCTCCTTCTATGATCAGGTGACCCACCTGGGGGATTTGGGGAAGGCTGTGGATGTAGTCCACCTGGACTTCAGCAAGGACTTTGACACCATTCCCCCACAGCAAACTCCTGACTAAGCTGTCAGCCCCTGGATTGGACAGCAACACTATGTGTTGGCTTAGGAACTGGCTGGAGGGTTGAGCCCAGAGAGGGGTGGTGAATGGTGCCACATCCAGCTGGCGGCCAGTCACTAGTGGTGTCCCCCAGGGATCAGTGATGGGCCTAATCCTATTCAATATCTTTATCTACAGATGGGCAGAGTCCAACATGATGTCATTTGACAAGTTCAAGTGCCGGGTTCTGCACTTTGGGCAGAACAACCCATTGCAGAGCTACACGTTGGGGTCAGAGTGGCTGGAGAGTGGCCAGGCAGAGAGGGACCTGGGGGTGCTGGTTGGCAGCTGGCTAAACATGAGCCAGCAGTGTGCTCACGTGGCTAAGAAGGTGTTGTGAATATGCCCTCAGAAATGAGTGGCAGATATATAAATGAAAATATATGTTAAGTTTATTTTATATATATATATATATATATATATACAGTCACCCTTCACAGGTATCGCTATTCAGTTAGTGAAACTATCTTTACAGAATGTTTGTGTATGGGCACTTAAATCAAATGATTCACAGAACTTAGAATCGAAACGGATTCAGAAAGCGGCGGGGGAGGGGTTGGTCAGTGGCCGGTAACCCTCCACCCGGAGCAATCTAAACGCTACCCTAACTGAAAACTCCATAAAGAAAGGCTTGACTTACAACCTCAGAACTTCGTGAAGTCTCCCCTTAATAATGTTTATAGTCCAGAGAACGTGGCACGGATGTGCCGTAAGACAGAGACAGGAAATGGCGCCGGCCGCGTGGCTGCACCGCGTGGCTGCTGCTCCTCCCAGGACACAAAGGTCTCCCGCTCGAGGGGGGGCTGTGGCAGGTCAGCAACGCTGGCTCACACGGGCTGCTGGCGTTTCTCCTGCAGCAATGGATCACGCAGTGGTTGATCCCACGGGGTACTGTCCACGGCACCGCACACAGCTGGGTGATGGTGGTGAAGGAGCGTGAGGCCTCCTGGGGCACTGGTTTGAGTCCCGGGCAAGGCGGACCACAGCAGCACTGGCACGCACACAGACACAGGCTCCAACACGATGTGGGGGGCTCATTTACCAAACGACCCCTATTTACCATTTGCTCCAGTGAACACTGATCCAATGAGCATCTGTTGCTAACACAAAGATTAACCAATGAACTAACACCTACCAAATACGGCATAAGTATATGCTATACCCAGGGAAACAAACATATAGCCTGGGCCTTGCGTACCACAGGGGTGAGACCACCCCTAGGCAGGCTGTTTACCTGGACTCAGTGCCTCCAGAAAGGAGGGGGAACAAAGGAGGGTTAACACTCAGAGAAGTATGTTCTAGAAATGTTTGGGGCACAATCCTGACCATAAGCATCATTCACTACAGAAGGCCAAAGGCATCCTGGCCTTTATCAGGAATAGTGTGGTCAGCAGGAATAGTGAGGTCATTCTGCCCCTGTTCTCACCACGGGTTAGGCCACACCTTGATTACTGTGTCCTGTTCTGGGCCCCTCAATTTAGGAAAGATGTTGAGTTGCTGGAACATGTCCAGGAAGGGCAACAAAGCTGGAATGGCCTGCCCAGGGAGGTGGTGCAGTCACTGTCTTTGGAGGTGTTCAAGAGGGGATTGGACATGGCACTTGAAGCCATGGTTTAGTTGGTCATGAGGTCTTTTCCAACCTTTTTGACTCTATGATTCTGTGAATATCCTCTTCTGATGAGAAGTAGAGATTATATCTTTGTTTGCTCTTCCTTCTACATATGGCCTTTGATTTTGCTTTTCATCCTATTAAACTGCTTCTCTCTTGACTCATTTGCCTTTTATCATATTTTTCCTCTCCCCTGTACATCTAAGAAAGTGAGTGATAGAGCAGCTTTGATGGCCATCTGGCCCCAAGCCAGGGACAAACCACCTCAAGAGGGAATTTCTCCTGGTTAAACCATACCTTCCTTACCGTGATTTAACATCTTTATTTTGACCTAGGAGATTTGATTGAAGTGGGCTGAAATCTCAATGGTATAAACTGAGTTACTGAAAAAGTAAATTAACCTCAACTTAGGCAGTTAAAGATGTCATCTGGACATTTGTAATAGCTTTGAAGTTGGCTCAACGTAAAAAAAAGTGCCTTCAGAAATGGCTCATTCTCTGGAGGTGCCCACTGTGAAAGAAGCCTGCTGTGATTGGCCCAAGCTTAACTAACTTTGATACCTTTAGGACAGATGGCTTTGTAGCCTCTAATGATGTCAATGAATGTCAAAGAGATAATGCCAGAGAAATCAGGTTGCTCAGGAAAAAGAAGTGCTAGGTTTGAATCCCTCGTACTTGTTACCAGATTTGTGAACAATATTGTGGCCTCACAACCTTTGTTTCATTGCAGGTATTTCTGTTTTGAAGACAGTTTCTGTAAAATGTTACTCATTTTCACCTTTATTTTTTCCTCCTCAAATCATCAGGTGTCTCACACATAAGTTCCCTTCCAACACTCCAATAAACAGCATTATGAAATAAGAGGTAATCACTGCCTAGGCTTCAATGTGGTTTGTGTCTTAGTCCCAGGGAGCATACACGCCTCATGCTCAAGGGAGTATTTACTCTCAGCCTCTTGCTTTGCTAGTCCTGAAGAAAAGCAGCTTTTACACTTCTTTAGCTCTGGGAATTTCTTTCTCATGTTCCATCTTTCAAACGGGTGAGAGAACAGATGCTCATACTGTGCTCAACAGCAGCATTTCCTAGTTACCTACTCCCACAAGGTATAGAAGGTTGATGTGCTATTTCAGTTTTTCAGCAGAAAAACTGCAAAAACAGTGAGAAGCTCATTCTATAAGCTACAGATTAAGAATGTAGAGCAATGCAGAGACAACTGCATGGAAAGACAGGCAAGGACGAAGGGGTGGAGGGATGGCCCTGTACATCAGGGAGGCACTAGGTGCTGTTGAGCTAGAGATCAGGGATGATCAGGTTGAGTGCTTGTGGGTGAAAATTAGAGGGAAGCTAGCAGGGCAGATATCCTGCTTGGAGTCTTGTTATAGACCACCCAGCCAGGAGGAAGATGCTGATGAATCATTGTATAGGCAGCTTAAGGCTGTCTCAAGATCACCTGACCTTGTTCTCATGGGAGACTTCAACCTGCCTGATATTTGCTGGGATCTCAACACAGCAGAGAGGAGGCAGTCTAGGAGGTTCTTAGAGTGTGTTCTTAGGTTAGGCTGCACCTCGAGTACTGTGTCCAGTTCTGGGCCCCTCAGTTTAGGAAGGATGTTGACTTGCTGGAATGTGTCCAGAGAAGGGCAACAAAGTTGGTGAGGGGTTTGGAACATAAGCCCTACGAGGAGAGGCTGAGGGAGCTGGGGTTGCTTAGCCTGGAGAAGAGGAGACTCAGGGGTGACCTTATTACTCTCTACAACTACCTGAAGGGAGGTTGTAGACAGACGGATGTTGGCCTCTTCTCCCAGGCAGCCAGCACCAGAACAAGAGGACACAGTCTCAGGCTGCACCAGGGGAGGTTCAGACTAGATGTTAGGAAAAAGTTCTATACAGAGAGAGTGATTGCCCATTGGAATGGGCTGCCTGGGGAGGTGGTGGAGTCGCCATCATTGGAGGTGTTTAGGAGGAGACTTGATGGGGTGCTTGGTGCCATGGGTTAGTTGTTTAGGTGGTGTTGGATTCGTTGATGGGTTGGACGCGAAGATCTTGAAGGTCTTTTCCAACCTGGTTTATTCTATGTATTCTATGTATGGAGGACAGCTTCTTATCCCAGGTGCTGCGTGAGCCTACCAGGGGTAAGGCTCTGCTTGACCTCCTCTTCACAAATAGGGAAGGGCTGGTGGGAGATGTGGTCAGAAGGTGTTTAGGGTCCAGTGACCATAAGATAATTGAATTTTCAGCATTCAAACTAAGAGGGGCAGCAAGAAGACCTCCACTCTGAACTTCCAGAGGGCAGACATCAGGTTATGCAAGGAACTAACTCAGAAGTTTCCTTGGGAAGCTGCCCTTAAAAACAAAGGGGTCCAGGAGAGCTGGACCTACTTCAAGGAAGAACTCTTGAAGGCGCAGGAACAGGCTGTGCCAATGTGCCGGAAGATGAACCGCTGGGGCAGACGGCCAGCCTGGATGGGCAATGAACTTCTAAAAGAACTAAGGGAAAAAAAGAGGGCATACCATCTTTGGAAGAAAGGTGAGGTAACCCATAGAATGTTTAAGGATGTTGCTAGATCTTGTAGGAAGAAAATTAGGGAGGCAAAAGCACATTTGGAGCTTAGACTGGCCTCTGCTGTGAAGGACAACAAAAAGTCCTTCTATAAATATATTAATAGCAGGAGGAGGGGCAAGGACAACCTCCACTCCTTGGTGGACAGGGAGGGGAAGATAGTAACAAAAGATGAGGAAAAGGCAGAGGTACTTAACACCTGCTTTGCCTTAATTTTTACTAGCAGGACAGAATGTCTTCCAGACATCTGGCCAGCAGAGCTGGCAGAGGGAGCCAGGGAGCACCATATTTTCCCTGTGTTCCAGGAGAGGGTAATTAGAGATCTCTTCAGCTGCTTGGATCCCCACAAGTCCATGGGACCAGATGGGATCCATCCTAGGGTGCTGAGAGAGCTGGCAGATGAGCTGGCCAAGCCACTCTCCATCATTTTTCAACAGTCCTGGCTCACTGGAGACATCCCAGAAGACTGGAAGCTGGCCAACGTGGTGCCCATCCACAAGAAGGGCCGGTTGGATGAGCCAGGGAATGACAGGCCTGTCAGCCTGACCTCAGTGCCAGGCAAGATTATGGAACAGGTCATCTTGAGTGCAATCACACAGCACTTACAGATGGCCAAGGGATCAGGCCCAGCCAGCATGGATTTAGGAAGGTCAGGTCCTGCCTAACCAACCTGATCTCCTTCTATGATCAGGTGACCTGCCTGGTGGATGTGGGGAGGCCTGTGGATGTAGTCTACCTGGACTTCAGCAAGACATTTGACACTGTCCCCCACAGAACACTCCTGGCCAAGCTGTCAGCCCATAGCTTGGACGCAAGCACACTGCATTGGGTTAGGAACTGGCTGGAGGGCCGAGCCCAGAGAGTGGTGGTGAATGGTGCCACATCCAGCTGGCAGCCAGTCACTAGTTGTGTGCCCCAAGGATCAGTGCTGGGCCCTGTGCTCTTTAACATCTTTACTGATGCCTGGACAAGTGCATAGAGTCCATCATCATTAAATTTGCTGACGACACCAAGCTGGGGGCAGGAGTTGATCTGCTGGAGGGTAGAGAGGCTCTGCAGAGGGACCTCGACAGGCTGGGCAGATGGGCAGAGTCCAACGGCATGAGATTTAACACATCCAAGTGCCGGGTTCTGCACATTGGCCACAGCAACCCCATGCAGAGCTACAGGCTGGGGTCAGAGTGGCTGGAGAGCAGTCAGGTAGAGAGGGACCTGGGGCTGCTGGTTGATGGTAGGCTGAACATGAGCCTGCAGTGTGCCCAGGCAGCCAGGAGGGCCAATGGCATCCTGGCCTGCATCAGGAACAGTGTGGCCAGCAGGAGCAGGGAGGTCATTCTGCCCCTGTACACTGCACTGGTTAGGCCGCACCTCGAGTACTGTGTCCAGTTCTGGGCCCCTCAGTTTAGGAAGGATGTTGACTTGCTGGAACGAGTCCAGAGAAGAGCAACGAAGTTGGTGAGGGGTTTGGAACATAAGCCCTACGAGGAGAGACTGAGGGAGCTGGGGTTGCTTAGCCTGGAGAAGAGGAGACTCGGGGGTGACCTGATGGCTCTCTACAACTACCTGAAGGGAGGCTGTAGACAGGCAGAGGTTGTTCTCTTTTCCCAGGCAACCAGCATCAGAACAAGAGGACACAGTCTCAAGCTGTGCCAGGGGAGGTTTAGGCTGGAGGTTAGGAAGAAGTTCTATACAGAAAGAGTGATTGCACATTGGAATGAGCTGCCTGATGAGGTGGTGGAGTCACCATCACTGGAGGTGTTTAGGAGGAGACTTGATAGGGTGCTTGGTTGCATGGTTTAGTTGATTAGGTGGTGTTGGATGATGGGTTGGACACGCTCATCTTGAAGGTCTCTTCCAACCTGGTCTATTCTATTCTATTCTATTCTATTCTAAAACCAAGTATATGCAATCATTTTTTTAACTTTTCTCAATTAAGTTTTTAGGGGTTTTTGGTCTGTTGGTTTCACACTGCCAGAGCCTGTTTTGGCTATGAAAACAAACAAAATTTATTGGAAATAAAATGGAACCTGTACATTTTTCAGTGAAATGATGAAATTAGTGAAGCATAGGATTTTGGCACAATTCCACAGGTTATTATTACTTGGAAATTATGTAAAAACAGAGACCATTCTTGAAGTGCCAAAGTCTAATTTAGTAAGAATCCCATGCCAAACTACAGATATTCAACAGACAGACTGCCACCACAAAACATTGATTCAACAGTAAATTAACATCTTAGGCCCCTAAAGGAGTGGGGGTTTTCAGAGCAAGCATTTGCTGATCCAGATACCAGCCTTAGGCAGCTCTGCACCTCCTAGAAGGAAATCCCTGTGGGACTGAAGAGGCTGAGTGTAGTTGAAGAGTATGAGCCCACATTTCACGATCTTCAAATCTGTCTCCCTGTTTGCAGGTGATTCTGCTGCTCTTAGAACTCCCCACAGCTATACAGAAGGGGACCAGTCCTCTGTGCAATATCTTCCTCCTTCAGAGAGCATGCAGAGGGAGCAAGCCCTGCAAGACTGGAAAGAAACTGAGTATGTGTTTCCTGCAGTAAAAAGACAGATATTCTACTATAGGGAGTATGGTAGTTTTAGGCTATGCCTTTAAAATTTTTCACAGATCTTGAGCAGAAAAGTAGCAAAATGTAAATAAATCACTATTGGGTATAAAAAGGGAAATAAAGATAATTCTAAACAATCTCTTTGGAGAGATACCTACCACAAGATCTTGTTCCCAAAACAATTCTCTTCTCTTCTCACTTCTTGGCTCTGGGAGAGACACTAACTTGCTTCTGCTTCATCTAGGCTGCATTATTTTGGTATTAACTTCTCTGCTTCTGTCTCTTCTCCCTTTTTGTACCAGGGGCAGGGGTGTGTGTGTGGGTGTGTGTGGGTGTTGCAGTTTGAGCTGGGGGCTGCCTCAACCCAGTACAGTGGGTTGTGCTGTTTATTAATTGCAAAAACCTGTAAATATTGTCAATAGTGTATATTTTGTACATATTAATTTCATTGTATTGTAGATTGTAGTTTTGCTTGTAAATACAACTTTCATTTGCTTCCAATTGGGCTGGGCTGGCAAATTTAAGGCGGGGAGTGGGGAGGCAGGGAATTTCAACCCATCACAGGGAGGGAATGCAGACGAAAGCAGGAAAAAGTAGCTACTATATAACTTTCTGAAGCTTGGAGACTGAATGGTATTAAGCAGACCATTGATTTGATTAGGTTGCACCTGCAAGAGCACTCTAGAACTGCTTTTATGGGTAGCAAAAGATGACTTAGACCTGAAGCAGTTTATCTATATCTATATATATTAGGAAGGAATGCTTAGAAGATTATTTCAATATGGGCATATTTATTTAATAATCAATGATGATTTATGGTATCCACAAAAGATATTTAATCAAAGGTAACTGTGAGTATCAGCTTGGAAGTTAGTTACTGCATTTCCATCTCTTGGTTGGTCAGAAATTAATGTTAAATTGTAATATTGATAGTTTTCACATCTAAAACTGTGTGAGTGATGGATTTGTGCAAGCTCAGGCTCAGTACAATATTTTAAATTAATTTGTTTAACATTTACTAAATTACAGGTTTTTCTTGCCAAGTCTATCAAGAAAATAAAACCAAGATGGTACTTCTCTAAACTACATTCCATAATTTGATTAAATTAAAATTTGAGTGCTTTTATTTCCATCAGTGATTTCCAAATACTTTGTCACAAGGCCTTCAATTCCTAGCAACCCCTATTGTTACAGTTCAGAACTGAAGCTTAGTTGTAAACAGAATTTTCCTGAGGTTTAGGGCAGTTTGAGAGGCATGGACTCCTCAGAATTATAATAATAATAATAATAATAATAGGAAGAAGAAGAAGAAGAAGAAGAAGAAGAAGAAGAAGAAGAAGAAGAAGAAGAAGAAGAAGAAGAAGAAGACGACAACGATGACGACGACGACCATCTAATTCAATTTTGCAGTAGAAGTCTGCTGTCTGTCTTTGCTGGGCTTTCTTGCTGCTCTGCTTTGGCTTTCAGGCTGTGCTATCCTCCCTCTGACCTTGGGCTTCTCTGTTTTGCTTCTCTAAAGGGGGGGCCAAGAGGGAACGTGTGTGGTTGTATAGTTTTCTTGGGGCCCTTTGTCCCCAAGAGGGGACAGTGGGGGACCTGTGCAAATCGTTAAACTGTGTATATATATGTAAATACACTCTTTACATGTTTACTGCCTTTTATACCTAAGGGTTTTTTTGTAAATACAATTCCATTTTTACTTCCAAGTTCTGAGTGTGGTAAATTTGCCCTCTGGGGCAGAGTTCCAAAAAAATAATCCAAACCATAACACCTATTCTTCCAGGAGAGGTATTTTTCAAACAGATCAGCTTTCTGTCAGTGGAAATTTTACCAGTAACCACCAATAACAGTGTCAGAGAAAGAGGCTTTGTCACTGCTTTTTGCTCCTGTCTGTGAGCTGATGAATTTCTTAGTCATATATTTCTGACTACTCCTTAGATCATACTCTGAGTGCTACAGTTGCCTGCTATTCAGGTATTCTATACCAAGGTTCCCCTTGTTTTCTCCCCTTTTATGTCTGTTGCACTCATTTTTCTCTCTCTCAATTCCTACTTACTAACACATCCTCCAGTTTTGGGTGGGGTGTTTTTAGGTTGTGTTTCACCTTGTTTTTTCCCAAAGAAGTGTTCCTAGCATCAATTCCTTAAAGCAACATTAGGGGTATTTGCAGCTTCTTTGTTGTGGCAATGAAATGCCAAGGTATTTTTTTCTCACAGCTGCAGCAGGTTTAGGCTGCCAGGAACTAAGTAAGTTTGTTTGATCATATGCTTATCCCTAAAGTTTAATAAAATGGAATAACCCAATCAGACCTGTTTAAAGATCTGGATTAACAGTTGTAACTACTGTGTTAGCAGTAGAAGGTATAACATTTTGCTCTCTTCTAAATGCCTTGGTTGAAAAGAGTGAAGACTTGACATACCTGAAAATAAATCTCTTCACCATGTTTCAGTCTGGGGAGTTGAACTGGTGCAGCAATAACATTCAGGAAGGGTTCAGGTGAGGCTGAACTTGTGAGTCTTTGTTTTCACAGGGAGAGGTCCTACCACACATCCCTGCATAGAAATTTGTTTGGCTCAAAACTCCCTCTAGATTATATAATGTGATCGAGAAACTAAGGCCCTAACTGAGCAAATTCTGTTTCACTAAGCACATACTCAAGTCATAGGTCTTTGTCTTTCTCATGTCATGTCCTAATTAGTTACATGACAAGAAATTATATACAACAATGATTAAGGAAGCTGAGAATAAGAGACTGCTATAGGAAACCTTCTGCAAGGGTTACTCTACCAGTGTAATGGGGAAAAACAATTGGAGTAAAATTCTCTTTACATCAGCAGCTTCAAGCCCTCCAATGGGTCCAACATGTTTGATGCACAGAATATATTTTTCCACCATGAGTATTTGGATTTCCATGGGCAGTTGACAAGAAGTTGAGCACAAGGCCTAATATAAGCCAAGTGACACCTGTAGTTAATCTAGAGCACTGCTAACATGCATAACTTCATGCAAAAAAAAATTCCTAGCTTGTTAATATAGCAGTCCCTCTGAAAGGACAAGCAAAGGCAGAGCATACTTGTGGTATGAGCTAGAGGAGACATCTCAGTCTGCTCTTGACTGTGGTCCATGAGTGCAAGTGACGTGTACATTTAGATTTAGTTCAGTCTTGAGCCCAGCTCAGAACAATGTACTTCCTTCTTCCTACTAGAAAACAGGAAAATCATGTCTCTGAATCTCAGCAAGAGTGGGATAATGTGGTAAAAATGCATCACTTCAACATCATCTTCCAAGCACTTAATCAGATAGATTAAGCAGTTTGCGAAATCAAGCAATATAAAGGCAGCACATTTTGACTGCACATAGAAGCAGTCAAATAATGGATGGCAACTGTCCATCCTTCTTTAAAGAATGAAAAAAAAAAAAATGATTGTTTGATAGCACTACAGCATCTGCTGCCTTTTCAAAATGTTGTCATGTAAATGCCACTTGCATTGTGGTCATTCACAAGAAGTGTCACTCCAGCCAAGCAAGCTTATGGCTGAGGCTCTTGTCATTTTCCATCAAAATTGCATGGTGATTCAGACACTGTGATAAAGGGGAGCAGAAGGCAAACAAGTGAGGTAAGTGGGGAGACGGCATACTGAGAAGGCTTGGCAAGAAAATATTCTCTCAGCTTTAACCAAACTGATAAATGCTAAGAAAATGCCGTTTACATGAAAACCATGATCAGCTTGCAAATAAAGTTTGATGATTCACAATCTGTGACTGTCCTTCAGAAACAATATTTGTAGTGCTTCAAAATACTGCATTTTCAACATAGTGACATATAAGATACAATAATAAGGGGAGCTGCTTTTATTAAAAGAAAACAAAAGCCTTTAATCTGCACCAGCCCAAGGACACCCAAAAAAAAAAAAAAAAGATAATAATAATAATAAAACCAGGTTGGAAGAGACCTTCAAGATCATCGTGTCCAACCAATCCAACCCACCTAAACAACTAACCCATGGCACCAAGCACCCCATCAAGTCTCCTCCTGAACACCTCTAATGATGATGACTCCACCACCTCCCCAGGCAGCCCATTCCAATGGGCAATCACTCTCTCTGTATAGAACTTCTTCCTAACATCCAACCTAAACCTCCCCTGGCACAGCCTGAGACTGTATCCTCTTGTTCTGGTACTGGCTGCCTGGGAGAAGAGACCAACATCCATTTGTCTACAACTTCCCTTCAGGTATTTGTAGAGAGCAATAAGGTCACCCCTGAGTCTCCTCCTCTCCAAGTGGTTTTTCCACTACAGTTCCATCCCTATTTGATGCTATGACCCCCACTTGTCTCTTCCAACACTGTCCAAAGGCCTTCCAATGAGGCTCCCAGAAACTGCTGCACCATCTTCTGTGTGAGCCTGAAGTTCTGCTGGGTGGGACAGGGTGTGTAGACATAATGAATGTCACTTCAGCCCTACATTTGCAGCAAATAACAGCTAAACTGAGCCTGATTCTGGCCTTATTGATGAGCCCAGCACATAAAAGGGATTAGAAACAAAGTAGTGAGAGTTCAATGAAATAAAATGCTGACGCATCTTCTCTATCTTTCTGTAGCTTAGCTGGAGTGTCTCTAAGAAATGTGAGAAAAGATTGTGCAAACAAGTTTAGCTTGCAGAATTCACCAAGCCAGCAGATTGGTTGAACACTTGGGCTGCATTCAATGTCAGGCATTTACTGCCCACCTGAGCTAAGCAGACTTTCTGAAGTCATGTCCATGACATGCTATCA
The DNA here is from genome assembly GCF_014839835.1 of Dryobates pubescens. Lineage (NCBI taxonomy): Eukaryota > Metazoa > Chordata > Aves > Piciformes > Picidae > Dryobates > Dryobates pubescens. The sequence continues at coordinate 8,722,273 of NC_071621.1, read as the reverse complement.
AGTTAAACACGCACAGTTCCTGTGGTTATGCAGGACAATACTACATTTGTCTGTGCAAAACTGTGTTTCTATAAATAAACTCTGACTGGTGTGGCAGCTTGAGGCTATGCCTTTAAAATTAGCTGCAGATTTCAAGCAGAAAAGTAGAGAAACATAAATTAATTACTATTGGGTGTAAAATGTAAAACAAAAGGTTATTCATTGGACAGAATGGCTGGTATAGAAGCAGTTGTTCCATAACCTCTTTTGTATTTCACTTCCATTCCCATTCTGTTTATTTTTTCTCTGGCTTGGCTGTTCTGCTGGGGAGATAATAACTGCTTCTGGCTGGCCTTGAGAGAGATAAGCTAACATTCCTTCCTCTCAGCCTCTCTTTTCTTCTGTTGGGGGCAGGGGGAGTGGGGGGTGGAGGTTTGGGAGGGGGCAGCAGAGCAGCTTCCCTGCTCTCTAGGAAAACCAGAGGGGCTACAGGGGGAGGGTTCTGTGCTATTTTCTAATTGTAAATACCTGTATAATATTGTAAATACTGTATATTTTGTACATATTCATTGCATTCCATTATACAGTGTAGTTTTTGCTTGTAAATACAGCTTCCATTTGCTTCCAACTGGGTTAGTCATGCTTAGTTAATGTGAATGGGAAACTTCAACCTACCACAACTGGTGAGTGGACTTTGGGGGCAAATAAAAATTCTACAAGTTTTAGTAAGAACAGAAATTCAACTGTATGTGAAACTAATAAGGAAACTGTGGCTTTTTTGTTTTGTTTTGTTTTTTCCTAACTAGTAAAAGCTACAAGATGCTGTAAGAGGTTTAGATTAGTGCATTAGATGCTGTCTCTGCCATGAGCATTGTGGTAATTGGTACAGTAGCAGCCTAATAAATTTTGTTCATTAACTGAGCAGAATTTATCACAAGTATGAGAATGAAGGTATCTCACTGAGTGCAGTCAGCTTCACCGGTCAGAAAATGGGAGCACACAGTGTTTAGGAAAGAGCTTTTAAGAATGAAAATTGTATAGATATTAATGATACAGAGATAATAAAGACCATTTGGATATTGTAAGGATTACATATTCTGCGAAACACAGTGACTTTCAGCTTGCTCTCTTATACATAAAAATTTGTTTCACAAGTGGCTTAAATTCCAGAAAATTTGGTTTGTATCTCTGTAGTAACTTTTTCCTAATTTAAATTTAGAATTCAGCAGTATCTATGAGCTTGACTCAATGAACCCTCAAACTTAATTTATTGAACTCTCATGATCATGATACTTCCAGAGTGGATTCAGACTGTTTAGAACATATGTAATGCAGTTTGACCTTCAGGACATGTACATAATTACACAACACTGGAAAAAAATTAGCAACTCATCTAAAACCTTTTTCCTAAAACATAATGCCCTTTTAACAAATGCCATTCTCTTAAGACTGCCAAGACCAAATATGAGGTTTATTATCATGTGGTATGGTTCAATTCTACCCAAAATATTAGAAAAATGGATAAACCACCTATTTTTGATCTCCCAGAAGAAGAGGGAAATCAAATCTGCTTTTGCATTCTCTTTAAATTGTCCTTAGTTTATTGCAAAATGTGTATCTTCGAGACAAATAGTGAGCTTTGCAAAGCTACATAGTAAACACATTTTGAAGGTTTTCCTGAGTGTAGATCACAAAACTATTTCATTCATGATCATAACAAGCTATCTCAACAGCATCAAACACTGGATTTAGTTGTACTATTCAGAATGAACAGCAAAACTAAGCATTATTATAAAGATATTTACCATTTACTATTACCACACTGAATTTCCATTGGAACTGCAGATTTCAGGTAACCCTAAGACACTTCTGTAACTATGAAAACTTTTCCATCCTTTCACTTCTAGAGGAAAACATGACAGCTATAAGTAAACTCTTATATAAAGACCTCCACCAATTATTTGAAATACATTTCCTAAACATAATTATCAGATGTCCTCGAGCCTTGCAGAATGAGATTTGAATTACACTATAGCTGGAATCTGAGATTCTTCACTCCAGCTAGAGAAAGTCCAGTTAGAGGTCCTAGTCTAAGTCTTTGATATTTGAACATTGTACACTTGCATTGCAAACAACAACAACAAAAACTAACTGAACAAACCCCCAAAAAATGATCTGTAAAAATCTTACTATTTCAAGTGAGCACTGAATTCCAGAAATGACCCCTCACAGGATTAAATTAGTATAGAGTATGGGACAATGCAATATTTATCAGTTATGGATCCTGTGTTCCTTCCTCGCATAGACAGTTCTTTTTACATGTCTTATTCAAGCTTATGATCTAAACAATTGTAATAGCATGTCACAGCATTTGTTTCACTCTTAAATCAATGGCAATTAAAAATAAAACTGTGGCAACCAGCTGTAAGGATACTCTTCTTTCATACCTCCCCATCAGGCCAGAATGGCTATGAAAAAAATCCTGCCTTTACACAAGGGAAACATCAAGCTACTTGGAATTTGCACTTCAGGAAAGCATTTTCCTGCTAGGGGACTGAGTTAGTCTGTTCCACTCCCCCTCCCTGTCCAGCAAGCCTATAAAAAGGAAGACACTGCAGCCACTTGGGTCTCTTTTGGCTTCTGCCTTGCCTGGACAAGAGGACTGCTGCTGGCTTCTTGATTCTCTGCCACATGGTCAGGCCTGGTCCTCCTCCCTGCTACATTCAAGCCCCTCCAAAGGACTTCAAAGGACTGGTTTTGTATACATATTTTTCCCCATCCATCCTTGTTCCTTAACCTTGTGAACCCTTCCTGTTATATATATTTATTTTTATTTATTTTTTTTTAAGAATTTGTTTTTAGCCTCTCTACTTCCAAACTGACTCCAAATTATTGCTCGGTAGATTTGCTCCTTCCCTTTCTTCTTCTCTTGATTGGGAAACAGGAGGGGGGGAGCAGGGGAGTGATTCTCAGCCTTGCCCCCCATCTGAGCTCTTAAATCCTAGTTAAGGCTCAAACCACCACAACTTCCCTTAACAAAGCTAAACTAGCTCATCACTGCAGAAAGTGGAGATTAGCTATTAGGCACACAAATCTGCATTTGTCCGAGAGTGCTGTCTGCACTCTGTTTACCACTGCACATCTCATTTTTACTCCATTGTGAGTTGATTGATGAATTTTATTGAGAAACAGATTGAGTCTCCGTGTCTCAGGGCTGTTCTATCAGCACAGTTCCTCTAGTTTTCCTCTAGGACAGTAGACATTGAGAAGATGAATGTCTGTAAATAAACTAGTAAGCAAATTCCTGTCTTCTTGTAGCTGACTGAAATACTGTCATGCCATGAGAACTATGGGATAAGAGTAACTAAAAACACCAACTTAATGTGGGGCATGCATGCATGAATGAGGTCTTTATACTGCATATAGGAAGAATCTTGTTCTGGAGCTGAGTGGGAGTGTAACACTCATAGAATCATGGAATCAAATTGTTTCAGTTAGAAAAGACCTGTAAGATCATTGAGTCCAACCAACTGTCAACTTAAGACCATTGTGGCCATTAAACCATGTCCAAAGTGCCATGTCCACACATTTCTTGAACACCTCCAGGGATGGTGACTCTAGCATCTCACCTAGTAACCTACTCCAGCGCCTGACAGATGTAATGTAATTCCAGTGTAGTCAGCAGAGCAGCTGCTCGGTGTTGGCTTGGGTGTATTTCCATGCCTGCTTTCACAGCACCTCTGTGCATGGCTGTCAAGTTTAAGATACTGCTTTCTGTCTGAGGAAACCTTGCAGAAGAACATTGCAAAGTCAGGAAAACCAAGTTTATAGTTCCCGATAAAACACTGGGAAAAGGCAGGTGGAAGGGTAAAATGTCTGGAATCAACTTTCTCAACTATATATATCAATAGCACAAATAGGTCCTGAGATGCACAAGCAGAGTTGGTGACCAGTGAGAGTACAGGGGACTAGAGATCATAAAACCACCAGGCTTGTGTTGTGACAGTAAATATTAGACATTATCTTGCAGCCAGGAGGCTTGTGAAAAGGACTTGCAGTTACTTTAGGCAAACGGTGTGACAGTGTAGCACACTGTGCTAGCCTGGGAAGATAACACTGGTCAGTGTAATAAAGACACATTTGATTCACAAATTAGCCTTCTGATGCTCAGCATAGCTGAGGCACAATGAGCTCCTATTTGAACTATAAAATTAAGTGACTGTTTCTGTTCTCTGAAGTCATAAATACCATGTCTTTCTTACTCCTGTTTTCCTGTTCTCCCAAACTGCTCAAACACACTTAATTTTGTATGTTTCAGATTTATGCTCACCAGAGAGTAAGGAAAGGCACAAGAAATCTAGATGTGGAGCTTCAGGTGATTTATGTGATACTGTCCATGGATGTGTAGGGCTTTGAGGTAGAATTAAATGGATATGTAATAACCTCACAGTTCTTCAGCTATATGTCTTCTAAAAGAGCTTAAGAAACAACAATTAATCATGTACAAAGAGATATACAAGACTTGGGGGGGGGGAACACAGAGATATAGAAAATACCCCTGCCTACCTTAGCTTGTTCCTGCAGTCACACATTTATCATAGTATCAGTTTGCACAACTTATAAATAAATCCAAATGTGCAGTGCTTCAGAATGTTTTGATTCTCAAAATTCAACCTCTTCAAATGTGGTAACAATTTTAACATGCCCTAAAACAGTCACAAAAACTATATGGTAGACTATAGTATTTCAATTAGCTCTGCCTCTTGGGCAGAGATAACAAGCATTCTGGAAAAATAAATACTGGAAAGACTGAGCATGTCCCTAAACACGTGCAGCTCTGGATTCCTCTCCAAAAGAAAGACATGGACATGATTGAGTGGGTCCAGAGGAGGGCCACAAAAACAGACAGAGGTCTGTGTCCTGGTTTCAACCCAGCCAGTGGCTGAGTTCCAAAACCAGTCTGCTCACACAAGCAAACCTCCCACACACAGACCAGGAATGAAAGTACCACAAAAAGCCCTGTGGATTGAGATAAGGAGAGTGTAATGGAATGAGTCAACAAGCCAAGCCAGCAGATAAGAACAGCAACCAAGCCTGCAGCCAGCAAAACAGAATAGACCCACACTCCAAGCAGGAAGCTGGAAGAAGCCCTTGGATACCTGAAGCATCTCACATTACAGTCTAAATTCCAAGCCCCATAATCCTTTGCTCCAGCCACAACTTTCATTATAATGCAGGCATGATGTCAGCATGGTATCAAATCCTTATCACCAGATTCAACTGGCTGAATCCATGACAGGCTGCAACTCCTCTCCTTTGAAGAAAGACTGAGAGAGTTGGGATTATTCAGCCTGGAGAAGAGAAGGCTCCATGGAGATCTTATTGAAGCCTTTTAGTAGGGTCTGTTGTGATAGGACAAGGGGTAATGGCTGAAAACTAAAAGAAGGTACATGTAGACTAGATAAACAGAAGACTTTTTTTTACCATGAGGGTGGTGAAATTGACTAGGTTGCCCAGAGAGGTGGTAGATGCCTTGTCCCTGGAAATATTCAAAATCAGTCTGGATGATGCTCTAAACAGCCTGAGGTAGCTGAAGATGTCCCCACTCACTGCAGAGGGCCTTGGACTAGATGACCTTTAAAGGTCCTTTCCAACTCAACCTATTTTTTTGATCCTATGATAAATCTTTGAAGACTACTATGATTCCAAAAAGCAACTGGAAACACTAAGGAAAGTCCTTAAAGTCTTTTACACATACAGACACCATATCTTGCTCAGGATGCTCATGTGTCTCAGGTTATTGCCATTTGCATGCATACTTCTTCTGCTCTTGAATGCCTGTGAAGTAAATATCCTGGGCTTGCTGGACTTTGGTCTGAGCCACAATGGCTCCTAATCCTTCTATATTTACGCTGTGTCTTTATGAGCAAAGCAGTTCCAGTCCCCATGCTGTCTTCTGTTCAGGATAGCACATGCTCCTGTACGTGGGCATCCATTCGGCACTCTAATTCAGTAGCTTTCTAGACCAAAACTTTGTCCTCTTTTTCAGTATCTAAGTTCCCTCAGCACAAAAGTTCCCTCAGCACAAACACAACACCAAAACTTCCACTCACATTCGTTTTGTTTGGGCAATATAGTGAGCAGCAAGACAGCACAACATTTGGCAGATGGCCGACCAAGAACCTACTGTTACAACTTGAGTGGGCAGATGACACAATTCCAGGTCTCCTAGCCCTGTGCCCTTTGCATAAAATACACATCCTGCCCCACTGCTTTATGTGCTCACTAAATAAGTGACTTCAAACTGCATTTATGTACTTGACTGTAATGGTTTAGCACAAGATCCAACCTGTTTGCTACCCCAACACAAAAGTGAAGGAAAAGGTAACACAGACAACTCCAGGTTGAGATAATGAGATAGATAAGAGTTTAGAATCACAGCATCATAGAATCAACAAGGTTGGAAAAGACCTCAAAGATCATCAAGTCAAGTCCAACCTGTCACTCAACACCTCATGCCTACTAGACCAAGGTACCAAGTGCCACGTCCAATCCCCTTTTGAACACCTCCAGGGATGGCGACTCCACCACCCCCTGGGCAGCCCATTCCAATGGCTAACAACTCCCTCTGTGAAGAACTTTCTCCTCACCTCGAGCCTAAACCTCCCCTGGTGCAGCTTGAGTCTGTGTCCTCTCGTTCTGGTGCTGGTTACCTAGGAGAAGAGGTTACCTCCTCCTGGCTACAACTACCCTTCAGGTAGTTGTAGACAGCAATAAGGTCTCCCCTGAGCCTCCTCTTCTCCAGGCTAAACAATCCTAACTCCCTCAGCCTCTCCTCATAGGGCTTGTGCTTCAAACCCCTCACCAGCTTTGTTGCCCTTCTCTGGATACGTTCAAGTGTCTCAGTGTCCTTCTTAAACTGAGGGGCCCAGAACTAGACACAGGAGTCAAGGTGTGGCCTAACTAGTGCTGAGTACAGGGGCACAATGACTTCCCTGCTCCTGCTGGCCACACTATTCTTGATGCATGCCAGGATGCCATTGGCCTTCTTGGCCACCTGGGCACACTGCTGGCTCATGTTCAGCCAGCTGTCAATAAGTACCCCCAGGTCCCTTTCTGTTTGGCAGCTCTCCAGCCACCCCGCCCCCAGCCTGTAGCTCTGCATGGGGTTGTTGTGGCCAAAGTGCAACACCCGGCACTTGGACTTGTTGAATGCCATCATGTTGGACTCTGCCCATCTGTCCACTGATCAAGGTCCCTTTGGAGAGCTCTTCTACCCTCTAACTGATCAACATCTGCTTCCAACTTAGTGTCCTCAGAGAGCACTAGCTGCTTTCCATTTCAGCCTACGGGAACGGCAGGACCCCCGCAGTCTCTCGGCACTCGGCTAGAATCGGTGCTTGCCGTTTCTCCACGTGCTTGGGCTTGGGGTCGCTCAGGGCTCGCTGCGTCACCAGTGGCACGTTTAAAAGCTGGCGGCACCTTGCGGGCGGTTCCGTTTCAGCCCTGGCTCTCACTTGGCTGCGGCCAGACACACATGCTGCCACACTTTCTCTAAATCTTTGTCCAATAGGTCCCATGGGCAGGGCTGGCCATGGTGGTAACTCGTTGCAATAACTCCTTCAAAAAATCAATCTTGACTCACACTGAGGGGAAATATAAGTAGGTAGGTAGGTGTTATAAGCAAGAGGTAGGTGTCCAGGCATCTGGCTGCAGACAGTGCTGGAGCCTGGCACTTGAGATGCAGGGTAGTTGGGACAACTCCTGCATTAGGTGTGAGCAGATCGACTGTCTGCTTAACCTGGTGGCCAGACTGAAGGACGAGGTTGCTAGATTTAGAGATGTAAGGGTTTGTAGAAGGGAGATGAACTTGAGTAACCAGGCTCTGCAAGCTCTCCCAGCAGAGGCTGGTCATCCAAAAAGCAGAGGGGAATGTATGCAGGTTCCTCTCAAAAGACGTAAGGTTAAACCTCCTTGCATCCCCTCACCTTCCCCACTGCCCTTGGGAAAAAAAATAAATAAAAAATTTGCTGATGACTGACTCAACCCCCTCATCCAGATTGTCAATGAAGGTATTAAAGAGGATGGGGCCCAGAACTGATCCCTGGGGACACCACTAGTGACTGGCCGCCAGCTGGATGTGGCACCATTCACCACCACTCTCTGGGCTCAGCCCTCCAGCCAGTTCCTAACCCAGCACAGAGTGCTGCTGTCCAAGCCACAGGCTGACAGCTTGGCCAGGAGCTTGCTGTGGGGGACGGTGTCAAAGGCCTTGCTGAAGTCCAGGTAGACAACATCCACAGCCTTCCCCACATCCGCCAGGTGGGTCACCTGATAGTACAAGAAGATCAGGTTTGAGAGGCAGGATCTGCCCTTCTTAAATCCATGTTGGCTGGACCTGATCCCCTGGCCATCATTCAGGTGTGCAGTGATTGTCTCCAAGATGATCTGCTCCATCATTTTCCCTGGCACTGAGGTCAGGCTGACTGGCCTGGAGTTTCCAGGTTCCTCCATCCGACCCTTCTTGTGGATGGGGACCACACTGGCCAGTTTCCTGTCATCTGGGAAGTCTCCCGTGAGCCAGGACTGGTGGAAAATGATGGAGAGAGGCTTGGCCAGCTCATCTGCCAGCTCGCTCAGCACTGAGGACGGATCCCATCCGGTCCCATGGACTTTGAGTATCCAAGTGGCTCAGCAAGTCCCAGACTAACTCCTCCTGGATTTCAGGGGTACTACACCGCTCCCTGACCCCATCAACCAGTTCAGGAGGCCAGTTATCCTGGAGTCCTCCTACCTTACTGTTGAAAATGGAGGCAAAGAAGGTATTCTGAACCTCAGCTTTTTCCTCATCTTTAGTTACAATGTAACCCTCCAGGTCCAATAAGGAGTGGAGGTTCTTCTTGCCCTCTTTTTAGCATTAATATATTTATAAAAATGCTTTTTATTATCTTTCACAGAAGTGGCCAGCTTAAGTTCTAACTGGGCTTTTGCCTCTCTAATTTTTCTCCTACATGACCTGACATCCTTAAACGTATCATGAGTTGCCTCCTCACCTTTCCAAAGGTGATACACCCTCTTTTTTCCCCTTAATTCCTTCAAGAGCTGCTTGCTCATCCAGGCCGGTTGCCTTCCCTGCCGGCTCATCTTTTGGCACATGGGAACTGCCAGTTCCTGTGCCTTCAAGAGCTCCTGTTTGAAGTAGGTCCAACCATCCTGGACCCCTTTGCTCTTAAGGGCTGCTACCCAGGGTACTTTCTGAATAAGCTACTTGAACAAGCTGAAGTTTGCCCTCCAGAAGTCCAAAGTGAGGGTTCTGTTGGTGCCCCTCCCTATCTCCCTGCATATTGAAAACTTCACTAGCTCATGATCACTGCACCCTAGACAGCTTCCTACCATCACATCTCCCACCAGCCTCTCTCTATTTGAGAACAGCTGGTCAAGCAGAGCCTGACCCCTGGTAAGCTTGCTTTCCAGCTGCATCAGGGAGCTGTCCTCCATATGCTCTAGGAACCTTCTGGACTGCCTCCTCTCTGCTGAATTAAGTTCCCACCAGATTTCTGACAGGTTAAAGTCACCCACAAGGACAAGATCTGATGATCTTGAGACAGCCTGGTTGGGTGGTCTATAAGAGACTCCAATCAGGATGTCTGATCTTAACTCACAGGCACTCAATCCTTTTATCTGCAACCTCAAGTTCTGTGGCATCTAGTGATTCCCTAATGTACTGGGCCACCCCTCCTCCTCTTCTCCCTCACCTGTCTCTCCTAAAGAGCCTGTAACCCCTCAATGCAGTATTCCAATTATGTGAATCGTCCCACCATGTTTCTGTAATAGCAAGATAGTCCTCCTGCTGCACCAAGAGTTCCAGTTCTTCTTGTTTGTTATCCATACTGCATGCACTGTTGTACATGCACTTCAGCTGGGCTGTTGATTTCTCAATTAACCCCAATTTATGTCCCACTCTCTCCTCTCTGGAGAGACTGGTTTCCTCACCCACCCCCTTCAGACCTAGTTTAAAGCCCTCCCAATGAGCCCTGCCAACTCCAGTGCTATTACCCTCTTGCCCTTTCTAGATAATTTCACCCCATCAAGGTCCAGCAGGTCAGGTGCAGTAAAAGTTGCCCCTTGATACAAGATAAGATATAATAGCCACAATGTATAACTACCTTAGCTAATAATCTAGTTAATTTGATAATATAGTGCATGATTACCTTACTTTAGCCTATTTGCAAAAGAAATACAGTGAAATACAAGAGTGAAAAAAAATCAGCATAAAACAGAAAACCAAAATCAGCAGCTACCCAACCTCCACTTGTTCCACCACTATGCCTGCAGAAAAGAGGCAACACCCATGAACCCAGAATGCAGAAGCAGCAACTGAAACAGAAAGCCTGCCATGTTACAATCTCAATTTCAAGCCCCATAATACTTTGCTCCAGTTAGCACTTTCATTTTTTAAGCTGGTGTGACTGTAGTATCGTATGAATAACAGCAGCAGATTCAATTCAACCCATGACATTCTCCACCCCTTATTCTATATGATCTGCGTCATGCCCAGCAGCAATCAACATCAAGCAATAGACATCATACATCACTCACTGTCCACTCTCATTCAAAATTGGATCACTTTGCAGTACACAGAAGACTGCTCACTGGAGATGCTCTGGAGCACCACTCTGTTCCAGCACAGTCTGGATCAGTCCATGACCATTCCAAATGGTGGGGCTGTGTTTCTACCCCTGGAACAGCTGAGTGCATTGAGTCTTTCCACACCTCTAAGTGAAAGCAAACTGTGGCTTCATTCCAGTGCTCAGCTTCCAACGCATGCAGGAGTGGAGATCCCTCTGTCACCCCAAAAATGCAGATGGGTTCCACCTCTTCAACCTGCCAACTATATAGTCCAATAAACCCACTTGTCCATCTCCTCCATCTGCTTGGAGGCAGGGCCCTTCTGATTCTAACTGAAACTGCCTGCATCTTATGAAGATGCTTTAGGAGCCCTTTCAACTCAATCCATGACTGGCACACATAGATACTCACCAGTTTGCCTCCTGAGTGTGTACTTCACAAGAAAATCCATGCCATATTAGGAGGCACTCTGACCTGTAGGGATTCTGTGAGTGAAACTGAAGGAACTGAGCAGCTTCAGTGATGACATGTACCTGAACTACTACATACTTCAGCCTCTTTTTGCATTTTTATTCCTTCTCTCCTTCTGTGTCTCCCTGTAACCCCTATGTCTGTAGTTACATTCATCTGCCTCTCAACCTAACTCTTTTGCTACCTCCTTACTTTCCTTTTGTGCCTCTTCCAAAGAGCCAAAGATTTTCCACTTTCCTACAGACAACATGTTAAAAGCAATAGCAGAAAGTGCACTGACTGCAACTGAACCAAAATGTCACCTGTCTTCTCCTTACACCTTGTGGTTCTTCATTTTTCAGTGCTCCTAGGCAGCTATGGCAGCTGTGAAACCAACATTTCATATTTTGTGTTTCAAGAGCAGTTACAAGCAGTTGGCAAGTTAATTCTTTATTTCTCAATCCTACCCTATAATCTCCAGCAAAACCTCATCCAGGAGCTCAGTTGAGTCTCGCAGGTTAGACCATGGCATATAAACATTCCTGGCAGGAAGAGGACACTTATGAATATGTGACATGTTCAAGGTGCTCCTGCTTTGTGATTACTGATTAAAAAATGTGTATCCTCAGTGGTCACACAGCTGCAGGCAGCATTTTTGGCAGTTGTCCTAGTGTTGCCTAATTGCCATCTGTCACATCAACATGTCAGGTGTTAAGCTCTGTGTTCCCTACTGAAAAAGGTTGCTTCAGTGAATTAGAACAAACATGCCAGGGGATGTGTTTTTAGCTAATTCACAAGAGGCTTTGCTACTGTGGCTTAAGGCATTTTGGAGGAGAGGAGAGTCTTGCATTATTCACTAGGTATTTTGCCAAAAGAGAAGGATAAGGGTAGAATTTTTTTTTTTTTAGGCCAAAACAACACAATCCTTTTGGTCACCAGTACTTGACCATACAAACATGTGTACAGGGAATGTATGTTAATATTTTTGGAAGCCTTTTGTTTCACTATTGACTCATTCCCTAACCTGTTTGACCTCCTGAGGCTGGTTGTCTTCAAAACGAAGTTTCTGTAAGGGCACTATAATCCGCAACTTTGGCTGTGGTACCAGGAGTCCCTCTTTGTCCAGTTTTTATCTAGCTCTGCAGGCAGCTAGAGTGGGCCACACTTTGAAGCTAATTGCTCTGCATTTCTGCTAGTATAGGCTTGAGGAACTCAGGCTTGTACTGACAGCAGAGAACAAATGGAGGAAGTTCTAGAGATAAAAGACAGAGAAACAGCACTTCACATTGCACTTATGAGACTGGCTAGCTCTTTGCACACTGTAATGATACTAGAGAATTGGAACAGATCATGAACTGATCTTGCTAGCCACAGTGAGAAATGTCAGAAAACTGTGTTTCACTACAAATTTGGGGAATGGAGAGAACAGGAGACTTTTTACATTTCACAGAATATAGCCAGGATAAGAATCAAGTTCAGTTAATCATGAACTCTCTAAAAATTAAAACCCAAAACAAAACCACAAAAACAAAAACCTTGGATCCAGATTTCCAACTCTTTCTAAACATCAAAGGGAACCATGGTCAAACCTGGAGCATTGTGACAGTTTAGGCTGTGCCTTTAAGCTAGGAGCTACAGTTGGTGTAAAAAGGAAAACAAAAGAAAGACAATTCTAAACTGATTTCATTGGTAGATGAGTGGTATGTAGTTTTATGATCTTACATTCTGCTCTCACTCTCCATCTCTTTCTGCTGGAATGCATGCATGCTGCCCTTGGACAGAGACAGAGGCCTTTTATCTAGCGAACCTTCAGACAAGCATTACTAGCTTTCTCTAACAAAGCTTTGAGCTAACTGAAATTTCCCTAACATCTTTTTTTTCTACTCTTCTCTTTTCTTCTAATTAACAGAGGAAAAAGGGACAGGGGAGAGAGGTTGGGGGCAGGCAAGGTGGAATCCTCCTCCCAAGGAGGATTTCTGTATTGTTTCTTTCCTGTAAATTCTTGTATAATATTGTAAATACTGTATATTTTGTATATATTCATTGCATTCCATTACTGCTTGTAAAATACAGCTTCATTCATTTCTCTGACTGGGTTTATCTGAGCTTTTTGTTGATGTCGGTGGGTGAAACCATCACACTACAACTAAAATAATTGGCGCCCAACGTGGGGCTCAAAATAATTGCCTTCCAGACACAGGGCAAGATTTGCTTGATTTATTTCTGCTCTGATCAGGGAAGAGAACATAGAGATGTTGTGGATTCTTGGACATCTGATCTTTTCTGCTTTAAGTGTTATTGTTTACAAATATTTGGTTGGATTCCTTTGTGACAAGCTAGGCAGCTGTCTGATGCATAAATTGTACTTGTGGTTTAAGTATAAAATTCAGCTTCTCTGTGATCGATTTTTGGGGTTCTTTGGGCTTCAGAGATATGGGAATGTGACTGCTACAGCACTGCCTATCAAAATACATGAGTTCAAAATCCCATTAGGTGAGAGTAATTCTGAGTGATGGCTGGGATCCAAAAGTGATTTATTTGATGTGTTTGAATCTGCTGTTGGTGATAGTGGTTGTGAACTTGTTAATTGCACTGTACCGGGAGAAATGGGTATCTAAGACCTGTTTCATTTTTAAATGCAGACCTAGGTGGAGAAGAAATAATTCTAACTTGAATCCAGAGATTTCTAGTGATGAAGAACTAGGGAAAACAGTTACACCTATACAGGCTATCGATAAAGCGGCTTTGAACGGGGCTACTGGTGATTCTGGCAATCAGCCAGTGGCAGCGGCAGCTCCTAAGATGGCGGCCACAATGTTCTTGGCAGCCATTAGAGAGGCAAAATCATTTCCTTCTTCATTGGCAGGACTGGAAGTGTCCTCTGCAGCAGCTGCTTTGTCTTAAAACCTGCTGGCTTCTGTTAAGCCTGCTACGAATTCAAACACATCTCCAATTAAGCAAGTAGCATCTTTGGACAGGAGAGGAAGACACAAAGCTGATCCAACAGCTCATGGGGAAGAGCAGCAATATTCCTCTGCTGGTGAGGGACCTTCTGTTAAAAAAGATCCTGATGAGGAAGAAGAGAAAGTTTGTCTTAAAGGTATAGCTGAGTTATTGAGACCATCACTGGATACTGGAGATGCAGGAGAGAATACAGGTTCTGGTAAGACAGCAGCTAATGGAAGTGCTTCTGAGCTTAAAGAGATCTTTAAGAGAGTAGCAGCAGAAGCGTGGGGACAGCAACTACAGGAAGATGAGAGAGCAATCAGAAGATAATATCAGAATGCTAGTGCCCCCAGGCAAGAAATAACGGATGTGAGGAAGGATTGCATCAGAGCAGAGAATGAGCCAATTCTAACCTGGCTTGGCAGATGTTTTGATACAGGTGCACCAGCTCTAATAGTGGGAGACAAGTCAGCATCTCATCTAGGAACTCTCTCAAAGGATAGAGGAATAGATAGACATCTAGGCAGCTGTCTAGGTAACGTTTCTCTGTGGACACACCTTTTATTGGCAGCTCTTATGAGATACCCATCCAGACATGACCTTCCATGGAATCCTAAACACTGGAATACTATGGATGAGGGAATTAAGCTTCTGAGAGAACTTGCTGTTAGAGAAGTGCTCTATGGTGACCATGGCACTCTGAATCCTGATGAAATTCCTGTAGGAATGGGTCTTGCTAAAAAGCTCATCAAATTTGCTCTTTCTAATTATGCTACTCTTTTGGCAAGCAGAATTGTGGCAAGAAATTATGGTGGAGCTCCTCCTACGGTTGGCCATTTCACTGACCAAATTAGACAATTGGGGGATAGTCTGACATGTGTTTCTTTGGTTTCAGCCATTGAAACTCTGCCTGGAGAGATAAAGAATTGCATGAAAGAGCTGAAAGATTCCATATCCAAATTGACACAAAGAGATCATTCCAATTCTTCCTGCAGAGTGGCAGAGCCCGAGACAGCAATACCAGAGGGGTGGCTGTTACTTCCTCAGTTTCCCAGAACAACTCTAATAGCTCCAACAGTGATTCCAATTCTAACACTGGGCACTGTGCTAACTGCACGTGTAGACATATTCCCCATAACTAGGGGTGCCCTGCCTCCCACCAGGGGGAGGAGAGGGATAATGGTGATAACAGAATCTACTGGGATGTGTATATCCAGGGACCTGGCACCTCAAAATTTCAGAAGTACAGGGCCTTGGATGACACAGGATCTCAGTGCACCATAATGCCATCAAATTATCAGGGATCAGAACCTGTAACTATTCTGGGACTCACTGGTGGATTCCAAGAGTTAACTAAGATACAAGTTGATATAAGTTTAACTGGTAAACAGTGGAAGAAGCATACTGCTGTGAAAGGACCTGATGCACCTTGTATTTTGGGAACTGGTTTTCTGAGAGAAGGGTGGTTCAAAGACCCTAAGGGTTACAAATGGGCTTTTGGAGTAGCATCTGTAGAAATTGATGGAGAAAAATTGAAGCTGTCTATTAGACCTGAGCTTTCTGATGAATCTGCAGTTGTGGGACAACATGTGACAGAGGACATAAAGTTGCCGGTTGCTTCTCGGACTGTGCATCACAGACAATACAGAACCAACCGTGACTCTTTGTTGCCCATTCAGAATCTGATTCGTCAGTTGGAGAGTCATAAAGTCATCAGCAAAACTCATTCACCTTTCAACAGTCCAGTGTGGCCTGTGCAAAAGCATAATGGAGATTGGCATCTGACAGTCAACTTCTATGCCCTGAATGAAGTAACTCCACCTATGAGTGCAGCAGACACAGACATGATGGAACTCCAATATGAGCTGGAATCCAAAGAGGCCAAATGGTATGCTACCATAGACATTGCTAATGCATTCTTCTCTATTCCTATAGCAGAAGAATGCAGGCCTCAGTTTGCTTTCACCTGGAGAGGAATCCAGTACACTTTCAACAGATTGCCAATGGGCTGGATCCACAGCTCAAGCATCTGTCATGCAGTGATCCATGAAGCTCTGGAGAAAGGTAGTGCTTGTGAACACATCCAGTTCATTGACATCATTATCTGGGGTTAAACTGCTGAAGAAGTCTTCAAGAAAGGTAACAAGATCATTGACATTCTTCTGAAAGCAGGTTTCACCATCAAGAGAGACAAGGTGAAAGGACCTGCCAGAGAGATCCAGTTTCTGGGAGTGCAGTGGCAGGATGGATGCTGACACATTCCAGTGGTAAACAGAGTCTCTACCATGGCAAATGCCATGAGCAAGCAAGAAATTCTACATTTCTTGGGGATAGTACGATTTTGGAGACTGCACATTCCTGAATACAGTCAGATTGTGAAACCTCTGTATGATGTGACTCGAAAGAGGAACAGTTTCCAGTGGGGACCTGAACAACAAGCAGCCTTTGACCAGATAAAGCAAGAAGTACTTCAATCAATGGGTCTGGGACCTGTCCGAGATGGCCCAGACATTAAGAACATTTTGTACACGGCTGCAGGTGACAATGGTCCAACCTGGTGCTTGTGGCAAAGAGCTCCAGGTGAGATACGTGGATGACCTCTTGGTTTCTGGAGTCGAGGTTACAGAGGTTCAGAGGCTAATTACACTCCAACAGAGAAAGAGGTTCTAGCTGCCTATGAAAGAGTAAAAGCAGCTTCTGAAGTAATTGGAACTGAATCACAACTTCTCTTAGCTTCCAGATTGCCAGTTTTGAATTGGATGTTCAAAGTCAAATGTTCTACACCACATCATGCCACAGATGCCACATGGTCCAAGTGGATGGCTCTGATAACACAGAATGCTCGAATGGGAAATCTTGAAAGACCTGGTCTGGTGGAGGTGATCTCAATTTGGCCTCTCTAGAGGAGAGAGTAACTCATGCTGAGGAAGCTCCTCCTTACAATGACCTTTCTGATGATGAAAAGAAATATGCTTTGTTCACAGACGGTTCCTGTCGTCTCATCGGGAACAAGCGAAGGTGGAAGTCTGCAGTGTGGAGTCCAACATGCCGAGTTGCAGAGGCAAAGGATGGAGAAGGACAGTCCAGTCAGTTTGCAGAGGTAAAAGCTGTCCAGCTAGCTCTCGATGTAGCTGAACGTGAGAGATGGCCAAAGCTTTATCTCTACACCGACTCATGGATGGTAGCCAATGCTCTGTGGGGTTGGCTAAAGAACTGGAAAAAGAATGGTTGGCAGAGGAAAGGAAAACCCATCTGGGCAGCTGACCAGTGGCAGGACATTGCTGATCGAGTCGAGAGAATTCCAGTGAAAGTGAGACACATTGATGCTCACATTCCTAAGAGCAAAGCTACTGAGGAACAGCAGCACAACCGTCAGGCAGATCTAGCTGCAAGAGTTTCTCAAGTAAGCATGGACTCTGATTTTGATCTTGACTGGAAACACCGAGGTGAGATGTTCTTACCTCAGTGAGCTCATGATTCCTCAGGATATCAAGGCAGAGATGTAACCTACCAGTGGGCTCATGACAGATCCATAGACATTTCCATGGATGCTATCACACAAGTCATCCATGACTGTGACATTTGTGCTGCTATTAAGCAGGCAAAGCAAATTAAGCCCTTGTGGTATGGTGATCGATGGTCCAAGTACAAGTATGGTGAGGCTTGGCAGATTGACTATATCACCCTACCTTGTTCTCAATGTGGTAAGCAATATGTGCTTACTATGCTAGAGGCAAATACTGGATGGTTGGAAACTTATCCAGTTCCACATGTAACTGTACATAACACTATTCTTGGTCTGGAGATTCAAATCATGTGGAGACATGGAACAGAAGAGTCTGTTCTAGGCAGTCAGCTTATTCCAGACCTGACACAGAAACTTCTGTGACTTTCCATGTGCTCCAGAAATAACATAGATGAGAAAAGTTTTTGTCAGTCCTGACATGCTGTGAGGAAACCAGGAGTTAGTAAAGATCTATAAACATGCTTTAAGAGAGCGATTACTTCTGGCATGTGAATAATAGGATCAATACATACACATTCTGAATACTCCTTGCCCTTCCTGCTCAATGCAATAGGGGAGATTATTTTTAGCAGTGCAAGTTGTCTGCCAAGTAGATTTTTCTACCTTTGCCAAAGGTACTTTAGCCTAGGAAAGGCCAGAAGAGAGAGAGATCCGATTGAAGAGTACATGTGGAGAGCAAGCTTACTTCTAAAAGAGAGAAAGAGTTTTGACCAAGCTTGTAAAGCCAAAAGCTGGGTTAATTAAAATATTTCATCTTGTCATTCTGATGTTTATGGAAGCACACCAAAATACTTAATAGTGCCCTTCAGGGTCAGACCTTGCTTTGCTTCACTTCACTTCTAGCTGCCTCTGCCAGTCATCATTAAATGCAATCCTCTAGCTCATAGGGACATCAAGCTTATTAATCAGACTTCAGATGTGATCACACTATTTTGGTTTGAGTCCGAGGATCACCAGGTGTTCTCTGATGAGAACTGAGACTGATACTTCAGATTTGTCATCCATTTCTGGGCATTCAGTGGAAATTCATGATCCAGAGTAATGCTGATAAGGTATCAATACAAGCTGTAAAAGATTAGCTGCATTTCATAGTAACAGAAAGCATTCTGGACTAAAGCAGAAGTACATTGAATGGTGTAGCAAGGAAGAGAAAAAGTCTTGAAACAAACTCTTCCAGTGTCCCCAAGTTACTAGTGGGGAAGCTGCAATATGGAGTTGAATTAGGCTTCTGCTGAATCAATAAAATTTGACCATTAGTTTCTTCAAAATCCTTAGAAAGTATTAAATTGAATCTCTCTGAAAATCCACAACAAAATTACAGAAGTTGAAGACTACATTTGTTGACTCAAAGCTGAAATTGTCCCAATAACGTGAGAAAAGAGTTGCAAAGAAGCAAAAAGAGAACACTGACTCAGAATAAAAATAGAAAAGAAAAAGGAAGATCTATCATGTTTGAGGAGAAGGCAAATACTTGAGAAAAACAAAGATAATTCCCAAACCATTGCATATCACAGTCACAGTGGCACACTCAGGAGTCTTCTTTATGTCTTCCTCCTCAGGTTCTCCAAACAGTTCTGCCTTTATAAACTAACATGGAATGGCTCCTCCTTGGGCCAGAGAGTTCTAGTAGGAGATGGCAATCCCCAGTATATTTGTTCAACTTTTACGTGCCCTCCAAACCATTCTTGCTCTGGTATTACAGGTAATAAGAACTGTAGCGCATTTAGATATTCTCAAATAAGTGGTAGCACTGGACTGTGGGACATAGCCACATTGGTGAGCTGAGATAAGCGTAAAAGCTAGTGTTGCACCATTCCCAAGAAACAGTCTCTGATCAAAATCCTTGGAAAGGGGACAAGGTTTATTTGTCTAGGTTAAGGTAGAAATAATGTTTTTCCCAGAACAATCTGAAGGAGTACACAGAAAAAAGGAGTTGACCTGCAGCTGTCACAGGTTAAAGAAGAGGTTGAAAACCCAAGGACAGATGCCATTTTAAAAGGATAAATACCATCGCCTTCGCTGCTTCTCTCTATTCAGCCTCAGGACTCTTGTCACATTCATGGAGGTTCACTGAAACTAAATTAGTCTTGAACACATAGTCTGTCTGCCCTGAAATTCAGTATCTTTCTCTGCTTATGTCTGAAAGATAAAATTTTTCAAGGTTTTTGAGGCAAGAAAGGAAGCTTGACCCTTTCCTGGGTTGCTGTTTCTTCCTGGTTCATAGGTTAGCATCAAGAGTTGTTACCCTATGGCTGAGCTCTTCTCTGACCCCCTGCTAGTGTCAGCCTCATTTATCCATTTCTTTGCCTTCTACTTCAAATTCCTGTTCTCCTGTGAGTCTTTCTCAACCACCACCAATGACAGAGCAGTACTTCAACAGGTGTACATCAGCAGGGCTCCAGAATAGACTTTTCTTCTTTTTTTTTTTTTTTAGGAAAAACAGAGGAATTTTATGCTGTTCTATTTGGTCTGCAGCTCATTGTGAAATGGCATAATGTTATTTCTTATTGTTCCCTTAATTTTTTACTTTATTCACTTCTATTATAAGTTAAGCTGGACTTATTTCTTCCTCAAAAATGAATGGAGAAACAAGTTATAGAATAAGGAGTTATACCTCCATTTTTCAAGACTTCACATTCTCCAAAGGAAAAAGAGTCCAGATCTGCATCACCAGGATGAATAATTGCTGGAGGCACAACAGACTCCTCTAAGGCTTTGCAAACACCAGTAGAAACAAGAAATCAAATGTAAGCCCTTCCTTACATCATGGTATATTAGAGGTTGGAAGGGACCTCAAGAAATCATCAAGTCCAACTCCCCTGCCAAAGCAGGATCACTTAGGGTAGTCTGCACAGGAGTGCATCCAGGTGGGTTTTGAAAGTCTCCAGAGAAGGAGACTCCACAAGCTCCCTGGGCAGCCTGTTCCAGTGCTCCATCACCCTCACTGTAAAGAAGTTTCTCCTCATGCTGAGGTGAAACCTTCTATGTTCAAGCTTGAACCTGTTGTTCCTTGTCTTATTACTGTACACCACCAAAAAGAGCTTGGCCCCCTCCACTTTACACCCACCCCTCAGATATTTATAGACATTGATGTTTACTGTAGCTCTTTTCTTCCTAAATAATTTCTTCTTTCTTCTTTGGTTCCATCTGAACACGAGCAAAAACCTTTTTACTTTGAGTATGACAGAGCACTGTAACTGGCTTCCCAGAGAGGTTGTGGAGTCTCCTTCTCTGGAGATATTAAAAGATAAGCTGTGTCACAAGCAGGTGCAAATCAGTCTTTAATGACATATATACTAAATATTGTTAGTGTCTTATGGAAAAGTATTGTCTGAATACATTAAGACTCTCTAATGAGGCACACAGAGTGGAGGGGAGGTGTTACATTCAAATTACACAAGCAAAATGTGAGTTTCTCAGCTCATGTATGCTGGTTTTGGCAATGATAGTACTGTTATTTCAGCTTCACAAACTCCACATAAGCCAGTGCTAAAGTTAAGGAGAGGCAGTACACACTGAGCTGCATAATGGCATCTATTTTTACTGTAAGATTTTGGAGCATTAGTGCCCTTTAAATAGTTTAAAGATTTTGATTAAACTGGGTGTTCATTACTCAGTCTTTTATATTTTTGAATTTAACCTCACAAAGTCAATATACACAGTTCCTCTCTGTGTGCATATTTAAGCTTACTCAGGTACAATGAAACACTGCTCCATCAGCTTCCTCAAGTGATCGATAAATGGAACATGACTTACTGGTGTGTACAGGTTATGTGAATGTCATATGTCTACCTATGCTAAAAACATGCATATGAGGAGAGAGGGCATAGAAGGTTGCCTTGAAAAATATATTGCTTTTGCATTCTTCTATTTGTGTTGCTCTACACCAGGATTGCACAAATGTGGTAATGTGTTGGGGTTTTATTTTGTAGCTAGGTGAATCATTTACCTTTTGCTGCAGCAATTTTATTTCCAGGAACCATAATTGTTGTTCCATTAGGCACAGTGCTAGCTTCACTTTGAACAAATCACAGAATCACAGAATCACTCTTCCAGTATGCATCATTAATGACTGCATAGCACACGAAATCACTCTGCATGAAGAAAAGACAGATGATTTCTTTACGTTTTTAATATTGCACACAGTCAAATCTTGCAGTTGCTTTTATTCAATAAAATCTTTTTTTCCCTCCTCTGCAGTAAGATGTATCCTAGCCTTTATAGCCTCAAAACTTATTAGATAAATAATTACTGAATTTCCATCTATCACTGAAGGAACTGGTATGCTACAGATACTAATGGGACCAGAGCGTGTTTATGAAACTGCTAGATCATCTCTAATCAGTGGATTCCTGAAATGACCTTCAGAGATATAAATAGCTGCCATGAGGTGTCTGAGTCGGAATCCTCTTTTCCTATGAAGAAAACAGAGTAGATAAGGAATGTCCGAAGGGCAAATAAGAGGAGAAAAGTCACTAAGGTGCTTTAAAATATTCCTTGAGAGGAAGTCTACATCTGCAGGTTAAGTACAGTGCCTAGAAAAACTGTGAGCATCTAAATGAAGTTAGAGAATAGTACTGGATGATCCCTGCCCTCTTCCCTCCTCTCCTCCAAGGAACAGAGGAAGTATCAGAGAAGAGATTATTTTGGTGAGCACTTGGGTTATAAAATGTCTTAAGTCCCAAGAGGATCATATACATCTCCTTCCAGTTGAGGTAGTTTCAGATCACCTAAGCACATGGTCAGCACATGGTTTTAATTTCAGAGAAAATGTATTTCCTGTTGATTCTGTGATATAACTGAAAATCCATTTTTTAACAGACTGTTGGAAATGTATTTACAGGCAGGGTCTTATGCCCAAGCCCTGGGACAAGGTGAGGAATATGAGGTGGTTGCCTCTCCAGCTAGACGTTAGTAATCTGCTGCCCTCATTAGGGAAGTCTGGTTTAGACTCACCTTTGGGCACTAGTTTTGCTGTAGAATAGAGTTATTTCTTCCAGAGAGAAAAATGACTGAAACACAAATATTCTGAGTTCATACTTGCATCACATGTGGCCCTACCTCAGCCCTAACCAGTGTCTGGAGTTTCCTTGGATGTCACTGAGATTAAGGGCAGCAAATACTTACTCTGACTACTCTGATCCCAAGGAAGAATAATTTCTTTAATTATTCATTTTTCACAGAATTGTCAGGGTTGCAAGAAACCTCAAGGATCATCTAGTTCTAACCCTCTTGCCATGGCCAGGGACACCTTTCACTAGATCAGGTTGCCCAGAGCCACATACAGCCTGGCCTTAAAAACCTCCAGGATGGGGCTTCCACCACCTCCCTGGGCAACCTGTTCCAGCATCTCACCACCATTGTGGTGAAGAACTTCTTTGTAATGTCTAATCTAAATCTCCCATCCTCTAGCTTGGATCCATTCCCCCTAGTCCTGTAACTACCTGACACCCTGAAAAGTCCCTCACCAGCTTTCTTGTAGGCCCACTTCAGATATCAGAAAGCCACAATAAGGTCTCAGAGCCTTCTCTTCTCCAAATCAAACAATCCCAACTCTCTCAGCCTGTTCTCATAGGAGAGGTACTCCAGCCCTCTGATCATCCTCATGTCCATTCTCTGGACATGTTCTAGCATGTCCATATCTTTCTTGTAATAGAGGCTCCAGAACTGGACACAGTACTCCAGCTGGGGTCTCACCAGAGCGGTTTAGAGGGGGGAGAATCACCTCTCTTGGCCTGCCAGCTGCAATTCTCTTGATGCAGCCCAGGATGTGAGTGGATTTCTGGACTGCAAGTCTACAGTGGTGGCTCATGTTGAGCTTCTCAGTCACCAGCACCCCCAAGTCCTTTTCTTCAGGGCTGCTCTCAAGCCAGTGCTGAGGCTGCACTCAATGCCACTGTCCATGTCACCAGTGAAGATGTTAAATAAGACTGGTCTCAGTACTGATCCTTGAGGGACTCCATTTGTCACTCCACTTGGACATGGACCCATTGGCAGCCACTCTTTGGGTGTGGCCATCAAGCCTTTTTTTTAATTGACTGAGTGATGGATGTACCATCAAACCCATATTTTACCAGCTTGGAGATCAGGGTGACATGTGGGACAAAGACTTTGCTCAGGTCCAGGTAAATGACATCAGTTGCTCTCCCCTTGTCTATTGATGTTGTGACCTTGTCATAGAAGGCCACCAAATTTGCCAGGCATGATTTGCCCTTGGTGAAGCTGTGTTGATTATACCAGATCACCTCTTTGTTACTCTTCTGTCTCAGCAATGCTTCCAGGCAGATCTGCTCAATGATCTTACCAGGCTTGACTGACTGGCCTATAGTTCCCTGAATCATCCATCTTTCCCTTTTTGAAAATGTGGGTTATATTTCCCCTCTTCCAGTCAGTGGGGACCTCCCTGGCTGCCAGGACTTTTGGAATATGATGGAGAATGGTTTAGTGACCTCATCTGCCAGCTCACTCAACACTTGTGGGTATATCCTGTTGGGTCCCATGGACTTGTACACTCTCAAGTTCTTCAGGTGGTCACGAACCTGAACTTCACTTACAATGGACAGCTCCTTCTTCCAGTCCCTGCCACCATCTTCTGTGATTTCAGGACTGTGACTGGAGCCCTTGCCAGTGAAGACTGAGGTAAAGAAGTCATTGAGAACCTCAGCCTTCTCCACACCACTTATCACCAGTTTTCCCTTTTTCTTTCTTGGGGTGGGGGGCACACCTTCCTTAGTCTTCCTTTTGCCAATAATGTACCTGTAGAAACTTTTGCTATTCCTCCTGATGTCCCTGGATAAATTTAATTCTAACTGAGCTTTGGCTTTTCTAACCAGGTCTCTTGCTGCTTGGGCAGCTTCCATATATGTGCCCCATTCCAGCTGTCCTTTCTTCCACTCCTTGTACAGTTTCTTTTTATGTGACAATGTGTCTAGGAGCTCCTTGCTATTCCACGCAGGTTTCCTAACATTCTTTCCTGCCTTCCTGTTTGTTGGCATACTTTGCTCCTGGGCACAGAGAAAGTGATCCTTGAATATAGACTAGCTGTCCTGGGCCCCCCTTCCCTCCAGGGCTTTGTCTCACAATACTTTGGCCAGCAGATCCCTGAAGCAATCAGGGAGTGGTATATCAATAGAATAACACAGCTGGGCAATTGTCAAAATGTTGGAAAAGGACACAAACAATTCACGCTGATGTTTTTCCAGAGGAGTCAAGTTTTTTTTCTGTAACTTTTCAAATCCAGATGAAAAGGAAGCTCAGCCATCTGTACTTTGAGAGTAACCTAGAGAGCAGCTGTCTCTTACATCAATGATGAATGTGCTCTCTGAGATTTGTGATCTGGTTTGGGTTTTTTACTACTATGTTCTTGCCTCAACAGATCTAGTTTTTCTCTGTGTTAAAAGGGTGTAACTCATTAGTGACTGCAGTAAAGTCAGTGGTGCTGCACTGACATAGTGACAGTGTTTTCTAAGTAGAGAAGTCTTTGGGCATGGCTTCCTAAAATTGTCACATATTTTTCTGTGCAAGAGCTCTAGAAAGTTGTGATTTTCTGAAGCAGCAATTTTAATATGTAGTTGTTGGAAGCACAAAATAATGGAGAAAATGCCGAGCCCAATGTTGCTGATATACACATGGTGACCTGAGTAGGCACAGGGTCTGAGTGGAGACCAGGTGGTCTCTGTTGCCATAACACTGGCAGAATGGAAGGGGCAAGGTGGAGGCCCATCACTCCATTATTCCACTTATCACTTGCAATACTGCTGGCCATAGGAGTCACACCAAAAAAGCAAGAAATGTCTCATGCAGCTGATAAGGGACCAACTGTTAGACCACCAGGAGCAATGGCTTGATTGAAGTCCTACCCCCACAGTCTGTGTAATTACAGATAATCATGTAAAAAATATTGCCCCAATTTAATATCTCATTTGGAGGGGATCCAGAGTTGGAAGCCAAAGGTCTGGGACAGATCAACGCATTTGCCTCCCTCAACTCCCCCCTCCCAAGAAGGGATGCCTTTTGGGTGAGATTTGTGACCTCAGCTATGATGAGTGCTTCCCTGGGAGGTTAAGCTTGTAATTGCAATCATGTTTTGGAGCTGCATAGTGATTCTGCAGTTTAGTGAGTTTATCACCAGCAATCTGAAGATCCTGTGTGTGTTGCATGTAAATAAACCATACTATTCATATACTCAACCACTTCTTTGAAGTGCCGCCCAAGCTACAGCAAACAGGCTGTAGGTAATTCCCACAGTTTGGCATATCTATTAAGAATCCAGCCGTCCCTAGCCTCTGCAATCTCTGAGGAACAGCTAAAATGTAAGGGGATTCATCTCTTACTGCATTTATCCTTCTCTAAATGCAACACTGGTTACAAAATGTAGCCATATGGTCATTTGTCTCTTGGTCCTAAGAGTCTGTATATATTTGCATGCTTCCTCTCCAGGGACATCACAGATGAAGAGCACTTTGGGTACAGAAAACAAAAATAGCAGCAGCAACATTTATGTCAACTATGTGGGAGCAGATTCATACTATTCCTGTGGTATTGCTGGGATCTTTCACTAGTTGAGGTGTTTAGAATTTTCAAGTTATGTAAGAAGAGCATGTGTGTGAGAGAGAAAGAAAAGCACAGAGAGAGAAATTCTGTGCAATGTTTTTGCAAAAGATGCTTTAAATGGAAATGGCAAAATTGCTTCTTTTGCCTCAATGGTATCAAATGTCTTCTCCTTGATCTACAAGTAGCTACTCTTGTCCCTGAAGATAGTCAACAGCATCTCCCATTCTGGTATCATCAGAAAACCTGCTAATGCTGCATTCAACTCCTGCATCCAGATCGATATATTGATGATATATTGAACAGAACTATCCCTAGAACTGAACCTTGAGGAACACCACTGGTGACTGGCTGCTTGCCAGATGTAGTTCCATTCATTACAATCCTTTGGGCTATGCCCTCCAGCCAGCTCTTCAGTCAGCAGACTGTTAACTCATGCCACAGTTGGACAGTTTCTCTAGAGGGTGCTGTGAGGGACAGTATCAAACACTTTACTAAAATTCAGAAAACCCACATCCGCTACCTTCCCTTCATCCATGAGGTGGGTGACCTCATCACAGAAGGTTATCAAATTAGTTAAACAGCACTTCCACTTTGTGAACAAATGTTGACTGTGCCTGATTTCCTGTAGCTGTGTAAGTCTAGTTTCTAGGAACCCTGAGAAACATGGGTATTCTAATGGGGGAAAA
This sequence comes from Dryobates pubescens, assembly GCF_014839835.1. Classification (NCBI taxonomy): domain Eukaryota; kingdom Metazoa; phylum Chordata; class Aves; order Piciformes; family Picidae; genus Dryobates; species Dryobates pubescens. The sequence continues at coordinate 8,695,504 of NC_071621.1, read as the reverse complement.
AAAGGGTGACCCAAAATATATTAAATCTATTCTGAATCACACTTAGGAAAATACCAGGAAGTTGCTATGTCTTAAAATACTGTTAATCTGCACCTGAAGTAACATATAATTTGGTGGATGTTCCACAGACAAGCAGTTTATCTGGGAAAATGATCCATAAGAAAATAGACTGTATAAAAAAGTACACATTGGTGAATGATACATACAATGGAGAAGTTATCAAATTGAAGAAAACAGGAACCTTGGGAAAATCAATTAACCTTGCAAGTGAATCACAAAAGTTAATAACATGAAAATTCATCAAAAATGACCATAACTAATATCTTGCATTCTATGTATCAAGCTCCATCACACAGACCTGAGATGTGTGGACACTGCTTCGCTCCAGGGCTGGGTGTGCAAAGTGTTCATGCTGCTACCCCCTACTGTAAACCTAGGTATGTCAGTAATAGTTTAGTGCTATTAAAGGGAAATGTTCCTATCTCTGGTGTTTATTTTGGTATCCCACCCTTGAGATATATTTGTAATTTGGATGTCACAGAGGGATTTCTTCTGCATTACTTTCACAGTTCTTGCAAACTCTAAGCATCCACATGCAACACTACGGAAATATAAAGGAATACTCCAGGCTTGGTTTTCTTCCTTTCTTTTTTCACTCTCTTTCCTTCCATGCTGAATTTTCTAGCAATCACTAAGACACAGCTCAGGGTTTGTGATGAAATTGTGAACAGCCTAGCAAATGGTGTAAGAACAAGCTCTTGATGCAGTGCTCTTCTGCTCTACGTATCTGCCCTGGTAAATGCTTCCAGTTCCCTTGGGTGTCTCTAATTATAATGTATGGTTCATTAAAAATGACAACAGAGTTCATCGAGCCTGCATTCTTGTGATTAATTGCAATGTTCTCCTAATCAGTTGTTGTTGATACCTCTGCCTTTATACAACTGATTATACTGTACATTTGCACCATTTAGAGAGTACCAGAAGGGACAAGAAGGGTGTGATTACATCTTGCAATGCAGCATGATATTCTTGAATTAGTGGTGACCCACTCTATGTGCTGTCACAGGACAGAGCTGTATGGTGCTAGAGACAATTGTCTAGGTCTCCACCTCAGAGCCACAAGGAAGACACACAGAGCCCATAAGCTCTGCCTTTCAGAAGAATTTGTTAGACTCTATGAAGTCCTGTGGCATCATGGTTTTTCTGCTTTCAGTTAAGCTCATGCTGCCTCCAATTGGTGAAAAATCACAGGCAGCTCAGTGGAGGTACTTCTCAGGAACTCCCTTCGAGTGTTCCTGCTTGTATGCATGTATGCATATATCAGATATCAGCACACAGAAGCTGAATCTCTCTTTAAGCCTCCCAAAAATATCTTTCAAATATCTTAGAGCCACTGACTGAGCATTGCTGTGTGTTAAGAACCTGCTGAAAGAAAACAAACAAAAAAACCCCAAACAAACAGAAAACTAACACACAAAACCCAAAACCAAACAACTAAAAAAAGCCTCTGAAAATCCATCAGGAGGAAGAGAAGTTTTGAGGGTGCAAAACTGCATGAAAAGCTGCCAACAGCAAGGCTGTAGTTTGGTTCACCTTGACTTTACATTTGTCCATAGATGATTTCTGGTTGTGCTTTTATGATCTCAGCTAAGATAGTCAGCAATTTTAAGAGCCTGTTATTGGACAGTCCAATCTGAGACAGAAAGCAGTAATCTGATTTTTTGGAGAAATTGTGGAGCAGCTATCTCTGAAAATAAGTTAGTCCCTCTGGGGTACACTGGATGTGCATACAGAAATTGTGGGTCTGACATGCCGCCTCATTTTTCAGAATATTTTTGCAGAGAAGCCACAAACTTCCTAAGTTGTTGCATATCTTTATTGTGTCTTTCTCTTCTTTTAATTTTCTGCTTACTACACATCTGCTCTGCAATTCTCTTCATCCTCAGTTTCAGGCTTTTAGTTGCAGTCTAATGCTGTTTACATAGCATTATCGCCTGGAGGCCTAAGTCAACTTTGGCAAGCCTCCTACTGGCATGTTATGTTAATAAATGATTTGGTTTGTTCTCAGTGAGAGCAATTTGTTCCAACAACTGGGATTCATCCCACTTTTTTTAGCAAGTACACAGCCACACTCTAGCACAAACATTAAAGACCAAGATCTTTCAAAATAGAAAGGGAAAGACCACCAGCATCACTGCATCCAACCAAATAGCTGCAGGCAACCAGAGAGTAGCTGCCTAGTCCAAACTGCACACCCACACATGACCCCACCATCGCAGAGCCTTGCTGCTGCAGGGAAATATACATTTTCTATCTTGTGAGTGAAGTTTCTGAGCATCCAAGCATTCCAATCAGCTTCAGATATTTAGAATTATTAGCCAGACAGCTGTTAACACTTTGGCTCACACTGTTATGTAGATACTGCAGGAAAAATAATGCAGATAAGAACCTGCAACTTACTGCGTGCATTCACATGCAGCAATGGGAATTAAGGGTGCAGAGAGCAATCTTATCTGTGATGTACTTGTTCTTCAGCTTGTGTAAAGTATGTCCCTAATACTACATTCATTTGTATCTGTCAAGTTGAGGGTGTATCTCCATAGTTTGAGCTAGGCCTTTTAACTGTCTAGGAAGTTTAAAAAGAAGTATTCCCCAGACAAACAAAAAGATTCTGCTCATGAGCAATGAAAACCAGTATGTGAAAACTGCTTTGTCATCACATGCAATTTGCATTTTTAAAATGTGTCTGTGAAATGTTACAGTTATTTACATTTCAAGTCAACAACTAGATTACAAAAAGCCCACAATTGCAGCTGTGACAAGTACTCTGTTACATGGGGGAAAAAACCCCAACAAACCAAGAAACAATTCTCTTGCTCTCCAGTAACAGCTCTGATGAGAATGAATTTTAGTATGTAATGCTGGTTTTGTGTCTTCAAGGTTGCTTCCATCCTTGATACAGTATAACTGTAAACCACCAAATGACTGACCCTTTACAGAAAATCTTTTCAGGCACCATTAGGATCATTTGTAAAGCAGCCCTAGAGCCTGCTTTTCCTGGCATGCAGGCTGTGATCCTGTGATCAGATTCATCACCCTTTACATGAAGGAGATGAAGGTCTCTGGAGGTGGACATCCATCAGCTCCCCCAGAAGCAGGGGCACATACTGTCATAGGAAGAGAAGCTGAGGCTTCATGCATTCTTCCCTATCTTTCCTATCTGTTTTGTTGAAAATGACAGAAACTTTGAGGCTTTGTCAAAAAGGAATACAAAAGAGCAGGACTGAAAATAAGTATCACCTTTTCCCCCCAGCCTCTTCAGCCCTCAGTACAAACGCTGGTACCTTCCTTACAGATGTCTCTCCAGCGTGGCCTGAGTATTGGTGCACTCAAACCCAAGTCACAGCAGTAAGTCCATGACACCTCTGGGGAGTAATGAACATTCAGCATAGAGGGAACTGACCCTGTGTGTTTAGTTGTTCAGCAACTGTTCATGTATCAGGTCTCTATATTAGACAAACCTTTGTCCTTCGCTTCACCTTCAAGTTTTTTCTGTCCTGTCAAACCAGGCACCTCCTCAGTTCACACTAGAATCAGCAGGTCCCAACTGGCAGAGGGTTACACAGTATCACTAACTTGTCTTGGGGCTTGAGTATGATCTAACTTTCAGCAAGTCTTTGAAGCCCTGCAAGTGGAATATCAAAAAAACACACAAACAAAACCAAAAAGGAAAGGGCAGACAGTTTCAGACATTTTAGGAAATGTCCTCTTACACTCAGTAAAGGGTTTTAAAACATGTCTCTGCATCAGTGGGAAAGATCCTCTGCCTTTCTAAAATGGTCCTGCTCCAGTAAACTGCTGGCTGTGCCCACAGGGCATGACCCCTGCCAGGCAGCCAGAGACATCAGCAATTTTTATAGGTGCATGTCATGGATTGAGCTGAATCTGCTGCTGTTACTCATACCATGATGCAGTCACACCAGCTTCAAAAAAGGAAAGTGCTAACTGGAGAAAAGTGTTGTAGAGTTTGAAGCTGAGATTGCAATATGGAAGGCTTCCTTCTCCAGTTGCTGCTTCTGGGCTCTTGGGTGCTGGCTCTTTTCTGCAGGCATGGCGATGAAATAGGTGGGAATCAGGCAGCTGCTGGTTTTGAGTTTCTGTTTATATTGTTTTTTTCCTGCATATTTCACTGTGCTTATTCTGCAAATAGGCTAAGATTAGGTAATCATGTGTTGCATTATTAGATTATTAGCTAAGGTAATTGCACATTGTGTTATGATATCTTATATTAAACTCTTCTCTCTTTCTCTCAACCCTGAGTTGTGTGTTACTCTTCCCCTCACTTTTGTGTGGGGGAGCAGGCAGGTTAGTACTTATGCTAAAACCATTGTAGTGCAGTGCACCGCTGTGTTTCATGCTTGGTTGTGGCTATTGATGTTGTTTTTCCCTGGGTGGTTATTATAGAACAATATTTGTGAGTGGTTTTTATGCCTAGCTGAGCTGGTGAGAATAGGTGCTGCAGTCTGCTGCAGCCCTATCCCAAAAACTTGGCTTCACATGTGAATAACTGTTTCACTTTCAAGCTCCAAGGTAATTTGAATAATTCTTGTTGGCATTAACACTTCTGTCACAACAGAGATGCATTAGGTCGGAGCCTCAGGACCTCAAGGAGGAAATGTGGCACTTTGGAAAACACCCATCACCTGTCAATGTCTGTTTTTCTTTGTGCTTCAAAATCTTGCCTTGCCTTGTCAGTGAAGCTGGATGAAAGATACAGAAGACTTGGTCTCTGTTATTCACGAATTGAAATGCAGGCTTTCCCTTTACCTTCAATTCAGGGTTTCTCTTTCCCTGTAATATATGTTAAGGCAAATTCCTTTCCTTATATCAGAAGGCAAGTGGGCAGCACAGGGAAAAGACACAAAAGAAGACTGAAAATAAATCATAAGCTAAGTGCCAGACTGAGGAAGAGAGTGATCATAAATAGTAGGAACAACATACAGTATTTTGACCATTTATCATCCAGAAAGAGGGTTGGTTTTTGTTTTGTTTTGTTTTTCTGGAACAGGTGAGTGAAGAGCACAATGTGACTAAAAAAAAACCTGGACTTGTTTTAGTTCAGCAAAGGGAAGATTGAGAAAGATGTGATTTCTCTCTAGAAATATATCAAAAGAGTAAATGCCAGATGAAGAGCTATTTGAGCTAAAGGGCCATTTTGGCAAAAGAACGGAAGAGGGGGAAAATAAGCCCTAAATACATTCATCCCAGAGAGTGTTTTAACCATCTGAGCAGTGAGGGTTTGCAATGTCCTCTCAGCTTGGAGCCACTGGGACAATCATTGAGACTTAAAGGTAGAGACTGATCGCTGCATGAAAAGGACTGAGTGACAGGGCTGCCTGGCTTTGACAAGGCACAATGCTCTGATGCTCAGGTCTTGCTCTCTCGCTCAAAAACAAACAAACAAACCCCACAAAACCAAAAACCACCACAAAAACCCCACCCTAAAACCCATGAAAATGAAAATAAGTGGAGGATTTGCTGGCAGCCTTTTGTCAGCTAGCAGCTATCAGTATTACTGAGTGCACTGATAATTTCCTCAGTTAGTTATCAGATCCTCATCCAGCCGGGCCCCTGAAGCTCCTTTTTTCATGTTTTACAATCACTTTACAATGGAAAAAGCTGTTTATCCATGAAGTTGGTGCTTCAGTGGTTAGCAAGTGTTTGTCTTATTGCAGATGAAGCTACTAAATATGCTTTTCAAGACTATTTAACATGTCAGTCAGTACTGAACTCCAAATGGGCCATCTAAATATTGAAAAGAAATTCTTCAAAAATTGCTACAGTATCAGCAGCATGAGGGTAGCTCCCCTTGCTTTCCCACCTTTGAGAGTCTCAGCCTTTTCAGTTGCTGGGATTTCTTCATCCTCATGTAAACCTGTAGGTACTCACCCTCAAGACTGCTAGGCTCGTGTCAGGGTGCAGGAAGTGGCATGAGAATAAGGCTCTGTTTTTACTTTTGTACATTGGAAAGCAGTTTCTGGACGAAAGTTCTTCACTTTCTAAATCAGAGTTGTCCCATATATTGGGCTATAGTAACCTAGATCAATAGTCAGCTCTTAGATAAGGTTTCTTATTCAACAAAGCATGCAATATGTTCATATTATTAAGTAACAACAATACTATTAATATTATTTCTATTAATACATAATTTTTTTACAAAAGAAACATTTTTGTGTTGCAGTAGGATGTGAGCCTGCCTCCGGAGGTGGAGAGGGATGTGTGACCTGCTTTCATTTTTTTGGGATGGTTTGGAGGTTTTTTAATTTGGTTTGGTGTTTTGCTACTAAGTGTCAAACGGGTTTTGTGAATATCTGTGGAGAATAAAACCTGCAGCTTGGCTGGTTGTCACCTTATCATCAGCAATGTTCTCAATTAATCTAAACCCGCACAAATTTCTGTCCCTTGTGGCTATTTCAAATTTAGGTTTCAGTCCTCCACTGTATTTTAATCTTTCTGATAGATGTTTTAAGTCCTGACATTTTTTGTGTCCTTAGTTTTATCCAATCAATTAAGATGCAAATTTTCCATCAGTCTGGCTAACATTAATTTCAGGTGGTGTGCAAAGCCAACTGAAACCTCTGAGAGCTTTTCTGTTGACTATAATGGGCTTTGGATCAGGACTCTTAATAGCAGTAATTTGTTTGACTCTATTCTAGTTTAATGAATGATTAGCAGATGTTTTTCCCACTCTTTACCTAACAGTTGATAAACCAAAATCCATGAGGAGATGTGTACTAAATAATGGTATGATTTTATAACCCTCAAATTGCTTTAGAAAATAGATTTATAAATCATGCACATAAAAGATATTGACAAATTCTTTGCTATAATAGAGAAAGCTTGCTGTGCTTTATGTGAGTCTCTCAACAATAAAGTGTTACCTATCTTGGGACACTGGAAAAAACGACCAGATCTTTATATATCTTGGTGTCCTGGGTACCTATCCTTTCAGTTCTCTTTTATTTGAGGTAATTTACATGTCTTTGGTACTCCACATTCCTGTGTCTTTTAGGACCAGATTCTTGTTTAAACAGTGTTTCAGCAGCTCTTTATGCAGGAATGGAATTGTGCAAAGAAAAAAGCCCTCGATTTTCCAATTACTTGTTGTTATTCTTTAAGCCACTTTACAGCCCAAGCAATGTTTCTAACACCGAAAGATATCAACTATCAGGATTTGTTCTACTCAACCTTTCATGATATTTAGGCATCTGGCTTTCCAGCTCAAGTAATCAAGATGATAATTAAACCTACATCTTTGTGAATGTCAAAACTGTCATCTGCATTCAGAATGTTACAGGTCTGCAAGAAATGATGATCAAGAGAAATTTAGCATCAGTGAGGTCATTAAGAAATTGTTCCAGCACTGGCTTCACCAAAAACTGCCTTGTCAAAGCAAATGAGGTACATGGAAGTATGCTGTATTAACTGCCCATATAGAATACCTAATCAGTGTAATTAGAAACTAAGCTTACTTTGCAGATGTAATTGTTGACAGTGTTTTAAATACTAGCAGTACTAGAAGGTTATGGGTAACCTTTTTACTTTTCGTCTACTAATACCTTGCACTATGTGCAGTTGCATAAGCATTTATTACAGATTAATTACTTTCCTACTGCAAATGGGTATTGCATTTTCAGTGAAAGCAATAAAGCCTGTCATTTTTTCTTATTAAATAATGAGAAACTAACAGTCATTTGAAAATGAGTTAACGATACAATAGATTCCAGCTTAGAATAAGGTGAAGTCAGAAGTGTAAAGGTAATGAGGAAATGTGTCTTGAAACTGTTCCTATTTCTACATGAAGTCACATGAAAGATTTCCAACCCAAATCAGCAGTCAGAATTTATTTCCCAACATTCAAGTTGGTCCTGAGTTTCCAACCAAAGTTGTAAGCCCACACTTGGCTCTGACCAATACCGAAGTGGATCATCATATGGGATCACTAGCATTGAGAGATGTCTTAATCATAGAATCATAGAATCAACAAGGTTGGAAAATACCTCAGAGATCATCAAGTCCAACCTGTCACCAAACACCTCATGACTAACTAAGCCATGGCTTCAAATGCCACATCCAATCCCCTCTTGACCACCTCCAGAGACAGTGACTCAACCACCTCCCTGGGCAACACATTCTAATGGCCAATAACTCTTTCTGTGAAGAACTTTCTCCTCACCTCAAGCCTAACCTCCCCTGGTGCAGCTTGAGACTGTGTCCTCTTGTTCTGGTGCTGGTTGCCTGGGAGATGAGCCCAACCCCGACCTGGCTCCAACATCCCTTCAGGTAGTTTTAGGGAGCAATAAGGTCTCCTCTGAGCCTCCTCTTCTCCAGCCTAAACAACCCCAGCTCCCTCAGCCTCTCCTCCATAGGGCTTGTGGTCCAAACCCCTCACCAGCTTTGTTGCCCTTCCTGGACATGTTCAAGTGTCTCAATATCCTTCTTTAATTGAGGGGCCCAGAACTGGACACAGTACTCAAAGTATGGCCTAACCAGTGCTGAGTACAGGGGCAGAATGACTTCCCTGCTCCTGCTGGCCACACTATTTCTGATGCAGGCCAGGATGCCATTGTCCATCTTGGCTACCTGGGCACACTGCAGGCTCATGTTCAGCCAGCTGTCAACCAGTACCCCCAGGTCCCTTTCTCCCTTCTCTTATCTGCAATGGAAACAGCTTTGTCCAATACATTATAAATCTAGGCATGCATGGAAATATTTGTCTCTTGAACTCCCTGTTACATGCAAACTTCAAGCATGGCAACTCCTGCTGCAGAGCATCGTGCAGCACCACTGCTGCACATACCATTCCCTCTGTCATCATTCACAAACTTCACTGGAGAGTGGGGGTTTTTTTGCAGCTAGTCAAAGAATCAAAACTAAAAATGCTGGCCTGGAATTCCATATGTGGGCTTTATATAGCTCTTGGCATGGTAGTGTGTATTTCCATTAGCTAGAAATATGGTCTACAATATCTAAGGGACTAACTGAGTGCCTCAGATAACTGTGCGATGTGAGATGGAATGAATTCAGCCTGTGCATCCTTTGCAGTGGCAGGGGAATTATGCAGCTCTGATGGGCAAAGCAGCATGTCCATCATCCAACTGTCCAGGAGTCATGACAAGAAATACAGAGCTTAGGGAGATCCCATGCCTTGAAGGCAGTCACATGTATCTGCTTGGCACCCAAAGCCTTTTCATGACAGGAGGCTCCCCTCCATCTAAGATGCAGTTAGATGTACTGCGTTTGTCATCTCTTAACATCAGATGCAGATGCCTAGAGCACTTGCCCAAAGGGTGCTCTGGGTCATGTCTCAGGACTATTCTCATCTGAACTGGGAGTTTCCATCAAAACACTCCAGCTGCTCAACCAAGAAAACCTTTGAAAACAAGAGGAGGAGCACAAGGGCCTGACTTCCCCCTAGCTCTTGGGTTGCTTGCACTGAGAAATTTAATAAGCACTCATTCCTGCTCCTTGTGCCTTTCACATTAAATATCCCCAGAAGAAAAAAGATGGGAAGACCTCATTGCTAGCAATTTTAAATACTTTTGCATCTACCTACATTACTGGTATTTTGAACTGCAGACTCTTAAGAGTAGCCCTAGGCAGGAAGAATTTTGTACCGAATTACTTCTGTCCCTGTGGATTAAATGTATAACCTGAAGCAAAATCTGAGCCTGGGTGTACAGAGAGAGGTTCTTAATTGCCTGGCAGCCTGCAAATTCCCCTTTCCTAGTAATTTTCAAAGGATGGGGAAATGGGGCCTCCAGTGGCAGTGCTGGCATTCAAGACAGAAGAAATTTGAAGCAGCAGTTATTTGTTAGACTAATAGAGCATCTGATTTCTGAGAAACTTTCTAACAAGCAGAATATATAATAGTACAGCTGAGCAAGTCATCACTTGGCAGCATGTCTGCAGGCTTGAGCTTTCAGTAACCTGTAGACAAGTGGCAAACCTAGTGCAGGGGTAATGCAAACCCTGACCTGTGACAGGGATGAAGGATGGAGGAAATGCCATGGGGAGTACTGCTGAATGGACTTAAAGTCTTTAGAAAACTCACCCATGCTCTGTTGCAGACTGCCAAGTATATACATGTAAAAAGCATCACTACCTGGAGACAAGTGTGATAACTCTTGAAGGCTAGAGCATAAACTGCAATATATTTAAATACAATATTAGAAGGAATAAGCTAAAGATTACCATGATATATCATAGCTGTGATTACACAAGCTGTTTGCTGGTATGCCTCCTGCCAGCTAGGATAATAGCTACTTTATCTCCAGGTTTTTGCGGGAGAAATATCATCTGAAAGAAGCCAACTGCTGGTGGTAAGCTGGGGAATAATTCAGAGTTTAGCCTAAGGCTCCCTCTGGAGTCAAAGAGACGAGACTGATAGCTTCAAACAGGGATTTGAGCAGGGATCTAAGCATTTCTGGGGACCTCTGTCTAGGGAAAACCTAGGGAGGTGTTCTCCCTGCACCTTACTGGAGGTACGCCACTGCAGGGACAAACTTGGGCTGAGCAGACACTCTGGGTTTTCCCTTGTTTATAGGAGAGAACAAAACCCGTGAATCTCAATTAGGCTGCAGCGCTGGGGCAAAGCCATACCACACTGCACATTGCAAAGATAAGGGACATTGTCCAAACAAATATTGTGCTTGCTTAAGCACTACATAAAGTTCAGTTAATTAGGCAATACGGCTGATTTTAGGAGAAGTAGTTCTTGCTTTTGTACTACTATATATCCCATCCTCATGGCTTTCTTCTTCAATTATGACAAGTGATGCTATACATTAAGTAATTGCACAGAAGGTGTGCATTCAAGACCACAAGTCAGCCCTCATGTGAGGTTAAGAACCACATAAATGAAACACTCAAAACCTTAAATGATTTTAGAAAAGCTCAGACCCTGTATTGGATGGAGTTTGAAAGAGAGATTCTGTCTATGTTAAAAAAAAACATTCAGAGAAGCCTTGGGACTCTCACTGCTTTTTGTTTTCAGTTGTCTACTGTAGACAGGTAAGAGCTGGCTCTTGTGATAGTTGTGACTGTAAAAACAACACTTGTGGAAACAATCTTGACACTAATTGGACCATATTTTTGGGGGGGGGGGAGAGAAACAGCCAATCATTTATAATAGAACCTGAACTCCTTTAATATAACAAGTAGCACTTAAGCAGTTAATTGTTGTTTATCCATAGATCAGCTACAAAGTACACCAAGAAATAAATCTCTTACCAGATAATTCCAACCCCTACCATTTTATTTCCAATCAGAAAACTAAGCTTGGTACATCATTAGTTTTTTCTACTTTACAGTATGTTGCTGTACTGGAATAAATAGATAATAAAAGTGAGCTGAAACATGCTCAAAGCCGAAGAAGCCTTGCTGTTGACATCAAAGGCCTTGCAATCATATCTACAGTGCTGAATATTTTATCTATTTCTAAAGTTGTTACATGTATCACTAGCTACTATGAGATTTAAGCAAGCGTGTGACAGCTTGCTCCAATGCAAAGCATGGCAATTAGATTTAAGGATGGTTTGCTTTCTAAATCTTCAGAGTCTTTTCTTTTTGGTTTTAGGGGAAGGGGCTGGTAAACTAGTGTCAAGGTGGCTTTGAAAACCCCTCCTGGAATCTGGCTGTACCCTAACTCCCCTAAAATAATTTACTAGTACTTGCCAATAAAAAGTGTAATGAACAGAATTAGCATTCCTGATAAAATCAGTTCAGCTGGAGATTTTTTATTTGGTTTTGAAACATTTGACTTGATTAATCAAACAAACAGGATTCCACTGTCATGTTTTGATATCAAAAGCTCTTTTGCCTCCTGGGCAGGTAGAGCTTTCATACAAACTTTCTGCTCTTAACAGGCAGTGCCCCACCTTGAAGAGAGGTTTGTTTGCCATTTAGAATCATCCCAAACCAGTGGATGTAGTTTTTCCTTCTTCCTTAATCTGCCATATATCTGCCAGTAGGAAAGATGCTACGTTTAATGCTTAAGAATCCCTTTTGCTACTTGTGTGTTGATAAGAAATTGCTTTCATGTTTGTTTTCTTTCAAACTGTGTCCAACTAACCATCACACGGTATTTAACATGTAATTAAACATCAAAATTTAATCAAACACACAGTAGTCGTACTCCCTCCATCTGAAGGAAAAAACCCAAAAACAACAGCCAAGCAATTAATCTTTAAACCTTTTTAATAAATGAATATTCATCCATCAATATTTTCATAAAGCATCTCTTCATCATTCCATTTTGCTATTTACATTTGTTTAGTTGGGTTTCTTCACTGCTGAAGAATACCAAAAATACATAGATGTGCCTTAAGCAAAAAAGACTGGGTTTTAGTTTATCTTTACAATGGGATGAAATCAACTTAGAGTTAAACCACCATAATATTTCTACTGTTTATTGACCCTTTGGGCTGTAACACAAAATAGTTTCACTTTTCTTCTTTTTTCCCCCCCTCTTTTTTTCTTAATACCTTTTACAAACAAATGATGTGTAAATGTTATTTATACTAGTGCTGAATTGGAAAGGAGTTAATTAGCTATGAATTACATTACCCTGGTGCAATTTGGTTTAAATTACCCTTTTTAGACTTAAAAGCTTTCTATGGTTAAAGTCATATACTGCAGCTAGCATACAGGAATAAGAGCCAGGTCAAGCTCAGGTCAAGGCAAACACTGTTCTTAACACATAAGGTTGTGTGTGTGTGTGTGTGTGTGAGAAATGGTGCTGGGACCAGAAGGGAATTGGCAAAGAAAGGCACCAAAAAGCATGTTAAAGATGAAGTGTTAACCTTAAGTGATATTTTCCTGGCTTTTTTTCAAGTCAAATCAAGAGTTGGATCTGTTCAAGGTTCAAGCTGCTTGTGCCCCATGGAAGTCAGCTAGATCAATGAATATGAAATCTTGTAAAAAAAGCTGAAACCTGCAACTGCCCCTTTTCGTGATGGCAGGCAAGGTGGGGAGTGCTGTTCCATGGAAGTGACTGCAGCAGCACACTGCCCTCCAGTTATGTGAAGGATGAGAGGGTCCTCACAGACTGAATTCTCTTTCCTATGCAAGGTCCAGAAAAACCACCATTGCCTTTTTGCTCTGGCCAGACAGTAATTTTCCATCTGCTTCAAAATCCTGACTGAAGCCACTGGAGTGGGATTCAGAGTACACATCTCTATCACAACCAAAATGTCTCTTTCTACTGAAGATCTCTGACCGCAGAGCAAAGGTGCTCTAGGAGCCGAGTCTTGAAGAAAAGAAAGAACTGTGACTGAATCATGAGGGTGGGACCACGCCCTTCTTGGATCCCATCTGTCAGGTCTGAAAGTCTTGCTCAAAGATCATTTCATTAGGATAATCTTTCTACAGCAAAGTCTACCATTTAGAAGTTTTATTAAAATAATATTTTTTTATTACATTTTGTTACTAGGATACGAACCTGGGGGTAGGGGGAAGTGTTTCAACAATTCTACCAAACATGTAATTTGGGAAGGTGTTAATTGTTCAGTTACTTTCACTGTAATGATGACAATCTGCTCTGTAATCCCTTCACAGTTTGAAGAGATACTAGAAAGCTCATAATGCATTGTGGCCTACCAATAGGAGCTAACATCGAGGAGCTTTTAGAAACCAAGTTTTTCTGTTCCAGCTATATGACTTCCTCTGAGGCTCTCCATACTGTGTAGCTGTCTGCAGATACAGTGCTTAAACACTGCAGTTACAGTCACTTTGCACCACTGCCAAGGATGCAGTAGGACTGCGGTGCTGATCCTGTCAGAATGACTGTGAATGCTACTAGCCAGGGATCACATTGTAGCTTTGCTGCAAGGCAACTGTGTGGAGCCCATTCCTGCTCAAGGAGCAGACCCCAGAATGGGACTCCAATGCAGACTTTGTAATCCCAGTTTATCTATGATGAATTTCAGCCCAGAGCAAAGTTTCACAGTTCAGCTGTAAACAGTCAGGAGTGGGAACAGTAACAGACCGTACACAGCAGCAATACAACTATCGTTGCTCTAATCACACATAAATCAAGTACTAGTCAGTCCACAGGTCATTATAGAGCCAAGGCAGCCTTTTCAGTTTCATCCCTTTTTGCTGTTTTTGGTGGATGCATAGCCACACATTTTTATCCCATAGATGTCTCTAACCAGCATCCAAATCTCTCTATGTGTCAAGAATTCTGACTGATGCCCAGAGAAATTCTACACGCAGAGAACTGGCAGGGCTAAGCCTGAAACTTTTTAAAATTTATTTTATCTATTTATGCTACTGTATTTGTTGTTATTAGAGAATGTACATGATAGAAACACTGGTTACAAAAAATATATCTTCTTTTCTTTAGAAAGGTTTAGTTTTGATAACTAACAAGTTTACAGATCTGAAATTGGCATACCTTGAATGACTACACCTACTAGACTGAAAAAAATCCAGGTGAGGGAATGAACTGGGACGAAACCCAAAGTGGTCAAATTTGCATGAAGGATATGTTAGAATATAGCTAATGCTGAAAGAAAACATACCGTTTGCTGTCTCTTGTGATCTGTGACAGCAGCACACTAAGTTGGCAAGTGTACGGGTATACACTTTCAGTAAACAAATAAAATAGGAAAATGCTCCATTTTACTGAATCAAAGTATCAGAGGTACTCTACTTGCTCAACTCTAGAGAACAGAATGTTGTAACATCACAGAAAAAAAATATGACATAGCATGCGGTCACAACAGCAAGCACAGGGAAGAAAATATTGAGAAAATATACTTATACGCATAGTATGCAAATATATTTTACATTAACATACAGTGTTATAAGAATGTTAAATAATGTGGATCAATGTTTAAAAAAGGCTACGGCTAGGTGGTTTCATGTTGAAGTAGCAAATAACCTGAGACATCTTCTATGCTTTCACTGGAGTAACAATCTTTACATCTACGGCAGATGTAGAATACATTTGACAGTAGTTGAATTCTCAGCTAAATTATACTAAAAAGGTGCTGTTCTTGTTCAAAATTACATGGCAGCTGGAACCAGTCCAAGGGAAGGAAAATGTGCTGTACATTTACAGTACATACAAAAGATTCATTTCACTGTTGATGGACACTTAAAATGCTTGTTTGACATATTATGAACATGTACATGTCACCAGAGACCTAAAGCAACACTCCCATGATGAACTTGCTTACTGCAGAAGAGAAAGCAAGAGATGATTAAAAACAATGCCCACTCACAACCAGGTAGGAGGGGAAGTGAATTATGACATATATAACCCCAGGAAACTTTAGGAAAGAAAAATAAATTTGGCTTGATGAAATGATAGTGCATGGATCAACAATATAAATGACTTCAACTTACCAGCATAACTCTACCTCTTTATGACTAGGGTGTATGGCAGCATTTGCAAACAATGTTACTAAATACTGACTTTATACACGATTACAGCTGTTTGAAAACGTCTATGACAATCAAAGTTCTGTAGTGATAATATACAACACTTACTTTCTCAAGGCTTGCTGTTTTGATGACACCTGCCTTTTGATTTAAAAAGTTCCTCTGAAGTGCATTCTATGTTGAAGTGTCCATGACCTCAGAACAAATGCGTACATGTGTGTGTGCATACATATGCTTTCGCTTTGCAGTATGTGCTTTTAAGTACACACGGTTCTTTGCTACATGTATTCACACATACATGAGTATGGTCTATGTAGTAAAAGTTCATATATATATATTTTTGTATATAAATATATATATAAACTCTGCAGGCAAGTAGTACACCGCTTGTTAGAGCTGAAGTCCTTTTAAAAAGTTCAGTCACTCAGTTAACATAGTATAGCCAGTAAATTAGGTTGAAAAGAGAAAATGTGAATGGAAACACCATTCTTGACCATCTGTCGATCGCATTCACATCTGTTAGATCAGGGATTTTTATTTTCAGTTGCGAAGACCTTCTTCGTAAATGGCCCCTCTTGCTGTGGGAGCCTGTTCTTTCTGATGAACGCCTGCCAAGGCTTTCGCGATGTGAGCTTTGTTTTCTGTACTGGATTCCTGAGTTGTCAAAGGATATCGTTGAATTTCGGGCATCTGTAACGCTGGTGGTGATCTCGTTCCCTGCCACCTCGTTGTGAATTTCAAGTGATGTTAGCAGAATGTTGCCATGGGTGTCCACCTAGGGGGCAAAAATAGAAACATAAATTGTTTTAAAGGACCTGACAGCTATCAGCAGGATGTGGGCATATTTATATCTCCAAATCCACACCTATTTTAAGAAAGCACGTATTCAATTTAAGCATGTGATAATCTTAGGAGGGAAATGACAGTACTCATCTGCTTAAAATTAGGAGGGTATTTAAATACTTTTGTGAACAGGGTTATCATCACACTAACAGCACCCAGTACAAAGCTTAATTTGGCAAAATCAATAATTTTCCTCTCCCTCTAAACCAGCTGTGTTTTAAAAGATGATGCAGTTCAGTGACATGTCTGTAGTGATGGTAAGAGATGGATTCTCTCTCTGCCACAGTAGGAATTAAGTTAAACTAGACTAGTTTTTTTCTATCTGGGATTTAAAACCAGAAGTTTGCTAAAATCACAAGAATTAATAATTCTGGCCTGCTAAACTCTTTGCATCTAGCAATCACAGAGCTCATTTACAACTCTTCTCTGAAACTTTTCTTCCCAAGTGATTTGCACAAGTTTTCCAGTCATGGCAATGTTTAACTGCAGAGTTTTTCCCACTTGGTAAGTGATCTTAAAGAGAAATGAATGTGGATATGTAAGAGGGAATAGGTGGCATTCTTCTCTTCAAACTTTATATTGGAGAGACAGTGTTGAATACAGGTGAGCAATGCAATACCATTCTCAGTAAGGAAGAGAAAGGTTCTGATCATTTAGAGTCTTTAATAAAGTCTGTGCCAGACTCTCCAGTCCTTGTGAGCAGTGATACCCCAAAGAAGCACAGGAGTTGAGTATGGTTCTTTCAATCCAGAAAAACTTCCATTTGCTGTGAG
Source organism: Dryobates pubescens (assembly GCF_014839835.1). Lineage (NCBI taxonomy): Eukaryota > Metazoa > Chordata > Aves > Piciformes > Picidae > Dryobates > Dryobates pubescens. Next base: position 8,678,438 of record NC_071621.1, on the reverse strand, counting down.
TGGCACTGATGAGGAGCCCCAAATGATGCTGTCTTAGTATTTGGTAGTTTCAGTGGTGGAGCACTACATCCCTTTGTGCCCCATGCCCTGCATGCTGGAGGACAGGGAGAGAACACAGCTGATGCAAGGATCATCTCCAAGGAAAATAATAGCTGAAGGAAAAATAAATGCCCTACGCTGGGTATTTTCAGCCAATTAACACGTGTGACTATGTTCAAATGAACTCAGTTCTCCATGTCAGAAATAGACAATGAATCACAGCATACAGGATAATTTCCCCTTTTATGTATCAATTTTATTCTTCCAAAATTCATGCTGCAATTAATACATTTTTCTAACCTGCCACGTGATCTAGCTGTGTTAACTTTGCATCAGTTGAACAATTCATTCCAAAAGTATCTGTTTAAAAGCAGTTGAGCACACACTATTGTCATGGCTTTTTGAAGCTTGTATGGTCATGACAGCAGGTCCTGTGCAAACTTTGTGCGATGCACTAAAGGTATGCTTAGCTCTGTGTCTGTCCATATGCATTCGCCTTTTTTCAGTCTTGTTAAAATTCCATAAAATAGCTGTTTCTTTCATTAATTATTGATGCTACAGCTTATCTTTCCTCAGCAAAAACAATTAGGATAGTGCAGCAGCAATGCTTTGCCAAGCTTCTTGCAAATGGAAAAAGAACATAAAATGCTATGAATGACATACAGGCAGAAAGGAAAAAAAAACCCTAAAGTATTTAACAAATCTTGCTGTTGTAGGCAACAGCACATTATGCTGATGAGTGCCTATAAATAAAAATAAACAACGTGAGCCGAAACGATGGTGTGGAGACGCCTCAGTCATGATTAAGAATTTATTTTCCCTGTGGCATAAACCCATTGGGTACAAAAGTACAAGCTTGAGGTTTGCAAAACCAAGTTTATGCTGTTGATACCTGTAAACAGGGAAGACACACAGTTGTAAAATACAGCCATGGATACCCCACTACTTATAGTGGACTCTGAAAATAACTGCATGTGTTTTCTCTGATTTTTGCTTGGTTGGTTGTTGGAGACTTTTTCCACAAAGACAAATTATGGTCAGGATTTGTAATAGTATCACGTGAAATATCTCCCCAATGTGCATTTTCCTCATGAAGTTTAAAGCTAAACCTTTCATCCAGGTCTTCGCAGTATCTCCTTTGCCTTCTCCTCCCAGGCTTTGAGAAATTAATCAAAGCATAAGGAAACAGACAAGTACCAAATCATTAATTAATTCCCTGAATTAGCTGAATCAGCAAGGATCCAAATATACAAAAGTGATGGTCTTCTTTCAGAATTAATTTTTATCAAACCACATCTCTCCCATCTCTGAACAACTACTGATCTCACACCAGGGTGAAGCGTCTGAATCTCACATAAATCCATTTGGAGGGTGAGAAGCATGACAATTTGTGAGACATTTTATATCCAGGAAAAACAGACTGACTTTTGAAGGCTCATCATTTCCAAGCTATGCATATTCCAGCACAAACAAAAAATCCAAAGACTCCAGCAGCCTAATGGCACTACATAAAAATGACCATAACTCACTCACTGAAGCCAGAGAGAGGACAATTAAGATAAGGCTCACAAAGAACCTCGGCCCTTCTCTTGGTCACCAGTGGCCTGAACTTAGATTGTATTTTGTAGGTCTGAAACTTTGATACCCTTTTACAGCTGGGAAGTGCCGAATCTGCTGCTTAATTCTGAACAAGATAACTGGCTCATTTGGATGTTAGGTACTGCATTTTTAAAGAAATGAAAGACATGCTCTGCTACTGAATAGTTTTTGCCAGTTCTTGGAAAATTTCAGCTTTAATGCCAGTTTGAAAACACTTCACTAGTTGGGAAACTATCATAAAGCTTCATTTACTATTAGCTAGTGTTTGAATTACTTCATGTTCGTTTAGCTCTCTGTTAAATATTCAAAATTATTTCAGGAGTACTTTACAATGAAATCTTCTTTTCCTCATAATTCTTTCACTCTACTACACAAAAAAAGAAAGAAAGAAAAAAAAAAGGAAGCATTTTGTTTAAACCCCATAGGTATGTCTAGGAGTTCATCAATCCCAGATTTTTAAAGAGCACATAAACACTTTACATCATATGAAGCAATATAAATGCAAATAGTAGATTTAAATAACAGCATGAAAAGCAGTCTCTGTAGTGAGTCTTGCATTATTTTACATCAAAATTAGTATTCAAGTACATTATCCCACTAAATAGATCTCCCATTAAAATTGTAATAAAAAGTTAATTGTTTTCAGTGGAACTTGTAATAGAGTCTCCAGCTAACCACTTGATTCTCACCTGGTCTACCCTAGTGCAAGCATATATATGGTCTTGCCAGGAGTAAACTTTCTGGTAGCAGTTTTCATCTACTTAAGTATAAATGGCTTTACTTATGTATTAATGGCTTCCCGCAAGAACTCTGCACATCAACCTTGACAGATATTTTTAAAACCTTGGCACCTACTCATCACAGTCATGGTTCAGAAATATCCCACTGTTTCAGCACTGAAAAAAAGTACCCAAGAAAGATGAAGACGCACAGAGAGGATAGTGCCAGCTTTGCTATTCTCATATTTCCCAATTTAAACTGAGTGATAATTCTGCCACAGCAGCCAAGATACTTACTCTCAGAATAAAATCCCACTTGTGAGAAGGGTTGATACAATTAACAGCTCTTTAAAAGCAGTGAGTAGATGTAAGTGGCCTGAGACTATTCTCAGTAATGCCTGGTGGGAAGCTACTGCCTTGGCCAACAGCAGGGGTTTGAGCTAGGAATTTCCATTGCTATAAAAACATGCAGGGACTTCCTGATGAGAAGGGCCTTTTTATAAAGGCTTATGCATTGTTTTTGTTCAAAATAAGCTTTTCCCACATGCCTGACAGGCACAGGGGGTTGAAGCTTGAATGAGTTTGTGCTATAGTTACCCTCCTGGGCTGAACTTTTGGTCCCACTAAACTGCAAACATAAATTGCCACAACTTGAACTAAGAACTAACAGGGAACTGTAACAAATCATAATCTCTGTGGATTGGCCCGGAAGGAGCAATGTCCGAACCACATGCTCACCAGCTGATTATGCCAGTAGCCTCCATCACAAGAGTGAACAAGTGAGAACAGGATTGCCTTGGAGCTCTCTCATTGTAAATTAGGCTGTATCTGAGCCTTATTTAAAAGAAACAATGTAGCAAAACTGAAAGTGCAAAGAGAGCTACAAATGAAGCCAGAATCTGCCGATGCGAACAGAAGAAATAGAATCGATCAGTAGCAATGGTGATCAATTTTCTAGGGAAAACATTTTTAGAGGACATCTATATTTCTCTGACAGCTTTTGCACAGAGGACTTTAATTTAGGCACTGATAGCATAAGCAGAAGAAATAGTTTATAAAAAAATCTGAATTCAGTTATCAAGGTTTTCAAATGAGCATCTTCAATCCAAACACTGGTACATGCACAAAAATTGTCATAGACATGAGCATCTTATGTTTGTCTCCAGTAACTATTGTTTACCAGGACAGGCTGGAGAAGTTCAGCAAAGAACAGAACATTACCTGAAAAAAAAAAAAAAAGTGACACAAAAGCAGTCAAAAGAAGAGACAGTGAAATGTGAAATTTTCTTTGTAGTCAGCTGCTGATCCACAGATGAGTAATTTGTAAAGGCTTGCTCAGGTTTCTTCTCATCACCAGCTCTGAATCTTCTGAAACTGTTTCCAGAGATTCTGTTATATCAGATATGCCTCAGTCATCATTCTGCCTTCAGCAGTGGTACCTGGGAGATCACAGGGCTGAGTTTTTCTTTCCACACTTTTCTTTGTCTGATCTGCAATGTGAGGACACTAGCTGTGCTGTTTTCATGCTGCAAGGGCTCTTCTCTCCCTTACACCTGGAGCTCTTGGGCTGGTTGACTTTAACACATGGGCAGAGCTGTACAGAAAGCCACAATGGGAGCACAGAAGCCAACAGACAGCTCAACTGCAGCAGATGGTGGAGCCTTTCTCAACACAGAAAGCCTCAGTGGTAGCATATCAGGAGAACTCAGAGAAGCACCTAAAAGCTGGGTGCTTGAGGGGCATGCCCACAGTAGCTGGAGCAGCATGGAGATGGCTGTGTCAGTTTGGGCTTCTCAAGCCTGTGTCCTCTGATGCAGGGCAATGCAAGTGTGTGCGTTAGCAAGCAGAATTACTGAGCATGAACAGTGGCTACTTTGCAAAGTAATTATCAAATAAAACACAAACATAACCATGTCTGTGGATTTTGTGGCCTAGAATGCTTTTCTGGTTAAAATTTTCCCAGTCTACAATCCAGTAAGACTAGGAAAGCATGAAAAGCCCTTTTTCTGCTATAAGGGGGATGTTTATGAAGAAGGCTGATTGCTTGCACTTTGTAGTTCAGTCCTCTGATGTGCAAAAATGAACTTCAGTACCGGAGTCCATGCTGGTTGTTCTGGTTTCCACGGGTTGAAAGCACTGTCAGGGTCCAGTGGTGGGAATTTGGCAGAAGTTAAACTCCCTTGCATAGGTCCTTCTTCCAGCCAACAGCTCTCAAAGCAGCTCCCAAGCAGCCCAACAGTCCCTCCAGAAAGCAGCAAGCAGTCCCTCCGAGCAGCCACCAGGCAGTCTCCAGGTAGTTTTTCCAAGCAGCCGCAGGCAGTCTCTTTTATCCTTTCACACCTTGCCACCAAGTGGTTGACACCTGTCCTGCTTGGTCAGCAGACTGCAGGCCTAAAGCCATCTCCAGGGCTTCAAAACCTGCCCCCAGGTGTTTTTGCTGCCTTCAGTGCCAGGGAGTCACCAGGGTCCTAAGTCCCACCAGGGCATCTCCCCAGTACAAAGCCCCTTACTTGACCCCAGGGGCCCAAGTGCCAAGCTCCCTTATACCAAACCATTACCCCTAATGACTTCCCCAACAATGCTGAGCCACATACATATTTCAGTTCCTTACAAGCAGCTGGAGCGAAAATAATGTGGCATTTCCCCCTCATCTTTCTCTTGTTACCTTTGCTGGAGAGACAGAGAGCGACAGCCTTAGCAGCACTCCTAGTCTTGGGTACCATAAGAGCATAGCTCAAACTCAGAGCCCGAATGCCTGGCAGCATGTTGGTGCTGTCTCTGCTCTGCTAATGCTGCCTCCCAACACTACCAAATGATTCCCACACAGCTGCAGCCCCTCCTGAATCTGCTTGGTCCTGCTAGAGCACAGAATTGTTCTGTCACTACATCCACAAGTTTCAGCATCTGATGTAGACAATAAATGGGCTAATGTTTGTTTATTTATTTATTGGCTTTGTTGTTTTGGGTTTTGGTTTGTTTGTTTTCTAGTGCCCTGAGCTAACTCTCTAAATCAATGACAGGGAGCCCAGTTCATATACAAGCAAATTCAATTACTAAAACAAAACAGCAACACAAATTGACACAAATTGGTAATCTTAGAAACAAACTGAAAACAACACCTTCTCCCAGTTTTATATTTGAAATATTTTCAATCTTCTTTCCATCACAGCATAAATGTTGATAGTCACTAAGTAGCTGCAATAGCTGGAAAGGGGGCTGCATGATTTTAGGCATTTTCCATTTCTTTTGAAGTGTCACATAGCCTCAAATCATGCCAGATTTGGAACACTTCCCTTTTTTAATACCCTCCATGGAAGCCCTGAAAGGCTCATCAAAATCACCAACCCACTAATTTCACTGAAGCTGCACAAAGTAGTCTTCCACCTATGGCTCCAAGTCCTTACAGTGCAGTATAGCCTTCTGTTTGTGAGCCCCTGCCAGGATATGCAGGCCCTGAGTTCCAACTCTAGAGAAAGAAGCAATCAACTGCAAAGCAGCCAGTATTTCTAGCATATTCAATGAGCTTCAAGAGCCAACAAAGGAGAGGCTGGAAGTTAGTATTTCTTTTCCTCCTCTGAAGAGGCCAGAGCAAAGGCTGCAGTGCTTTCACATGCTGTCTTCCATGGCAAGTATGTTACAAGCCCTGGCATGACCACCTGTCCTGCTACATCCATGCATGTGTGTACAGCATAATACATGATGAGCATGATCCAGCACCATGGATACAGTTTTCTTGCTTCAGGGCTGTGGTGTCTTGAAGCCCTGGTAAACTTTGTCCAAAGTGTATCTGTTAGATGGATTTTCCCTGAGCTGCCCATCCTGAAAGCACTGGGACTTCTAGCCTGTTCTGAGCAATTCCTTCTGGTTTGCATTTCCCAGTGTTTCTCAAATAAGAAACTCAGATATGACATTCTACATCCATTGCATCTGTATTTTCTGTTTATGCTTTGCTTCTAAGGAATACCGCTGATCAGCTCTATCCAATGTTTCTGTCTTTTTCTGTTACATGCCGGCACAGCTTCTCTGAAGGCACTGAATCCTGTAACTGCAACCAAGCTCTGTTGACCTCATCAGCTGAGGCCCAGAGACAAAATGTTTTCTCCACAGAACGGGGTCATGCCTCATTATTTATCCTATGTCATTCGAACAGCAAGCATTCACAGTCAGCATGAGTAAAAGTGCTTCTACAAAGCATAAAGAGCTTCCTTGTAACAGCTGGGACTTCAAGGGACAAAGTTACACACTCTTCTTTCAGCTCTGGTGAGCTGTATTTGTATCCTAATTTCGTTCATGTGTGGTTGACATAAACCAGCAGAAAAGTCAGAACAGTCTGTGATATTTGCTTAGTATGGTTCAGAAAAAAATCCAACGTTCTGCGCTCAGAAGTGAGAAGCAAAGGGTCAATATATGGTATGATTAAGTCTGGGATATGAAATTGGCATGAATCTGGTTATGAAAACTCTCATTTTTATTACTTCAGGTACTTATGCTTTTGACAATACACACCAATTGATCTCAAAATAGAACAGGCATGCTTGGGGTGCTATTGGGTCTATTAACATGACCTGTACTGAATTTTATAAATCCCTTAAACAGATGAGATTCACCAGATGGTTTCCATTGGCAGAACTGAAACTTAGGGCATACATCTGCATTACCTGCTTACTGCTAAATCCTCCATTACTTTCAGTTGTGATGTTCTTTTTTCCCCCCCATCTGATATTTTTATTAGTATAAAAATCTATTTTTCCAGAAAAGGGAATTAATTCTTGCTGCTAGATTACACCTAAGCAGTGCTGCCAACTGTGATGAAGATTTGGTTTCCTAATACACTAGACAAAAATTACTTTATCGGGACAAAAATTACTTCACAGATACAAGTGTCAATAATTAGGTGTAATTCTGCATTACATTTACTATAGCAGACAGATTCATTAGGATCAAAAATACAGCTTTAAATTACTCTTGTGTTATTGGTATTTAACAAATGGGTAGTAGTTTTGTTACTGTAAACTCTTCTAACTTATACTTAATACTAAAACCAGTGTTGAATACTTTGAATTTCACTTCCAAAGGGGATTGGATGATGTAATATTGCTATAAAGGAAACTGGCTGGAGCGTCATCAACACAGACTCTGCTATTGCTGTGCTTCAGAAATCAACCTGAAAGTTTCTCCAGAAATCACAATTTTCTGCTGGTCTTAAACAGCAGCAGATGATGATGCCACATGCAGAGGTTCAGCTAAGCTGGCCAATTAATTAGCATAGCAGAACTAATCCTTCATCTGTTATCTCCCATTCTAAATGCAACTGCTCTAACTGAAGTGAGAAAAAGTATGCTCAGATCCTGGACTGCATCATGTGAATACATAAACAAAATCACAATTAAATTATGTTTGATTTAGACAAGTAAATGCCTTTGTAGATCTGAGCCTGTATTTTCAAGGTAGCTGTGCTCTCATTGTTTTCTTCTTCTAATAGTTACTTGTCACATAGATCATTCTTGTATCAATTTCTGTACACCTAAATATATTCTTCTGCGTAGGTTGTTGAAAACAAAAACATCAAAGTTTGTCCACAAAGAAAGGGTATAGTTGGTGATGGTTTTATGTAAGTTTTTTTTTTTTTTTTTTTAAATTTCATACAGTTACTTTTTGTAATAAAAGAGAGACTAAAGAATCCTACCCGGTTGCCTTCAAACTTTGAGCGATCGTTGTTTGCCTTTGCTGTCTTTTCTGCAAGTTTCTTCTGCCTTTGAGGGCCTTTTCCGAAGAAAATGTAGTTGACAAAGGCGTATTCAAGTAAGGCCAAGAAGACAAATACAAAGCAACCCATAAGATACATGTCAATGGCTTTAACATATGGAATTTTAGGCAAAGTCTCTCGCAGATGAGTGTTGATTGTTGTCATAGTCAGCACAGTTGTAATTCCTACACAAAGGGGGGGAAAAGCACATTTTACTACTCCAGATACACCATGTTTCAATATTAATTTTCCTTTTTGGCAAATCTGCCTTGTTCATGTGAGGAAGCTTAAAAATTTGTGAAAGATAACTTGTAGGTGACACCACTGCAAAGGAAAGTATAATTAAAACTCCATGCATTATTATTCTGCTACAGTATTTCCTTCATATGATCAGTGGGAACTTGTAACAAGGGGTCCTGGCACCACTGTTGTGAGTTAATGCCAGTGTAGCTGGCTCCATGAAGGCCAAACTGATCTGAAACATGAAGGCAAACAGTTTGCCATGAACTGAACGGGGTGCTCCACCAGAACTGTGCTGCTCAACACAGAGAAGTGAAGTTTTTTAAAAGTAACAAAACTACTTAGGGGTCTGGATAGATAAAATCATGTGCACATACTAAGGCAGAGTGTTCATATAGGTGGTGAAAGATTAATTTTCTGCAGTTTTAAAATTTCTAAGCAATTGGTTGAAGTTAGCTTTGCAGGGCTCTTCTGTAGTAGATGGAGAGAGAAAGGCATCTTTCTAGAGCAGTTTATCCCATCTGTTTTAGACACTTCTTTCAGGAAAGGGCAATATTGAAGAGGCATTTGAGATGACTGCTTTAGAGAAGCAGTGTAATTTTGACACAGAAAGAAGTGAGATGAGCAGGGAGAGGCATGTGCATTTACTGAAAGAAAAAGTCAGGGAAGAAGAGCAGTTGCTTCATAGTGATTGACTAGACACCCATAAAGTACCTAGAAAAATCTGTAAGGTATGTCAAACCCTCATTTTTTTACCCAAGGATGGATGTAGTAGCTGAAAATACATTATGAAGCACTGCTTTGAAAAGCTGTTAAGAAAAGCAAATTTACTGTCAAGTCTACTTGAATACACAATAAACTGCAGGGTCTGTATCTCTGCTGGAAGGTTTATGGGAATCACAAATCACAAGTGGCTGAAAACACTGATTTGTGGAATAAGTCTACATTGGTAGAAGAGGCAAAGCCACTCTTATAAGTCCTCCCCATCACTATTTGCTCTGATTCCATAATTATAGCATCAATTTGTGAGCAGTCACCAAAACGCAGGCAGAACAAAAGCAAAGATTGAAAGAAAATTGCTGCCATACTACTAAGTACAGCTTCTTTTACCAGAAGAAACAAAAATAAAGATACTATAACTCAAAATCAAGCTGTCAGTGTAAACGGTGTCACTCCAGGGAACTGTAGTAGTAGCCTATACATTTCTGTAACAAATATTTTGTATATTTAGTAGGTGAGCATCATGCAGTTTTCAGTGCTTTTACTCTAAACTGTGAAACAAGCTTGTGTTGATGTCAGATGTTTCACAGTTTTAAATACAGCAGACACACACACAACACAAGCCTATTTAAAAACTGTATTGGGTATAACTCACCTAGCTCTCCTGTAAAATGAGGAGTATAGATGACACATTATTTTTAACTGAAGAAATTTTATGAAGTCTCTGAAAAGCTCCATGCCTGACAAGGAACATGGGTGAGAAAGCTGGGAGACTGTAGTAAACACTATCATATACTTGCAGCCCAAGGGATTTCTCTAGCCTGAATTATGTTCTTTCTCTGCAGGATTACCTGCTGCTGCTTCCCATAAAGGATTTCATAAATTATTTAAAAGAAATTGATTCTTGTTCAGAAAGCCCACATATTCCTTTTAAAACACTCCTGGCATCTCAGTACCATCACACAGATGCTTTTGAAAGCCTAAGTCAACAAGAAGCCTGCCCAGTGAGTGTTACGATGTCCACAGTTTTTTTAAGTCTGTTCCCAGGCTGTAACCTTGATTCTAGAGATAAGTACTTAAACAGAACATGGGGGCAGTTTGGTGGCTCTGTTGGTGATCCAGAATACTAAACACACTGAACAGAAAGGCAGCTACTGCTAACCAAAAGGAAATATGTCCCCTGTGAGAGACTGCTGACACCCTGCAGCCAAATGTCCATTTGATGCCCAATAATTTATTTTAAAGCACAACTGAAGAACAAATAGCTTACACCCACCTATCATACAAAACCAGGATACTCTTGTGATTATAATCCTTCCCCAAAGTGAGAACTCTTCAGATTATTTTTCTTCTCAGTCATAGGGCTGAATTTAAGAGATTTTTAGAGCTAACTAACAAAAACTCAGTTTTGAACAAAATTGATAGTTTTGAGTATTTATCCTGAGTTCAGCCTTCTATCAGCCTCTACCTGCAGTGTCTATAGCAGTCTCTAGAATGAATCATAGAATGGTAGGGGTTGGAAGGGATCTCTGAAGATCATCTAGTCTAACCCCTCCGCTATCACAGGTACACCTTGATCAGATTGTACAGGAACACGTCCAATAAGGTTTTGAATATGTCCAGGGAAGGAAACTCCACAACCTCTTTGAGCAGCCTGTTTCAGTGCTCCATCACCCTCAAAATAAAGAAGTTTCTCCTTAAGTTCAAGTGAAACCTTTTGTGTTCTAGTTTGTACCTGTTGCCCCTTGTCCCATCACTGGCTACCACTGAAAAGAGCTCAGTCTCATCCTGATGACCTCCACCCTTGAGATATTCCTATGCATTTATAAGATTCCATCTCAGACTTCTCTTTTCCAGGCTACAGAGCCCCTGCTCTCTCAGCCTTTCCTCGTAATATAGATGCTCCAGTCCTCTAATCATCCTTTTGGATCTCTGATGGACTCTCTCCAGCAGGTAATGAATGAGCTGGCCTTTGCTCCACGCCTGGGTTTCTCCGTTGGGGAAACTACTTGGTTCAGTGCAGCCTGGACCACAGACAGCGTGTGCAGAGAGGAACCAAGGATGGGAGCAAACCATGGAAGTAAATGAACTAAAATGAGGCTCTTCCCAAGAACACAGGCTTCCTGCAGGAATTTAGCAAAAGCTTGTCTCCATGTCCCTAAGAATTGCACAATGTGTTCTTCCTCAAACAAATGCCTAAGCCAACAGTCCTTATTCTCCTCTGAAATGAGCTTTTCACACATGTCCAAAGCAGTTATACAGCCTTTAAACTTTGATACCATTTTGTATCAGCTTCAAACTCTTAAGAGGGGCTATACAAAGCAACACAGAATTATACCCATGGTACTGAATTTCATTATGGAAACATCAGATGATACAAGACATACTCACCAAGGCTCTAATTGTCTTCTCAGAAGAACCAATAGATGGGCTTTTTAACTCTCAAAAGTACTTCCTATCAATTGGAAATAGAAATCTGGGTTCCTGAGCTTGCTTTGAATGAACCATCACTTTTATTCTAGTAGTTGTGTTACCAGAGTACAGCACTTGATGAGCTTGTGCTACACAGAAATAGGGCACAAGAGACAGTCCTGTTCCTTAAACAGGGGGGAAAAAATCACACAATACTCATGAGAGAAGGATGTGGAATGTCACTGAATTTGGTCACTTCTGTCTAACCAGACAACCAGAGAATACTCTGCAGTCCTGGACAGTATGTAAAATCTACATGCTGACTGATATGTTTGAAGCACTCCCCTCACTTGCTCATAATGTCTCCAGTGTGGATCTTTGGTATACAGTGGTTCATTTATAGATACATCAGAGCTATTTGCAGTGTCCCGCCTTCCATTAAGCTACTACTGCAACATGCTGAACATGCACTAGCTCTTGAGTGGCAATGCTACATTGTGTCACGCCCACATGCACCAGCTAATCTACACTACCTGTAAAATTAGTGTACAGTAACTGCAGTTGAAGATAGAAGATAGATTATAGAATAGAATAGAATAGAAGATTGAAGATAGAATATCTTCAATTACCCAAGTTCAGATGCCAGAATGCAATGTTCTGGGCCCCTCAGTTTAGGAAAGATGTTGAGTTGCTGCATCACACCCAGAGAAGGGCAACAAAGCTGGTGAGGGGTTTGGAGCACAAGCCCTATGAGGAGAGGCTGAGGGAGCTGGGGTTGCTTAGCCTGGAGAAGAGTCTCAGGGGAGATCTTATTGCTGTCTACACCTGAAGGGAGGTTGTAGCAAGGAGGGGGTTGGTCTCTTCTCCCAGACAACCAGCATCAGAACAAGAGGACATAGACTCAAGCTGCACCAGGGGAGGTTTAGGCTGGATGTTAGGAAGAAGTTCTTCACAAAAAGAGTGATTGGCCATTGGAATGGGCTGCCCAGGGAGGTGTTGGAGTCACCATCACTGGAGGTGTTTAAGAAGAGACTGGATGAGGCATTTTGTGCCATGGTTTAGTTGATTAGATGGTGTTGGGTGATGGGTTGAACTTGATGATCTCAAAGGTATTTTCCAACCTGGTTAATTCTATTGTATTCTCGTCTAATATGATATTGCATAAAAGTATAGCTGTGTCTGCCCAGCCTGCTTTGTTATGTAGGACCTAGGAAGTATCGGGTACAGAGATGGGGATCAGATGGACATGGTCTGGAGTCACAGTTTGCTATGCTACATATCAGAAAAATAAGGAAATATGTTCCAGTTTTAAGAAGAAAAGAGAGTACAGCATGAAGTTACACAGCATATCCTTAGTATCAAGTTTTGGGTAGGAAGGTGTGGGTTATTGGGACATACTGAGCTGAAAACAGGATTTGGGATGAGATGAGAGGCAGCTATAGTCATAGGGATTTATATATCTGTTTATTCTTCCTTGCCTATAGCTATATCTGAGTATGCTTCTGTAACAGATGAAGCATTTCCCCTGAGATATTTTGAAGCCAACCTCCCTTATCTAAGGGATACTTTGATCTGAAAAAGTCTTGGACATGGATCTGCACAAACCCATGTTCTTCTGCCATGAGGTAAACGGTACTTTAAACTGTACATTAAACTGTACATTAAACTGTAATAAAAATGCACTTAGCATACTGTGCATTCTGAGGGTTAAACAGGATGTCATGGTCCATAGATGATGTGCTCTTGTGCTCTGAACTAGCACATGGTTCCCGAGGTCTGTCCCTGTTACTGTCAGTTAAAGTACCCAGGACCTCTGGAAGAGGCTTGGAGCCACACTTTTCTTCCCACACTGAACTGAACTAAAAGCCCACAACTAAGCCATTGAAGTGTGATTCTGGATCCGGTTCCCTTGCTGAAGTTACTGAAAACAACATGAGCTTTGATGACAACAAGGCTGGGACCCACGTGAGCAGTTCATACCAGAGATTCAGTGGTAGCTACATTCTTCCACACAGAGGAAAGCTTACCACTTTTGAGGCAATCCTGGATGGCATGATTTTGACATAAAATGATTTGGGAATATCAAAACACTGCCATCATGTTGCACTATGTAACAACCTCTAAAGGCTACATTCAGTGTGAGATTTTAATGTCCCACTCATTCTTAGCACATACCAAGGGCAACTCTTGCTGCTGATGCATCATAATTGATCCAGAATGACACCCATGATAAAATGGTAATCAGTATGGAGGGCATGTAGGTTTGAAGAATAAAGTATCCAATATTTCTCTTCAACCTGAAGCTCAGTGAGAGTCTTGGATAGGCACCTGAGGAAAGGGAGAGGAAAAGAGCATTATTTATACTGATGAAAAGACACTTGCAGACAGTTGTCTTCAGTTTCCGTAGAAACTAAAGCGTGCACATTTCATGGGGTAGTATGACATCTGCAGAACCGCAGGGAGAATGTCTTCCCTGTAGTACTTGGTTGGTGCTAAAAGAAACCTTGAAGTGAATATAGAGATACCCAAGCTAACTACATTTGTGAAGAAAAGATAAGTACTCTAGATTATTGAACAGATGGGTGAACACTGCTAAGTTTATAAAAGCAGATGCTTAGGTCTCCCAAGTAAAATGCTTATCCAAATACACTTTTATATATAGCACTTATATTGAGAGGATGAGTAATGTGCATAGCTTTTTATTTACATGGAAGAGTTCATGACATAGCACTTCTTAATTGCACCTAAACTATGAGAAACATGCTACCTGTGGTGTCAAAAACAAATTGTAATGAATCCCAGTGAGGAAAAGCCTCTAGACCAGATCCTCCAATATCAATTAGAGCTGGACATAATTTTTCCTCCAAAAATATTTTAAGCATAACCAAGATGATTTTATGTATGTGCATTTATATTACATATAGAGGATTCATTAATTATATACAATTGAAGAAAGTAAATAACGGGGGGGGGGGGAAATGAATATCCTAGCTGCCAGTTTTTCAAATAAAACATTCTATTATTTAATTTCAAATCAGTATGTTTCAAAATCCATGTTAATCTTACTGAATAAATCTCAAACAGTCAAAAAAAATGTGACTTCTTTCACCAAATAGCAAAGAGGATTAAACTGAGTACAGCTGTATAAGGAAAACTTAGTCATTTACACATTAGCTTCATGATTTCATTGTTTGCATTACTAGTCTTAGATATGATACTTGTAATAGCTCATCTAAAAGTTCTCATTTTAGTCAACATCCTAAAATATATTCCTGAACATACCAAGGGCCCAGTTAGGTATTGGCTCACATCCCACTTATTCTAATGCAAATGTGTGCAAGACATGAAAGATCTCATCTAGAAAGAAATAAAAGTTTTAAAACGCCCTTTAAATTGTGTTCATTCGTTCATAAGCATTGGAAATTACATTTGTCCATATATAAAGGAATGATGGATTTCCTGAGACAATGCAAAAGAAGGAATAGAAAAACTGCAGATTACTCTTCATCACATTCCTGATAGTTTGGCATACTTTGAGCCATGTAACAGAAAATATGCTGCACTGTTTCCAGGCAGCAGAAGCATGCAGCGAGCATCAAATTTTACACAACTATCCTTAACTATTTTATCAAACAATCTCAGAAGAACTATCACTGAAAAAAGGAAATATCTGGTAGGCACACTTGATGGCTGTGATTACTTCAATCAGTAGTATTTTATTCCAGGAGGAAATGCTTTCTAGTTTCATCAGCAGATGAATACTGGTGTAGTCAGAATTTATTTCATCATGAAAGGTTTTCTGCTGTCTAAAGTCAACATAATTTTCAGCAAAGAATAATTTCAGACTTTAGCTTGCTTAACATCTTCATTTTCCAATGAACAATGTTTAATTTTATAATATGAATTCTCTCTTTGAAATCATGCCTGGGTTTTTTTGCTAATAAAGCTTAACTTTTCTATTGAGCTTCTTAGGAAACTGTTTCCATGGTCTTGTGTCTTCAGACTTTGTAAATAAAACAGAAACATACCCTGATATCATGAAATACATTTTTAATGTAGCAGACCTGATCATCTTTCTGCAGTAAGAGTGGTGCATCAGACAGAGAACTTTATGAAGCTCAGATGAGGAAATAATTTCATGCATGTGCTGGGTTACACCCATCCTGGGGGAAGGGCTGTGAGAGCCCTGCTTCCCCAGGGGACAAAAGAAACCTGATCCAGGTGAACAGAGCGGGGCTTGGTTTCCCCTTCCCAGGAGGAGGGGTCCCCCTGGTCAGAGGTGGTCTATTCCACTCCTCCTTCCTATTCAGCAAGCCTATAAAAAGGAAGACGCTGTGGCCATTTGCTCTCTTTGCTCCTGCCTCGCCTCTTCGAAAGGACCCACAGCCGCTGCTAGCCTCCTGGTTCCGCCACATGGTCAGGCCTGATCCTCTCCCTGCCACATCCATGCTTCCCTAAAGGATTGAAATCCACACACATCGAGGGAGATATAAGGTTATCCAAATTAGGTTTTGTATATTTTTCTATTCATCTTTATTCCTTACCCTTGTAAACCCTTCCTGTTACTTATATATATATATATATGTAGTTAAAAAAAGTATTTACTTCTCCTACTTCCAAACTGACTCCAAATTATTTTTTTGGCAGATTTGCCTTCTTCCCTTTTTTTCCTATTCCCTTTTTTTTTATTTCTCCCTTTTCTTTCCCCTTTTTTCCTTATCAGGAATAAAGGAAGGGGAAGCGGGGGGGAATTTTTGGTTTTCTACCATCTGAGCTCTTTAATTCCAGTTAAGGCTCAAACCACTACAATGCAATACACCACCCACACAAAGAATTCTGTATGAATCTCTTCCTTTCCTGAAGTCCTGTCCAGGTCTGGGTATCTGTAGAATATCATTAATAGAGGTGATGACTGGAAAATCTCCCCTAAAATACTTAGATAAATAGTCTGAATCAGTGAATCAAAGTCTTTTCTTAGGCTACTCCAGTGCCAAGGACCTTGGATGCATTGGGGAACCTCAGAGAATGAAGAGCACACTTTGCTGTTGATGAAGTGTCATGCATGTCAGTAATGAAATCCTGAAATGAGAAAGTATGTAACAGAGCAAACTTGAGACATTTATCTTCAGTGCTTCACCCATGACCATCAGCTATTACATCCTCATCATCCCTGTCTAATGAGATTACTCAATTACTCAAACTAGAGGAACCTGGTCTTAAAGGTGGACTCTCTGGACAGATTTTCTCAAGGCCAGAGACATAAAGTTGTTTCTGTGCTCTGAAGCTCAAAGACAGAACCCTAAGAACCATACCTAGGCCTAGAGCTCTCAGTGCTGCCAGTCTTCCTGCTCTAGAGTTTGCACTGGACTGTAACAGACAGATTCAGTTGTGAATCTGAAGATGCTCTGCTGCTTTTGAGGTGTCCTATGACATCTCAGACACCAGTATACAGCTGGTGAATATGACAGCTCTCTGATCAGCAGCTGGAGACTATGCACTATGCCATCTTAAATAGCAGTTGCTACTCACTTGAACTGCACAAACATGGGCTAGGTGTCTTAAATTCTGATTACATTTAAAAGACAATCTGTTCTACCAGTCAATCTAATAAATGAAATGTAGATAATTATGCATCTCCTCCTAAAATAGACTCCTATTGGTGGACTGAATTTTGTCCCCAAACTTCACTGAGTTCCCATCACCTAGGACAGCTGGTTCAGATGTATACACTGAAATTACATTCACCTTAAATCAGAGCAAGACAAATCCTAACCCTGCAAGGCTCAGGGTATTTTATGAAGATCTGTGGCTCGTGGGCAATAAATCAAGTCTTGCTGGCATTACAACTACTTACTGGAGGTGACACATTGCTCAGGGCCATAAAGGTAAATAGAATGTCATCTGGTTTTGTGGTGATTTTTCCAAGCTGAAATTTTATTCGGAGCGCTGGATCTCATGAAATTTCAGAATAATTTGGTTTTTGTATGATTCAGGTTGAAAATGAGATACAAGCTGGCAGCCTTGTTTTGTTATACTATACAGCCAAACTTCTCCTTTAGGTTGCTCTCTCTGAGACTACAAGCTTGTACTACTTTCACCTGTATAGCTTTTATGCCTTCATAAATGATCTGTGTGCCCTGCTTCCAGCCTGCAATCTCTGCTGTAAAATCTCATCTCTAGCAAACAGACCACAGGAATCTGTGGACAAAGTAATTAAAAGAAGGAACATTCCTTATTTCCCATACATATTTCCTCCCCTTTGTCTGAGCCTAAAGCTCAGTGGAAAGGATGTGTGCTAGTATGTGTGAAATAAACATTGTAAGCCCAGATCTTTATTTAGTTAAGAAGGAGTCATCTTGTGTAATTTACGTAATAAAAATGGACTGTACTGTTACTTGCCTGATTATGCTTGGATAATGATTTTTCAGTTAAGGCTCAGTACATCTGGAAATTAATTACCAGGAAATTCTAGTTAACATTTCATCAAAATTTGTTTTTTTTTTGCCTAAAGAACAGTCTTGCTGTTCAGGGACCAGATTTGTTACCTTTCCTGCTATCTCATAACATGTTGATGCCTATGGGCTAATTTAAACAGTAGAGGACTAACAGAATTTTGACTTAAGTATTTAAATCTAACAACAGTATTGAGAATGCCAGCATGAAAATAAATCCTCAATCAATAACTAAGCCCAAAATATTCCTCTTTCATATATTTGGCCACTTGGTAAAAAGTAATTACTTGTTTCTGTTTCAATTTCATTTAAAGCTAGCAAGCTGAAATATCTAGCTCCAAGGCTAAATTAGTCTCTTGCTGTTTTATCCAAGTATGAACCAAGATAACAGAGCTGGTCAGTAACAGAATTCTTATTTTAATATGTTCTTCTGGGAAGGTTCTTTGGCTAATTGGAAATGTACTTTACAGATTGAGCTTTCAGAATACAGCAAGTAATTAATTTTCAGATCTTTAAAGGCTATCCTCCTCTTATCAACAGGCTGCTAGTTGGGCTTTGACTGCTATGCATCTTAAACCTTTTAGGCAGTGTTTTACACATCCCCATTCCTGTTCAGCTTCTTAGTATTTCTGCCTAACAAGTATTAAGGAGGTGGACTTAACTCACATGTCTAGGCACTAAATTTCAGGTATCTGCATGCAGATATTCATACATTGATGGTGCATAAGCTCTTAGTGTAGACTGTGGAGGTCTAGACTTGCAGCCTGCTGCAAGAGCAGAATATAGTTGTCTGTACAGAGAAGACTAATGCCATTTGAGATGTATCAGGTTATTGAAGCATAGAAGTAGTACTACCTGGTTAAATAAGTAATACTGAAGCACTAGATTGTCACATAGGACACAATACTAAGATTCTAGAACAGCAGTCTAAGCAGGATGCTCTACACCACCTGAAGAGGCACTTGGATACCTATGTTTGAGCAACTGAATAGTATCCTAAGATAGATTAATTTGACAGAATCAAAGTGTACGAGAGCAGAATAGCTCTGTTGACACTATTGATTTTGTATCATTTGACTATGGGCTTAATTCAGTTACTGACACATGGGCATCCAGTGTCATTGTAGATGTCTAACAGTAGCCTTCAGCCGGTGTTAGAAGGATAGTCAAACTGTATTTTACTTCTTCATAGCAATTTAAATAACTATTTTATCTTCCTTCTGTTATGAATAAAGAATACAGGCTATTGCCCATGTCTTTGCAGGTACCTTCTAGACACTCCAGGACTTCATTTATTTCCCATCAAGTGTACCCTTTTTCTTTCTTTTTTTATTTCTTTTTTAAACTACATGATCACACCTCTTTCTCCAGTTATCTCATGAATTTCATTTTCAAGACTTCCACTTACACCTACGAATTTTCCCCAGACCTTCTTTTGTTGCTCCACAACTGTCCAAAAAGTGTTACCCACAATCACAAGTACTCAGCCCAGGCCTCAGCAATGCAAATCAGATTCCTTATAAGGTGTGGTTCATCTGAGATTTTTGGTTTTGGTTTTTTTTTTGGGTGTGTGTGTGTGTTGGTTTTTTGTGGTTTTGTTTTTGGTTTGGTTTGGTTTTTTTCCCTCAAAAAGGTGTTACTGGCTCATATTCAGTCTGAGATCAATAGCAGCCTCTAGATTTTCAATACAGGATCCCGGCCTAACCTGGTATTCACTATCCTGAACTTGTATAGGAATAACTAGCTGTATAGATGTTGTATTTTACACTTATTCATACTCACTTTTATTCTTTTTTTTCATGTCCATTTTGCAAAATTGCCAAAAAAAATGTTAACTCCAGTGCTGTGTTCCCAAATACATGCAGTTCCTCCCTCTCGCAGTCCCATACAGTTTTCTGTCATTATCTGAGGTTTTTTTCCCCATGCTTACTGTTGCTGCTCAGTAGTAACTATGGGAACCGATTTTTCCATTTGCATAACTTACACAAGATTATACTGCACTGCTCCTCATGGAGGATAGGAGAAATAATTACTCCAAAAGCTGTTTATGTCATGACTCTGAAGTCTTCTTTTAGCTTTATACAATCAAAGCACACTGGTACCCACATATCTGAAATGTTCACTGAGATATTGCACTCAAAGAACTAATATCTTCCCGTGAGATTACAATAACCTCAAAGCCAAAAAAGAAAAAGAAAAAAAGAAGCCTAATTTTTTTTTCTCCACAAAAATGTAGAAACTGGCCCTGATTAGTAGAACCATAAGAAAGCAGGGTCTTGAGAAGAAACTTGGAGAGTGTGTACTCATCACATTCATGAGTTCAAGCCTGCAGTGGGCAGTAGTGGCCTCCCTACTCTAGTCATGAGGTCTGTGGTGACAGGTTGGACTTGATGATCTTTGAGGTCTGTTCCAACCTTAGTGATACTGAATACTGAATACTGAATTAGCATGCACTGGATTCAGAATTAAGTATTTGGATTTAAGAAATAAATCTGCTGTTTCACCTGAATGGAAATACTTGTCACAAAATGTTGTAATTCGACATTTTCATAATGTCTTGGACCTAAACAATAATAAACTCAGTATTGCATCTGCATCAGAGACAAGAATTATATTCTTCAGAAAATGTTAGATGCAATATGGTGTAATCTGCTCTCTGTGACTGTCTCATCGCTAACATCAAGCTGTCTTAAAACACTGAAGCAAGAGACTACTTAAAGTTTGTGGGGTTTTTTTGTTTGGTTGGTTGTTTTTTTTTAATAATTGTTATGATTCTGAAAATTTGGTCAGTCATATAAATGTCAGCTCTTAGGTTTCACTCTCTCTCACACTTGTCTCACAGGTCTTTGGATTTATCTTTTTCCTAAACTTAAATTTGTCTCACCTCTACATTACTAAATCGTGCCTTTAAGGAAGTATTTCATAATTTGGTTTTGGATTGCCAAAAAAACTTCCCAAATAAATTCTCTATTTGCTCCTTGGAGTCCAAAAAAGTCATGCTACAAAAACATACACAGTCCTGTGAAGGGGCAGCTAAGCCCTGGCTGCCAAAGTTGACACTAGCTGCAAAACAGAAGGAATATAGAATTAGAGTATCTGTTTCCCTATAGAAAATCAAAACAAAAAACCAACTTCCATTCACAATGACAAACAAGAACAGCCCCGTAGAATTTTAGTATTATAGAAACATCAGGGTTGGAAGGGACCTAAAAGATCATCTAGCTAGTTCCAAACCCTCTGCCATGGGCAGGGACACTTCCCACTAGATCAGGTTGCCCAGAGCCACATCCAGCCTGGCCTTAAAAACTTCCAGGGATGAGGCTTCCACCACCTCCTTGGGCAACCTGTTCCAGTGTCTCACCACCCTTATGGTGATGAACTTCTTCCTAATGTCTAATGTAAATCTGCTCTCCTCTACCTTGGAACTATCTGGCAATTCTGCTCATATTAATTTCAATCCCAGCAATGTTTACGTTTTGTTTTGAAATAAAACTTCTGTTTCTGCATACATTGAAACAGACGCTGTGTCGAAAGAGTGGAGAAAGTGACGCTTTAAATAGAGCTGTGCTTCACTTGTTCTAGAGTGGTGGGACAGACCAAACAGTACACTCCTGTGGTCTAAAGTGTCCTGAAAATCTGGGGATCCCAAGTAGTAGCTCCATAACTGCTGATAGCTTTCTCTATTGCTTTGGTCTTATCACACATAACAACGTTTTCGTGTGCTGGTATGCAACATCAAACATATAAATCAATATCATGCTTTGTCACCCAAAGATACCAGTAACTTCAATTAAATCTTCAAGGAAAAAAGGTAGAAACCCAGGGATATAATTTTAGTATCTTAACAGCAATGAAAAAGCATTGGCTATGTATGGGTTTGTTTATACCCATCAGTGCAAATCAAGATGTAAAAGATATTGCATTCATTATACAACAGTACAAACATGTACTGGAAAGTTGCAGAGAGGTGTTCACAAAAAACATGGCTTTTTGATCTAATACACCCAAACATACTCAAGTATGGCCAGTAACCCCATAGACTCCATTTAAATTCATGATTCAGAGGTGAATGACATCATAATTACTTATATCGTAGATATTTAGGTGTCAAATATCACACATATATGCACACAGGAAAAAATAAACATGAAATTATACTCCATGGGTTCCTGCTTCCAGGCTTTACCAAGTAAGTAATTTCTTTAGCTAAACACACAACACAGACTATATATAATTATGATTAACAATTATTAATTATGATTAACAACCCAGTTAATTGTCATACACAAGGAAATTAAACACTAATTGGGGAAATGACAGTACTTGCCTGTGGCAAAGACAACATTCTTTGACACCAGTCTATATTCCACAATGGAGAACTGAGGAAGCTCAATCCTTTCCACGCCAGTGACTGCATTATCTCCACCTCTCCAGTAGAACTCGATGTCATCAGTTGTGTAGCCATCTGCGGGTAAAGCAGGAGAGTAAGTCCAAAATAACAGCAGGTTGAAATGTAGCTTCAAACACAGTGTTGCAGTTTGAGCTGGGTGCCCCCTGGTGTGTTCACTTCCTGTGTCCAGAAGTCCAGCCCAGAGGGATGGACACAGGAAATTGTGTGTATTTCCTACCATAATTCTTTGCACCACTATAAGATCCAGTGCGGGGTCTAGCACTTTCTCTTTCTTCCTCCTCCGCCAGCCGGTAACTGGGGGAGATGTCTGCTGGCTTTGGGCCGGGCTAGGCCCAAGGCCGGGGGGGGATGGGCAGTCTCAGGCCTGGCCAGCTGAGACTAGCCCAGCAGAGGGAGGGGGAAGAAGGAGCCCTGGGGGTCTTGGGTGTACCCTCAGGTGGGAATGGGATGCCTCTGGGTTTGCTTTGGGATCTTTCTTTGTCACTGTGCTTTGGGTTTTCTGTAAACATTCACTGCTTTCTATTTAAACTTTCATCACTTTTGCAATCTGTTTGTTTGAGTGTTTATTTCTGCCCGTGGTGGGGAGAGGGGGCTGCCTCAACCCAGCACACACAGTCTGCATGTGGTTTGTCATTTGCCACAATGAAAAGTATCAGCAGCTGGAGTGGTGTATGGGGGTAAACAGGGCTCCAACAACACAGAAAATGCTACATTATGATCTGCCAAACTGTAGATTAGCATGATTTGAAACATCATGTGCATTTAGCACAAGTGTGTATGTATGCTGATAATCACCAGAAAGAAGAGGATTATTCCACAAGTAGAGAAAAACATAACTGGGGAAGATCTTTTCCCCTGACACTAATGACTGTGAGTATCACCACTTCCATTAGCTTCTGTAGTAGAAAATACTGTAGTATTTTCCATAGATGGCCCAGTTTCCAGCCACTAGTAGAAACAGAGCAGGAAATCCTGAAGTGCAAATACCTGAAGGATGGCCAAGGGCTCAGGTCCAGCCAACATGGATTTAGGAAGGGCAGATCCTGCCTCTCCAACCTGATCTCCTTCTATGATCAGGTGACCTGCCTGGTGGATGTGGGGAAGGCTGTGGATGTGGTCTACCTGGTCTTCAGCAAGGCCTTTGACACCATCCCCCACAGCAAACTGCTGCCTAAGCTGTCAGCTCGTGGCTTGGACTGCAACACTATGTGTTGGGTTAGGAACTGGCTGGAGGGCCGAGCCAGAGAGTGGTGGTGAATGGTGCCACATCCAGCTGGCGGCCAGTCACTAGTGGAGTCCCCCAGGGATCAGTGCTGGGCCCCATCCTGTTTAATATCTTCACAGATGATCTGGGTAACGGGATTGAGTCAGTCATCAGCAAATTTGCAGGTGACACCAATTTGGGAGCAGATGTTGATCTGTTAGAGGGTAGAAGGGCTCTGTAGAGGGCCCTTGACCGACTGGACAGACGGGCAGAGTCCAACATGATGGCATTCAACAAATCCAAGTGCCGGCTGCTGCACTTTGGCCACAACAACCCCATGCAGAGCTACAGGCTGGGGTCGGAGTGGCTGGAGAGCTGCCAATCAGGGACCTGGGGGTGCTGATTGACAGCCGCCTAAACATGAGCCAGCAGTGTGCCCAGGTGGCCAAGGCCAATGGCATCCTGGCATGCATCAAGAATAGTGAGGCCAGCAGGAGCAGGGAAGTCATTGTGCCCCTGTACTCTGCATTGGTTAGGCCACACCTTGAGTACTGTGTCCAGTTCTGGGCTCCTCAGTTTAAGAAGGACATTGAGACACTTGAAGGTGTCCAGAGAAGGGCAACAAGGCTGCTGAGAGGCCTCGAGCACAAGCCCTATGAGGAGAGGCTGAGGGAGCTGGGATTGTTTAGCCTGGAGAAGAGGAGGCTCAAGGGGAGACCTCATTGCTGTCTACAACTACCTGAAAGGTGGTTGTAGCCAGGAAGGGGTTGGTCTCTTCTCCCAGGCAACCAGCACCAGAACAAGGGGACACAGTCTCAAGCTGCGCCAGGGGAGGTTTAGACTCAAAGTGAGGAGAAAGTTCTTCACTGAGTGAGTCATTCGCCATTGGAATGGGCTGCCCAGGGAGGTGGTGGAGTCACTGTCCCTGGAGGTGTTCAAGAGGGGATTGGACGTGGCACTTGGTTCCATGGTCTAGTCATGAGGTCTGTGGAGACAGGTTGGACTCGACGATCTTTGAGGTCTCTTCCAACCTTGGTGATATTGTGATACCAGTTGGAATACTGCAAACCTAGGACATGACTAGGTAGAAGAGAGACTCCGGTTCTGTTTGGAACAGAACTGCCTATCATAAATGGGGTCGATCTGTAAGCCTGGGGGGACCTGCAGCAAGACCACCCATGAAAAATAAAACATACTGCAAGAAAATAATACCAGAGTGTTTGCTTTCTTGACAATGGATCAGATTTAAATATAAAAAATTATTCTCTTGTGCTGAAGATAAGCATCTAGTCCTCTTGCCAAAACCATCTGGAGCAATAAATGACTTCATTCTGTCCTAAACTCATTTTTCTAGGACACATCCAACCATCTAGAAATAGATGACCCCTTGCATTTTTTTTTTCAAAATAAAATAAACAAACATAATATCCATAGGGTGATAGTTACAAGTCACATTGTGTTTCTAGACACCTGTGTAAATACTACATAGTTGCATGAAAGGAAGACTGCCCTGCATCTGAACTAGTTTCTACATACATTTTCTTAGATACATACAGCTTTCTATTTCCAGAGTACAGTTTTGTTCATCCAATGGGTATCTTCTCAAGTCCATCATACAAGCTGCAGTGGTTGTGATTCTGAAATGCAAATATCAAATAGAATTACAGTAGAGCCAGGAATCCAGGCTTTGTTGTTGCTGCTCATTTTTCCAAGTGAGGACTCTCTGAAGAATAGCTTACAATAAGTGAAAATCTGGTCCACAGTTGTGCACTGAGCAGCAGCTTAATACAACAGCAGTTACCTTGACTACAATGGAACAACCCACTGTGACTTACCCTTATGCAACCAGTCCCAATGGGGTTCAATGGATCTATCCACATATGCAAAATGCTACTCAAAACATTTGCTGAGATTAAAAAATATGACTTTGTAACAGAAAATGGGAGGGAAAAAAAATCTGCTATGAATGTCAAAATGATTAGAGCTGTGTGAGTAACTGACTCCCCAAATGTTGAAAAATATATTTGAAGTCCAGCAAAAGGCTTTGTTTCAAAGTTCAGTATATCTCTCTATTTTTCAGATAAAGAGGATTTTGTAATGATGCACCATATTGAATTTCACATTTTCTCCCTAAAGAACTGTATTTTCGTTTCTCTGTTTCCAATGCTGGCAATTTAGTATAATAAGGATGGATTTGCAAAACTTTCACTATTGATGAATCTGCATATTCACACACTACGTCAAGTTGGAAGGGACCCTCAAAGGCCATCTTGTCCAACTCCACTGCAATGAGCAAGGAACCCTTCCAACTAGATCAGGCTATCCAGGGCCACATCAAGTCTGATCTTCAGTGTCTCCAGGGATGGGGCCTCAACCACATCCCTAGACAACCTGTTCCAATATTTTGCCACTCTCATTGTAAAGAACTTCCTCCTTATGTCCAACCTAAATCTTCCCTGCTCCATCAAGCGCTGGTGTATCAGGAGTCTCAAGAACACACATGCACAACCAAAACAATTGTATTAACAGCCTCATGCAGTATTGGCACTTTAATTTTAAATTAATGGATTTATATATTTATGCTAACTTTGTGGTGGATTGAGAGAGGGCCTAGCTCTCCCTCCCCCACAGAGAAAGAAACCACAGCTAATCTCAGTCGGAGAAGCAAAGCTATATTTACAAGCATATATGGAATGCAGGTTATATATAACACAGTATATACAGTATTTACAAAACATATATACAGAAATATACAGCAAAGAAAAATAACACAACAAAACTCCCTCATCGAGAAGAGGAGGGTTTTCCTCCCTGTAACCCACTCTCTCCCCCGCTACCTCCCTTTTTTTCCCAAAAAGGGGTTAGAGAGAGAAGGAAAGGCAGTTATTAAGAAAAAGAGATGTTATTGGGCTTCAAAAGCACATGCAGGCATTAGTTTTGCTTATCTCAAGGTCAGCTCCGGCTAGTTTGCTGAGAAGCAGACAGGCTGGAAAGGCAGAACAGGCAGAAACTCAGAAAAACTCCAACTGCCCTAAAACTTAAAGTTGCATTCTACCAATCTACCAATGAAATTTGTTTAGAGTACCATGTTTTCATTCTGGTACCAAAACATTCAACCAGAGTGTTCTAACACTGTCCCTTTCTTAAAGACACAGCCTCAAATGGTCACAAACTTTTAGACAGATATAGTCATATGCTCACGGTTAATCTTCAGCGTATTTTGGTGTTTTGCTGAATCACAGCCTTCATCAAGAGTATGTAAATGATTATGCATCACTTTCTTAATAATAGCTTCAAATAAATTTCTTATTTAAATTATCTTCTGGGCTTGACTAGGTCCATTTCTTACTGATTCTTCCCTGATATAAACAAGAGATGGTCATTGTGGACCATTAGCTCATAGTTCAATATTACTCTGGTGATAATTTTTAATAATACAAGAAAGTGAATGCCTTCAATATACATCTGAAAGCTGGAACCCTCAATGCTAAGGTTTTGCCCATGTGTTTTCTCCATTTTTAAGCTTTCTATTTAATCCATTTATCTTTGCAATTTGCAGTCTTCTAATCTGGTAAACTACTTCAAAATTCGGAGGCAACATTTCAAGAGGATAAAAGTAGCTAGGGGTCTTTTTCCACCTCTTTCAGACTAAAAAGGATCCTATGTTGTTAGTGTGAATGCCCTATCCAATTTCCCAGAAAAGAAAGAATATGTATCCTTATCATATAGTTTATTTCAGATGGATAACCACATAATAGCCAAAGAAAGAGATTAAGGCCATTGCAACTATTTCATAGGACAAGAGAGGCCACCCTTTTCTGAATGAGAAAATATTAGCATTTCTTTATATAGGGGATCAATTAGGAGAAGAAAACATTCAAGGATCTGTTATTCAGTGTATCTTCTCGCCTGTGTTCCTACCAGTTCTAAGTAGGCATATTGCTATTTTTTGTTCTTCCCATCTTATCTATGGCACAAACATCTCTCTGCCACTGCTGTTCACTCTGACTGCCCTATCAATACCTTTACGGTAGTTACACAGGCACCCATATAGCAAGTCACAGGAGGGTACTAAGGTCAACTTTCTTCCATCTCCCTGCTGGGAGATGCTCTGGTTCCTCTATTAACACATCCCAGAGGGCTGGAATAGTTTACAAACAGCAATTCCTCACCTGCTCTGCAGTTTAGGGGACATTACTGTAACTGCCATTTGCAAATGCCCTTCCGGATCATCAAGAAAGGTGCTAGACACAGGGCTATTAATTATGGGGATGAATGTCTCCTCAATATGATGACTACTATCAGCTCTAACTAAGCATATAAAACTAGGACTAGCATAGAGTCTTAGAGAAGAAAACTGAGTCTTAGCAGAGATCAACTTGACAAAGCCATACTGATTGTGCCATCACATGACCTTGCTCCTGAGTCAGCTGATAATTATGCTCAACACAAACCAACCAGGCACACATGAGCACTGCTGCTACGAGGTGTCCATCTCATGCTTTAGTACATTTCCCTATACTGACCTGGGCCTCATTTAAGATCCTGCAACAGAATCCGTATGAGCTATGCTGATACACGAGGGAATGCTGTACCAGGATCTCAACTTAGCCTGGAGAAGAGGAGACTCAGGGGTGACCTTATTGCTCTCTACAACTACCTTAAGGGAGGTTGTAGACAGGCAGAGGTTGGTCTCTTCTCCCAGGCAACCAGCACCAGAACAAGAGGACACAGTCTCAGGCTGCACCAGGGGAGGTTTAGGCTGAAGGTTAGGAGGAAGTTTTACACAGAGAGAGTGATTGCCCATTGCAATGGGCTGTCCGAGGAGGTGGTGGAGTCACCATCACTGGAGGTGTTCAGGAGGAGACTTGATAGGGTGCTTGTTTGCATGGTTTAGTTGATTAGGTGGTGTTGGATGATAGGTTGGACATGATGATCTTGAAGGTCTCTTCCAACCTGGTCTATTCTATTCTATTCTATTCTATTCTATTCTATTCTATTCTGTTGTGTAACTAGTTTTAAATGCCAGCCACATAGAACATGTATACTTACAAATTATTAATTTGTCAGAATTATTAAAAAATATGCAGCTGTCAAACTTGTACTTGACTTATTAATTACCTTTTGGCTTAAGTAATATATTGTTCTTTTGGCTTATTCACATACTGTAGTGTCACAAATTCCAGTACCAGATTCTGCATGTTCTTGCTCAAGTAACTTTTTACACTAGAACAAAATGTATTTTTTTACCGTTATGCAGTTCTTAAATACCATTATTAATTCACATCACTATTCAATTTCATAAATATCCACTGCAAAAGAAGATATAGCTGGATATAGATAGAAACAGATTTACCCCATTTACTCAGAGTTGAGTGCTCAGGTCCCTCTTGAGTGAACGCTCAAGCAACCAAATTTAACTTGCACAAATGCTCACTAAAACCAAATGTTAATTGCTTAGGCTTTTGCATGCTCCCAAGAAGAGCAGGTTTATATTTTATGTGATGGGATGCTGCCTGACACAGCAGTACAATCAGGTTTCAAGAACTCCTCATTACAGCAGTGACAGAGAAGCAATTACAAGCCAGAGAAAGACAAAGCAGTACACAGATACACACAATTGGGGTGAATGCAATACACAAAGGAAGTATTTTTAATTGCTTAAAATTCCCTATCTCAGTCATCTTTCCTGTCGATACTGATTCTTCTATCCTTCCCTGCTACTTTATTGCTGTGATGATTGCCTTTGATCATATTGCTATATTGTATAGAAATTCCACCTGTGATGCGTTGGGAGGTGCTGAACAAACAATTAGCAGAAAGGTATTTTCTTTTCCCCAAAGTTTACAATATAAATCAGTCTAAGCAGTATAAGTACTTCTTATGTCACTAGGTAACAGTCCTGATGGCTAATTTGATCTTCTTTTCATCTTGATACAGCAGCACATTCATTCAATAAAAAAAGAGCAGAATTAAGTGTGGTTTCCTTGTCTGACTGATCACAACTAATCTTTTCTCCTTGCAAACATCCAACATGTTTTATATACAAGCAATAACTTAATGAGTCCTTTCAGATAAAATACACATATTCCTCCACTCCATATATTTAGAATGGTTAGCATAGTAATGCCTGAGAACAAAAAGTCTATGGCAATCTCACAAGCAGTCAGAAGGACTATTTTTGATCTCCAGTCTACATTTTCATTATTTCTATTATGAAAAAAACCTGTGGTATCATCATACGTTTTGTGTATTTTTCTGACCAAGGTGGAACAACAGTCCATATCATGCTCAAAGAGAATTCTCCAGAAACAGGTGAACTTCAAAAAGCCACTGTCCCATTCCTCCACTGTCATAAACTTTTGCTGAGGTAGCAAACTACTTTCTCTGAAGTAGAGAGAAACCTTGGATAACTAAAGGTCAAGTCTTTCAAAACTATGATATATTTAACATTGTTCAGAAGACAACACAGAGTCAGTGTGGCCTTGGGATTATTTTCATTATATATTTTTTGGAGAAACTGCTTTGCTCTATGGATATTCTATTATCAGTTGCAGCCCTCCAAAACCTTCCCTATTATTCTCTGTGACCCTGTGTTTTGTGGCACATAAAACTCCAGTTTTTGGTCTCAGCCCACAGGATGAATCATTGCCTCCACACCGTGGCTCCACACTTGTGTCATGGGATTATCTGAAGCTACAACACTACAAGACAGGCTAGTGGTAGAGCCACAGAAAGAGAAAGCTTTTACATCAATGGAGCTAAGACTTAGATACTTCTTCCTCTAGATCATAATGTCTTACATTGTGCCAAGTTTTAGTTTCAGACAGTTTCCTTCATAAAGTAACTCTTCTACTTCACACAATGAATATCTGACCTTTGGGTGCTTTCCAAGGCAAGAGAATGGAAAGTAGTGTGCTACAAATGAGCTACTGGTCAAATCCCTGCTAAGCAAATACTATCAAGTGAAATGCAGCCTGCTTGTGGACAACTATGTTGTGCTAGTTTTATCAAATGCACTATTTTATGACAGCTAATCCCATCTGAATGGCTTCAAATTTTAGAGCGTGACAAAAAGACCTCTATATTTTATTACAAGCACAAGTGTTCTAACCTGTGTCACCTTTTTATTGCATTGCCTGTGGGGATGGTTCTTCAGATAAAGGAAACAAAAATATCTTGCATAATTTTTTGACATTTAACTATTTGTTGAAAGAATCCTAAACCTGTAGTGTTCCACACCAGGTGAACAGCATGCAAGATGAAAAAAGTCTCCTTTTGCTAAAACAGTTAATTATAATGACAGTATTTCCTGAAATCCTAAACTTCTTTAAAGTTTCATAATGAGTCTATTTTTACTTTGTCTAGAAAGGTTAATCCAATTATATGCCATACGTGATAAGTAATAGAAGTTAAAAAAGTGAGGGGCCAAGACCAAATTCATTGATAAGAAAATACTCAACTGTTGATAAAAAAATGAAAGCAGGTAAAATAATGATAGTAGACACACAATCTATTCACACCACTTTCCACACTTCATTTGTATACTAGGAACTCTTTATCCTACATTGTCTATATGTAGCAATGTTGAGTATTACCTATGCTTACAAATACAAGGAACTTGGAATGATGAAAACAGGGCTTCCACTGGCAGAGACTTGCTTCAATTGTAAATTGGAAATTGCTTCAATTTAAACCATTAGAGTAAAATGAGTAATCTGTCCAAAGCAAGCAATTTTTTGATACTAATGAGTATTCCAGTAAGATTATTCTAGGGTAATTAAGCTCATTACAAGGATTTTTTGGGCATTTCTAACCATAATAGCTATGACAGAAAACAAAGAAAACACATCAAGCCTAAAATAGGTAGAAAGTAGGATAATATAAGATCACTTTGTACCTCTGGCTTGGAATATAACACATTGTAGTGGTGATCCCTGCTTTAAGAAATCACTGGAAGTACCCACAGTCATGGACTTAACTGTGGCTGACTCCACTCAACCAGAGCTGCTTGCACCTTTTCCTTTATTAACTCCAGACACATCAAGAGACAACATCAGCACCTACAATCTTACTGCCTGTATTTTGGACAAAATTTCCAGGTTTACAATTAATGTGTGTCTTTCTGCTTCCTATAGCCAGTGGGTTTTCCAGATGTGGTGACTACAGATAAAACCTGACTGAAGGCGCTTCTGGCAAAATTAAGAAACATCAAATGTGTCATTTGTTTTCTACAGGCATCTTTCAGAGTTCCAGGGAATGTTACATAATGTCCTACCCAGTGTTTGGAATAACCTTGTACCAGGAAGTAAATATCAACAATACATAACGGCAGTGGGGAACTCTTCATCACGGAAGTACAGACCTGAGGCCGTAAAGCACTGTTCCATCCGGGTGAAGGCGAATCATTCGATTCTTCACAGTAACACCATGCACAAATGATTTCTTGTCATTTAAGAAGTAAGTGTCAGGCACCCAGAGCTGATCTGCCACTCGGTTGTCAAGCGTGAGGTTCAGAGGTATGCCAGCATAAGCCAGCCTCTTATCTCTCCAGTACTGTTGAAAATACATAGTCAAAGTGTAATCCTGGTGAGGAGAAAAAAAAAGAAAAGAAAAAAAAAAGAGAAGCACAACAGTTAATCAGACTTGGTGCAATTAAAGAATTTATAATTTTTTGCATTTATTAGCATATTTTGCTATTGGTTTAGTTTTTTGGTTTGGTTTAGTTTGTTTTTTTTAAGAAACCAAGCACTTGTTTAAAACATTAAATATTCCTATCCCTCATTAAAAAATCTGAATGATTCAAGTATCGCACTGGTCTGAGGAAGTATTTCAAATCTTAAGAAATTAATCTAGTATTGGTATCTTTTGCCTTGCTCCTTCTTTTCTTTCAGGTAGTTCCCCTGACAACTAACCCAGAATTCTGATGTTTGTGGAATGATAAATGAGATAATAAGAAACTACTGTAATCTTTTCCATTTTTACCAACGACAGACAAATGGGAAAAACATCCCAAGTGTTTTGAAATAGTGTGCAAATTTCTGTCTGAAAAATTAGCTGCAAAGATGTCATTTATACATATGCCTTTATGTGAGATTACATGTTGCAGTGACATATAGATCTTCTCATCAGCAGGTTACATAGGTACTTAGAAGGACATGGAATTGTAAAGTTGCACTAATGTCAGTATTTGGTTTTCGTAATTTTGCCACTTAAGTCTCATAGTGCCTGTTGTGAGCTGTGTTCACTAGCAAGAAGCTTAAACACGGATACATAGCCCTAAACCATCTATTTTAAGATTCTTTATTTCATTTCAGAGTTTGTTAACCTGACTCAGTTGTGTTGTAATAATGCTATGTTGAAACACTTTGGAAGTCTTAGACAATAGGCCTCATTCATTAGCTTCATGGTATTATAAAAAATAAAGAAGTCTGGGAACAACTTAAAGTTAATTGCCAGCAAAATGGAAACAAAATCACATTAGATATCAAAATTTCCTATTAGAACAGAAAAACCTTTGTCTTTTCTTTCCCTCATGACTTTCGAAGTGTGTAAGGATATTTTAATTTTTAAAAGCCTATTTTTATGCATTACATAAAAAAGGAGAACATCTGAAAATAATACTGTCTTATTAATGGAAACTGGTGCTTACAATTAAAGTAAACATTGGGTTTAGATATGATAATACTGCCATATTTAACAATTAAAGAAAAAAGAGAGGAAGCACGAGCCATTAAAACTTGGATTTTCAAATTACAGGAATGCTCTAAAGGATAAAATTCATCATGAAGCTCAAAACATAGAGAAATGTATGTAATTTCCAAACACATTTAAATGTGTGCAAGCCACAGGATACCTGCAATCGCATCTGGTTCTACAAGCTGGTGATACAAAACTCCTCAAGCTTGCTGCTTATTTGGGAAAAGGTTGTTAGGCTTTCTAAGCATGGCTGTTGAGAATGGTCTGTTCCTGTAGTGGGTTTCACGTGGAGACAACCCAGTTTCAGGCACTGATCCTGCCCTGCTTCCCTCAAGCCCTACAGCATTTCCTTAAAATCAAATGAGACTTGAGCATGCCTTTCAGATTCAGAGACTTTGTATTTTTTATTCAGTAATTCATTCTCTTTAACGAGGGACCTGTTATAGCTTTAAGATATCACATTAATTGCTTAGGAAAAAAAAATCACTACAGATATCAAGGACAAGCTGTTCACATCTTAGGAAACTAATAGAAGACCTTTGAAAACAAATGGTTTCACTAATGGAAAAAAGGAGTCTGTGTGGAACTGCCTGGAATTCCTCAAAACTGCCTGCTCATTCCTCAAAACTCAAATTCAACATGACTGCTCAGGAGAACCTCCTTTGACCTTGTTGTCAGAAGCTTTCTTTGGTAGGACTAAAGGTTCCTGCTCAATGGTGAATGAGGTACATGCTATATACTACATGCACTTGATAGGATAGGATAGGATAGGATAGGATAGGATAGGATAGGATAGGATAGGATAGGATAGGATAGAACAGAATAGAATAGAATAGAATTAACCAGGTTGGAAAAGACCTTCAAGATCATCGAGTCCAACCCATCATCCAACACTATCTAATCAACTAAACCATGGCACAACGCTCCCCATCCAGTCTCTTCTTAAACACGTCGAGTGATGGTGACTCCACCACCTACCTGGGCAGCACATTCCAATGACCAATCACTCTTTCTGTGAAGAACTTCTTCCTAACATCCAGCCTAAACCTCCCCTGGTGCAGCTTGAGACTGTGTCCTCTTGTTCTGGTGCTGGGTGGCTGGGAGAAGAGACCAACCCCCACCTGTCTACAACCTCCCATCAGGTAGTTGTAGAGAGCAATAAGGTCTCCTCTGAGCCTCTTCTTCTCCAGGCTAAGCAATCATAGCTCCCTCAGCCTGTCCTTATAGGGCTTGTGCTCCAACCCCCTCACCAGCTTTGTTGCCCTTCTCTGGTCACATTCCAGCAAGTCAACATATTTCCTAAGCTCAGGGGCCCAGAACTGGACACAGGACTCAAGGTGGCCTAACCAGTGCTGAGTACAGGGGCACAAGGACTTCCCTGCTCCTGCTGGCCACACTATTCCTGATGCAGGTCAAGATGGCATTGGCCTTCTTGGCCACCTGGGCACACTGCTGGCTCATGTTCATCCAGCTGTCAACCAGTACCCCATGTCCCTTTCTGCCTGGTCACTCTCCAGCCACTCTGACCCCAGCCTGTAGCACTGCATGGGGTTGTTGTGCCCAATGTGTAGAACCTGGCACTTGGATGTGTTCAATCTCATGCCCTTGGACTCTGCTCAACTGTCCAGCCTGTCAAGGTCCCTCTGCAGAGCTCTCCTACCCTCTAACAGATCAACACCTGCCCTCAGCTTGCTGTCATCTGCAAACTTACTGATGAGTGACTCAATCCCCTCGTCCAGATCATCAGTAAAGATATTGAACAGGATGGGGCCCAGCACTGATCCCTGGGAGACACCACTAGTGACTGGCTTGCTTCACTCCCATTAGCATGTCAGGAAAAATGTAACTCTCCTCATGTTCTCCTCAACCAATTTTCTGACACTGGTGCGTTAGAATGAATATCATCTAACAGCTCTGCTTTGCCTTGATTAAAATTTGTTTCTATTGACATTGAAAATCTGCTTAAGTGCTTGGTGTCTCTACTAGTTTGCACATCAATGACAAGAAATTTGAGTTCATAAAAGTTGTGGATGGATAAGCAGTACATCAAAAGTTCACTAGGTGTAGATGCACAGCATATGCACAAATGCTAAACAGATATAAAGAAATGGGGTGGCACTGCTCAGCACTTGGCATCCTGGCTTGTATTAGAAACACTGTAGCCAGCACTAGTAAGGTCACATCTCTAGTACTTTCTTCAGTTCTGGGCTCCACACTACAGGAAGGACACTGAGAAGCTGGAGTGTGTCCAGAGAATGGCAACAAGGGTCATGAAGAGCCTGGAACACATGACCTTCATGGAGCATCTGAGGGAGATGGGGTTGTTCAGTCTTGAGAAGTGGCTGAGGAGAGACCCCATTGCTCTCTGCAGCTACCTGAAGGGAGGTTGAAGTGAGGAGGGGCAGAGCCTCTTCTTCTTGGTGTGAAGTGACAGAACTAAAGGAAATGGTTTCAGGTTGCACCAGGGGAGGTTCAGGCTGGATGTTAGGAAATACTTCTTCACAGAGAGGGTTATCAAACATTGGAATGAGGGTTATCAAATATTGGAATGGTCTGCCCAGGGCAGTGATGGAGTCAGCATCCTTGGAGGTGTTCAAGCAGTGTGAGGACCTGGCACTTAGGGACATGGTTTAGTGTCAGTCCTTCAGCGCTGGGTTGAGGGTCAGAATGGATGATCTTTGAGGATTCTTCCAAACAGATGTATTCTGTGATTCTGCCAAATGAACTGGCTAGTACCAAAGCAAAAGAGAAGCAGCACATCTGAAGAGATCAGACCTCTAGGCTAGCCTCCTTTTTCCTTTGGCTTGATATAAAATGCACATTAACAGTTAATAAATGGAGTAATTAACTAGCTAAGCAAAACACATGTAACAGTACAGGTGGTACTGTTTTTTTAATAAGAAGATTTACTATGGCAAGGAACAATGGAAAAAAAACTTTCCAAATTACATGTAGAAATAGCAACCTCCAGCAAACATCAAGAACTTTCAGTGTCTTGACTGAAAGACAAACATCCAAAATACAACCTCTAAGTTACATATTTCCTCAGTGATCTGTCAATTAAGCTTCACTTCTTACTTCATCTTAACTTGAAACAAAAACCCCTATCTATATGTCTGCTAATATATATGACCATATTTGCAAGTATTCAAAGCAAGGATATCCAGATAACTCAGGTTGGGTTTGTTTTTTTTTAAAGTACATTATTGCATGCAAAATATCAGCTCATTCCCAGTTCTGAGCTTAGTATCTACCAAGGAAAATGTTCATGTAGCATCTTCTGTAATGGCAATTTACTATCCAGATGCCCTGACACCTAACCCCACTCCTCTTGTGCACAATAGGCATGGCAGAGATAGTGCCCAAGAACACGTGTGCTACCGCAACACCTTGAAGGATCACTGTAGATTTGTGCTCTGTCAGACTCACCTGTTCTCAACATGATGGGATAGAAAGAATTAATATGAACCATGCATGTTCAGCATCACACTTTTTTCAATCACTTCAAAGCAAAAAGCAGTAGCAAACTCATATCAGAACTGTACTGACAGCGCGTGGTTGTGTGAGGAGTGATTTGGAACAGTCAGCATGGATTCGCCAAGGGCCAATCCTGCCTGACCAGCCTGGTGGCCTTCTATGAACAGGTTACAACATTAATAGATGAGGAGCGAGCAACTGATGTCGTTTACCTGGACCTGAGCAAAGACTTCAACAGTGTCCCGCACCACATCCTGGTCTCCAAACTGGTGACACATGGGTTTGATGGCTGGACCACTAGATGGATAAAGAACTGGCTTGATGGCTGCACCCAAAGAGTGGCTGTCAATGGGTCCATGTCCCAGTGGAGGCCAGTGACAAGCAGAGTCCCTCAGGGATCAGTCCTGGCACCAGTCTTGTTCAGCATCTTTGTGGGTGCCATGGACAGTGGCATTGAGTGCACCCTCAGCAAGTTTGCTGATGACACCAAGCTGTGCGGTGCAGCAGACATGCTGGAGGGAAGGGATGCCATCCAGAGGGACCTTGACAGGCTGCAGAGGTGGGCACAAGCCAACCTCGTGAGGTTCAACAAGACCAAGTGCAGGGTCCTGCATCTGGGTCGAGGCAATCCCAGGCACAAATACAGGCTGGGCAGGGACTGGCTGGAAATCAGCCCTGAGGAGAGAGACTTGGGGGTGCTGGTGAATGAGAAGCTCAACATGAGCTCTCCATGTGCACTTGCAGCCCGGAAAGCCAATCAGATCCTGGGCTGCATCAAGAGAAGTGTGGCCAGCAGGGCAAGGGAGGTGATTCTCCCCCTCTACTCAGCTCTGCTGAGACCCCACCTGGAGTGCTGCCTCCAGTTCTGGAGCCCCTATTACAAGAGGGATATGGACGTGCTGGAAGGTGTCCAGAGAAGGGCCATGAGGATGATCAGAGGGCTGGAGCACCTCTCCTATGAGGACAGACTGAAAGAGTTGGGGCTGTTCAGTCTGGAGAAGAGAAGGCTCCCAGGTGACCTAATTGTGGCCTTCCAGTATCTGAAGGGGGCTACAAGAAGGCTGGGGAGGGACTTCTCAGGATAGGACTAGGGGGAATGGAATGAAGCTGGAGGTGGGGAGATTCAGGCTGGATGTGAGGAGGAAGTTCTTCACCATGAGAGAGGTGAAGCCCTGGAATGGGCTGTCTGGGGTGGTGGTTGAGGAGTCGTCCCTGGAGGTGTTTAAGACCAGGCTGGACGAGGCTCTGGCCTGCCTGATCTAGTGTGGGGTGTCCCTGCCCATGGCAGGGGGGTTGGAACTAGATGATGCTTGTTGTCCCTTCCAACCCTGACTGATACTATGATACTATGACACTATGATAAGCAGAAAAGGCCAGTTCCTCGGGGTGGTTCTACAAAGTCAAGCTTATTAAAACCTGTAAGGATGTCAGCTCTGATTCTTTGACTAATTTGCTAGGTTGTGTACCCACAAAATACAGTTTCCCTTTTCCAGAAGAAAATGTGTACATGGTTTGGGTATGAACTTGAAAAAATTTACTAGGTTGGGTAAAATGAGAAAATGGACTTTTCACCCTTTGGTAAGTAGCCTACAAAGTTTATTAATTGCCACCTTCCTCCAGGGGGGTATATGATGTGGAGGTCAAGAGGGCAGAAGCCAGAAGAAATTAATTCCACTACAGGTACTGTATTAAAGTTTGTTATTGTATGTCAAAGATGACACAGAGCTGCCAGTTTTAGGAAATTCTATCTAGTGCTCAGAGCAATGGACAATCTTCTCAGCAGCAAACACCTCCATAAATCGTATTTTTCCCCACATGATACCATGCCATAATCAGGGTCCACCTTTACCCTCTCCAGTTCCTCACAGTAATAGACATCTAAGGCAACAAAATCACCCAAAGACCTGAAAGAAAAAACACAGTGATTTTGAAGTACAGGACAAATGTCCTCTAAATAGGAAAAGCTGGATTGTGAAGCAAGATGAGGTTTTGTGCATTCAAAGACCATGGAACATCCTACAAGGATAAGAAATGGTGATGAGAATCCTTTGACATTCTAGCACTGCAGTGATGCCATTTAACACACACAGAGTGCTGGTGTATTTTTCAATAGATTTCCCTAAAAGAAAACAAAAAAAAGTAAAAACACCCCAACCTGAATAGCAGATAATACTTGTGAAGGAACTGAGATACAGTGGTAAACAGGTTGATACCACAACTTAACTAGAGTATAATATATCTGTGCTCTTCATGAGAATTATCTGTGATTTCAAAACACCTTAGGGGAGAATTACAGAGACCCACAAATATTATGTGCAAACCATGTACAAATAAATTTTTAAGTGTTTTCTACATGACATTTGTCTCTCCAGAGAATGAACACACCATATAGGAAGAAAACTATGATTGAACCGCAAAGCTACTTCAGACAGGCAGAATGTATTATAGCATGATAATGTAGAATACCTAATGCACTGACTACAGGACTAATGAGTGGTAAATACTAATATGCTGTAATACTAAAAGCAAACAATAATTTGCTTTCTGTTAAGGGTTTGCTATCTTTAGCTTTTTCTCTTCTGTACTCAATAGAAATTTGCTCATCATAGCAGCAATAATGTTCTACATTTGACTATCACAGTTTACAGTCTTACTATGCTATGTATCAAGGATATTAAAGTTTTCCATTAGCTGTAAAAATGATGTGTTTCTTCAAAATGACTGCTAGAGAGAACACTGCAATTAACAACCCGGATGGAATGCTGCTAATATGGCAGTTAGGCAAAAGAAATTATTCATGCAAAGTAAATACATTGAAATATTAGAAAAATGTATGCAAAAAAGAACTATTCCACTGCTTGGGAAGACAGACTTGTCTCTACTTTGAATGCATATTCCTGGGTTTGATTTCCAATGGATATAAATTCATATGCTGCTTTTTCTTGACCAACTGGCACATGTGCTAATTATCATCAGCTTTTGGATTATTTATCTTTGAGAAGTTAATAAAGCAAATACTCATTCAATGGATAAAAAGATGTATTGAAAATCCACATCTTAGTCTCTACATAACTTCAAGGTCCCTTTCCTCACCTTCCACACAATTTCAAATATTAGATATAGCTGATGTATTACAAGGAGCTGTTTCTGAAGCACTGATGATTGAGTTACATTCTTCCCAATAAGCCCAAAGCAAGGTGCAAAGCCAAACTCAACGAATTCTATGTTTCAACAGAGCAGGTGTAAATCTGTCCCTCTAGCATATACTGAAGAGATCGGAAAAATAGATTCATGTACACAATAATTCGCATAGCTAAATACTAGTTTAGTAAAGACATGTTCAGAAAAGCTGTGGTAGTTTTAGGCTGTGCCTGGGAAGTTTTCCACAGGTCTTGAACAGAAAGTAGTAGAATGCAAATAAATCACCATTGAATATAAAAAGGAAAATAATGATAAGGTGTAAATAATCTCATTGGACAGATAACAAACATAAAGCTAGTTTGGTAAACTAACTTTCTCTCTTTTCACTTCCTTCGTTCTAGCAGATACAAGCTCTGGCCTCCGCTGGCTTTGCTGACCTTGGCTGCATTGAGTTGTTGTGATTATTAACAAATAGCTCTCTGCTCTTCTCTCTCCTCTATCATGTACAGGGGGGAAGGGAGCAGGGAGTGGGGAAACTGTTGGTAGCCCCCTGGGCTGGAGAGTTGGGCAAAGAGTATCCTTGTGAAGTTCAACAAGGGCACTGCATCTAAGGAGGAATAACCCCATGTATGAGTCTAAGTTGGTGGATGACCTGCTGGGAAGCAGCTCTGTGGAAAAAGACCTGGAAGTCCTGGTGGGCAACTGGATGGCTACAAGCCAGCAATGTGTCCTTGTGGCCAAGAAAAAACAATGGTATTCTAGCATGCATCAAGAAGAGCGCAGCACGTAGGTTGAGGGAGGTTCTTCTCCCCATCTGCTCTGCCCTGGTGAGGCCTCATCTGGAGTACTATGTCTAGTTCTGCCCTCTCCAATTCAAGAAGGACAGGGAGCTGCTTGAGAGAGTATAACAAAGGGCAACAAAGATGATTAGACTAGAACATCACTCTCATGAAGAAAGGCTGAGGGACTTGGGAGTTTTTAGCTTGGAAAGGAGAAAACTGAGAGGAGATATTTTATAAATACCTAAAGGGTAGGTGTCAGGAGGATGGGGTCACTCTTTCTTAGTGGTGCCCAATGGCAGGACAAGTGGTAACAGGCACAAACTTGAACATAGAAAGTTCCATCTAAACAAGAGGAAATTCTTTATTTTGAGGGTGGTAGAGCACTGGAACAAGCTGCCCAGAGAGGTGGTAGAGTCTCCATCTCTGGAGTCATTCAAGACCCACCTGGATGCCATCCTGTGCAACCTGCTTTAGGTGAACCTGCTCCAGCAGCAGGGTTGGACTAGATGATCTGCAGAAGTCAATTCTAATCCCTATCATTCTGTGATTCTCCAGAGAGCCTGTCTCCCACTGAGCATCTCTGAAGAGGGTTGCCATATCAACCTGTGCTTGGCTTTCTGCAGGCAAAGGCAGCACAGTTGACATAGCAACCAGCCAAAGCAGCTTCTCCCCAGCTTTTTGGTGGTCAGTGCAACAGAAGAGCAGCTTTTCAACAGGAATGAAGGGAGCAGCCTTCCTGCAATGGCCACAGGAGCTTACTTACTCTTCAAAAGCTAGCTTTTCTCTCTCTGTGTTCCTCTGCCCATAACAAACAGACAGATATGCCTTCCCATTCTTGGGGTGTTCTCTCATCTCAACATCAGAGGACACTAGCTGACAAGGAAGCAAGTTCTTGGGCTGAGCTTTGGAAGATGAGTATAGAGAGAGAAAGAACCAAGTTTCTGCAAATATTTCAGTTCAGGGACGTAAGTCAGAACAGTAAGAAGTCAGTCTGGGCTATTTAATCCCTGACAGATAGGGGGAGAACACTTAAACAGTTCTCAGATTCAGAGTATTACAAGTATTATGACACCACAGGCTTCTCAGTAAACAGGAGCCCAAGGGGCTGATCAAAGAAAAGCTAACATATACCTTTACACATCAAGGGTATCATATTCTGTGATCTAGTGGCAGAAACCTAGCTTAAAGAAGTGTGGTCTGTCACTACATCCCTGAAGATCTGACGAAAGTCTGTGTGCCAAATTGCAATCAAAATCCACTTGATGATGGACAGATAGAACATAAAATTCAGTATCTGATTGAGCCTTCCTAGAAAAAAAGAGGAATAGAAATAGAGACGTCAAATGTTATATGCTGTACTTGAAAAATCTAAGAGATCAAATTAGAAAAATCCCCACCAAATACCATTTAAAAAAAAGACTTTTAAGAAAGAAAAATAATGCTAGGCTCACTGAGGCAATGAATTTTCTCCACAAAGCACAAATTTATTTATTTTAAAGCTTCCAGAACCTCAAGAAACTAGATATATTTAATTGCACTAATTGAAATCCTGTTAACAACCTACAGGGAAGAAAAAAAATCACCCTTTATAAGCTGTCAGCTGGTTCCCACAATTGAGGCAGCTGACCTTAGAAAGATGGGAGCTGACAACTAATTGATTTTGCCTCCTACACAGGAGTAAGACATGACACCAGTGAGTAGGAAAATTAAGCTAGTCCCCTAAAATCTTAAAGCTATGGGATGGGGTTTTTTTTCAGTTTTGAGACATGAACAGAGGTTAAAAAACTCAGACCTACCAAGTACCCATCTTACAGAATGAAGGACTTCTTACATTTCTGCTGTGTTCTTTCCACAAATATATCAATCTGTATCTCTCTTTGACATTACTTGAATTATCAATTAAAAAAAATTAAGGCAAAACGAAGCTCCAAGCAAGCGCCATAAGTTGACATTATTTGTTGTATTGGTCCAGACATTCCCATTTATCTTAGACTATTGCATTCATAATTCTTTTAGTGTCTGCAACGTGTTCTGGGACAGCAGTAGTGGAGGTAGCCAAGAGCCTTCATAGCTGGACATACATAGAATCACAGAATGTTATTGGTTAGAAGGGACCTCAAAAGATCACCCAGTCCAACTCCCCTGCCAGAGCAGGATCACCTATACCAGATCACACAGGAACACATCCAGGCAGGTTTTGAATATCTATAGAGAGGGAGACTTCACAACCCCCCTGGGCAGCCTGTTCCAGTGTTCTGTCACCCCCACAGTGAAAATTTTTTTTCTCCTGTTTCCATGGAACTCCCTATGCCTCAACTTCCACCCACTGCCCCTTGTGCTGTCATTGGGCATCACTGAGAAGAGCCTGGCTTCAACCTCTTGGCACTGATCCTTTACATATTTATAAACATTAATGAGGTCACCCCTTACTCTCCTCCAAGCTAAAGAGCCCCAGCTCCCTCAGTCTCTTCTCGTAAGGAAGATGTTCCACTCCCTTAATCATTTTTGTGGCTCTGCACTGGACTGCAGTTCCCTGTCCTTCTTGAACTGGGCCCCAGAACTCGACACAATATT
The DNA here is from genome assembly GCF_014839835.1 of Dryobates pubescens. Taxonomy (NCBI): domain Eukaryota; kingdom Metazoa; phylum Chordata; class Aves; order Piciformes; family Picidae; genus Dryobates; species Dryobates pubescens. The sequence continues at coordinate 8,635,223 of NC_071621.1, read as the reverse complement.
CCAGATGCAGCCTCACCAGGGCAGAGTAGAGAGGGAAGAGAACCTCCCTCAACCTACTAACCACACTCTTTCTAATACACCCCAGAATGGCACTGGCCTTCTTGGCCACAAGAGCACACTGCAGGCTCATGGTCAACCTTCCATCCACTAGGACCCCAGGTCCCTTTTCCTTTCACTGCTCTCCAATAGCTCAGTTCCAACCTATCCTGATCCATGGGGTTGTTCTTTCCCAGGTGCAAGACTCTGCACTTGCCCTTGTTGAAACTCATTACACTTCTCCAGCCTGTGCAAGTCTTGCTGAACAGCAGCACAACCCTCTGGTGTGTCAGCCACTCCACCCAGTTTGCCCTCATCCAGGTCACTGACGAATATATTGAATAGTACTGGTCCCAGTACTGACCCCTGAGGGACTCCACTAGTTACAGGCCTCCAACTAGACTCTGTCCCATTGAACACAACTCTCTGACTTCTTTTCTTCAACCAGTTCTCAATCTGCCTCACTACCTGATCATCCAGACCACACTGCCTCAGCTTAGCTGCAAGGATGCTGCGGGAGATGGGGTCAAACACTTTACTGAAATCAAGATAAACCACATCCACTGCTTTACTGTCATCTATCCTCCTGGTTGTGTCCTCATAAATGGCTATCAGGTTGGTCAAACAGGACTTTCCCTTGGTAAATCCATGCTGACTGCTCCTAATGACCCTCTTGTCCTGGTGTTAGTTTTTCCTGTGATGTATTTGAAGAAGCCCTTTCTGTTGTCCTTGACCTCCCTCCTTGCAAGGTTGAGTTCCAAGGAGGCCTTAGCTTTCCTAGTTGCCTTCCTACATACTCTGACAACCATCTTATACTCCTCCCAAGTGCCCAGACCATCCTTCCAGGATCTGTAGACTCTCTTCTTCCACTGCTCAGCAGTTCCCTACTTAACCATGCAGGTCTCCTGGCTCCCTTTCTCAATTTCTTACTTGTTAGAATGCCCAGATCTTGCACTTGGAAGAAGTGGTCCTTGAATATTAACTAACTATCATGGGGCCCTTTGCCTTCAAGTAGCCTGTCCCATGAGATTTCCCCTAGCAACTGCTTGGAAAGGCCAAAGTTGGCCCTGCTGAAGGCCAAGGTTGTGATCCTGCTTGGTATTCTGTTCCTACTGCACAAGATCCTGAACTCCACCATCTCATGATTGCTGCAGCCAAGGCTGCCCTCAACCTTCACCTCTTCAACCAGATCCTCCTTGTTGGTGAATATCAGGTCCAGCAGTGCTCCTCTCCTAGCTGGCTCACCCACCAATTGCATCAAGAAGTTACCATCGATGCACTGGAGAAGCATCCTGGACTGCGTCTGGCTGGCCGAGTAGGCCTTCCAGCAAATACCTGGGTAGTTAAATTCCCACATGGCTACGAGGGCCTGTGATTGTGAGGCTGCTGTCAGCTGCCTGTGGAAGGCCTCATCAACTTCCTCATCCTGATCAGGTGGTCTGTAATAAACACCCACAAGTGTCATCCATGCCAGCCTGCCCCTTAATTCACACGCACAAACACTCAACTTGCTCCTCCTCCACCCCTGGGTATAGCTTAATACATTTCAGTTGCTCCCTCACATAAAGAGCAACTCCACCACCTCTATTTGTTGACCTGTCTTTCCTAAAAAGGACATAGTCATCCATGACCACATTCCAGTCATGTGAGCTGTCCCACCACATCTCTATAACTGCCACCAGATCACAAGTGTGTTTTAAATACTGTGACCATAAACACATAGCTCCATGCCTCCCTCACTTAATATGATCAAACATGAGAATGGTCAAAAAAATTTTCAATAAACCCTTATTTCAGATTGAAAAGTCTACATTCTCCTTGTCACCACAGAACTGTAAAAGTCCTTTGTAACAGCAGTCCAGAAATCACGATATTATTTTAATCACTCCAAAGTTAACAAATCAAAATTCTATTTAGGAACAGAATGCTAGGGGAAACAAGCACTGAATGAAAATGGATATACATATCTGTTTACATCCACACTTTTTGGTTACAAAATAAATATTTACTCCACTTGGAGAAGAACTTTTTACATTTTCTCACCTCCAAACCTATTAATTTGCTGACTCTGGGAGCCAACCAACCTCACTGGCACTAGAGCAGCAAGGCTGACATGCAAACTTCCACTTGCTGTGATTACCTAAACCACCAGATATTAGAATGGAATGGAATGGCATGGCATGGAATGGAATGGAATGGAATGGAATGGAATGGAACGGAATGGAATGGAACGGAATAGAATAGAATAGAATAGAATAGAATAGAATAGAATAGAATAGAATAGAATAGAATTAACCAGGTTGGAAAAGACCTTCAAGATCATCGAGTGCAACCTATCATCCAACACTATCTAACCTTACAGGAAATCCCATTCACGACAGACACCATGAACAAGCCCTTTGAGGAAGACAGTGACACTACACTGGCCATCCAATGCTTTTGAAATGAAAAACTGAAAATGTGATCCATGTGTTTTTCAATATCAGGGCACACACTTTTTGTGTGGGGCAGGCCTAGAGAACACATCCAGATCTTGCTGGCCCTGTCAGACCCTGGGTTTCCTCCAGGCCTACCCATGGCACAGGACCTCATCTCAGCCCCATGGGCCTCCTCCTCACCATACCCAGGGCTCAAGACTTCCAGGCTGGTCTTCAGCTCCCCACAGTCCTGCACTGCCCAGCCATGAGAACCATGAGCCAGGACCACCTGTGGGCCCATGTCCTGGACTGGCACCAGCCCATCCCCAGGGAGGTGACCAATGCCTGGGGCTGCTGCAGTGGTCTTCCACTGCCCTGCTCCTGGCCAAGAGTGAGACAGGCCCTGCCCTGGTGCCCTGCACGAGGAGCATCCACCACTACAGACACCATGACAAGGTGTCCATAGCAACTCTGGCTCTTTATATGTAAATGGGCAGACAGTTCATTAGGACCAGAATATTATGTGCCCACTTCTGAGTAAGGAAATAAACTAGAATAGATTTCTCTGCAATGGCCAAAAGTTGGAAAGGTGATCAGTGAAGTGACCTGCACAGCCTGTTCCCTTCCCTCCAGACACGTTATTCACACTGCCAGCTTCCCTCACTTGCTCTTTCACTCTATCAGTAATCCTACATCCTACTTTACATCTTGCAATAACGAAGCTGGGATGTATGCTGAGTCAAAAGGAAAGCAATGCATTTACTAAAAACCCATTACTGTGGGTAGAATAAACTCATCCCATGACAGAGCTATGCTCATGAAACTCGGTAACGCACAAAATAAATGGGAAAAAAAGCCAAGAACTGTATCCAAGAGGAAGTATTACAAGCATACATGATATTCAACCCCCACACAAACTTCTTGACATACAGAGACTTGTGAAAGAAGTAGAAAAGTGTGTTCCCTACCAGTGCCCTTTAAAAAGAATTAGGCTTTGAATAATTTTAAAGGGAAATTTCTTGCTGAGGGAGCATCTCCCCCCCCACATGTGATTTGAACACCTTGCAAAGATTAGATAATAACTTTTGGAATCAGGGAATCAAACTGTGTCACTACATAGAGAAAAACGAGCAGAGTTTCAAAGTGCAGTGCTGCCTGTCCCCTGAAGCCACAAATAGGATGGTCTAAGCAACGAACAGAACCCACATATTTAGGCACAAATTTTCAAAACTTCTAGCTTTAGTAACTGGATTTTTTAAAGAAGTGGAGTTTTGTATCTACTTAGGATACTTAGAGCAAAACTGATCCTGCAGTGGATAACACATTGGTTACTTTCCCTTTCGTGCAAACGTCATGAAATTCAACAAGGCCAAGTGCAATGTCCTGCAACTTGGGCAATCCCAAACACAAGTATCAGCTGGACAACGTGTGAACTGTAGCAGCCCTGTGAAAAAGGACTTGAGGGTAGTGGTGGATGAAAAACCAGACAGGAGCTAGCAATAGCACTTGCAGCCCATAATAAAGCAGTGTGGCCAGTAGATCAAGGGAGGTAATTCTGCCCCACTGCTCCACTCTGGTCAAACTCTAAACCAACACTTTGTTCAGCTTTGGAGGCCTCAGCACAGCAAAAAAAAATGGATCTGTTGAAGCAGGTCCAAAGGAAGGCCACAAGAGTTGGAGACCAGGGTGACAAAGTCCCTCCCATTGTAAGAGAAGACAAGGTGCATGATCAGCTGAGGAACCTGAAGATATACAAGCCCATGGGACCTGATGATCCCAGAGTCCTAAAGGAACTAGCTGATGTGGTTGCCAAGCCACTCTCCTGGCAGTCAGGTGAGGACCCTGGTGACTGGAAGAAAGGAAACATTACACCCATGCCAGGGAATATCATAGAAAAGATCCACCCAGATGCCATGCTGAGGAACATGGAGGAGATTCAAAACAGCCAGCACGGCTTTAGTAGGGGCAGGTCCTGCATGACTAACCTAGTAGCTTTCTATGATAAAGTGACTATGTCAGTAGGTAAGGGATGACCTATGCATGTGATCTATCTGGCCTTCTGCAAGGCCTTTGACACAGTTCCCCCACAACAACCTGCTCGCCAAGTTGGAGAGAAACGGATTTGATGGGTGGATTGTTCAGTGGATAAGGAATTGGCTGGATGGTCACATTCAGAGGGTGGTGCTCAATGGCTTGAAGCCCAGATGGAGAACAGTGACAAGTGGTGACCCTCAGCAGTCTGTACTGGGACCTGTGTTGTTTAATAGTTTTGTCAATTACATAGATGGTTGGATCCAGTGCACCAGATCCCACCAGTGTGCACCAAGCTGAGTGGTGTTGGGGACACTGATGGATGAGAAACTGGACATGAGCAGGCAGTGTGCACCTGTAGCCTAGGTGGCCAATCACATCCTGGGCTGCATCAAAAGATGCGATGCCAGCAGATCCAGAGAGGTGATCCTGCTACATAACTCCACTTGGGTGAGACTTCACCTGGAGTGTTGTGTACAGGTCTGGAGTCTTCAATATGGAAGGCCATGGACCTGATAGAGCAGGTCCAGAGGAGGGCCACAAAAATCATCAGGGGGTTGGAGGACCTCTGCTACGAGGATAGGCTGACGGAGCTGGGTTTGTTCAGCCAGGAGAAGAGGAGGCTCTGGGGAGACGTAATAGCATCCTTCCTTAAGGGGGCCAACAGGAAGCATGGAGACAGACTGTTTACAAAGGCCTGTAGTTGCAGGATGAGGGGCCACGGCTTCAAACTAGAGAAGAGCAGATTTTGATTGGATGTTAGAAACATGTTCTACACTATGAGGGTGATGGAACACAGGAAAAGGTTGCCCAGGGAAATGGTTGGGCCCCCTTCCCTGGAGATATTAAAGATGAGGCACAACGAGGCCCTAGGCAACCTGGTCTAGTTGGGAATCTCCCTGCTGATTACAGGGAGGTCAGACTGGATGACCTTTGGAGGTCCCTTTTCGCCTAGACTATTCTATGATTCTATGAAAAGGGCTGAAATGGTTTTCCTACAAAGGGCAAGAAAGTTAGTGTTTGTTCAGCTTGGAGTAGGGGAGAGTCTGGGGAGACCTTAAGTAGCCTTATAATATTTGAACTAGGCCTGCAGGAAAGATGGAGAAGGGGAACTCTATCAAGGATTGTAGTAGTAGGATGAGGCACGTCAGTTTTAAACTAAAAGAGGGTAAATTTAGATTAGATGTTAGGAAGAAATAAATTCTTTCTGTGAGAGTGGTGAGACACTAGAACAGGCCACTCAGAGTAGTTGTGGATCCCTCTCCCTGGAAGTGTTCAAAGTCAAATTGGATAGGGCTTTGGGCAACCTGGATTAGTGGAAGGTGTCCCTGCTCATGGCAGGGGGAATGGAACTAAATCTTTAAGATCCTTTTCAACCCAAGCTATTTCACGATTCTATGATCTACATACAGTAACAACATTTTCCTCAAGGCTATTTGAGGCTGTTTTCCAACAACAATACATACATGCAATACCACATACATGCAATACTACATACCTGCAAGGACAAGAAACCATGAATGTATTTTTCCATACATTCACTTCAAACAATTGAACGTAGAGGGGGCTACTTGTGTATTACATCATTATTCCTAATGTGGTATCAACCAGAAGGACAGAAGGCAAATATTTTTATTTCCTAGAAATTTGGTGAAAACACTGACAACTCAAAAATACTCCTCCCTTACAGTAAGTGCTTTTGCCTCACTAAAAAGTTACTTGGCTCGATGCAATGCTTCTCCTGCAGCAAAATTACTTGTATAAATATGTGCTAGTGGACAGGCTAATTTCAAAACTGCTCCTCAAATTCAGAAGGCACAGAGCAGTTATTTAAAGAAATGGAATCTTCAAAACCACAGGTACAGCCTATAACCACTTCTCAATTACTTACCTAAATTATCTACTATTGTCAAACACCTCAGAAGCAGCAAAGGGCATTTAAGAAGCAAGAAATCACCTTTACCCACGTGGTCTTTGGGTGAACAAACCGTGGCTGAGTAAAGCTGAGTAAGGTACATTATATACCATTGCTTTCAGCCAGAGAACAATATTCTGCAGGGAACCTCAGTTATGATAATCAGATGGCTTCCTCAAATATGAAAACTACATCCTTGATTATTTGCCTCTACCCTTCCTCCAGCAGCGTTTTCCATGCTGTCTGGAGAGTCAGTTCTTCACACAGCAGCACAGGGATAAAAGGTTCAGATCAAAACTGGACAAACTTTGCATAAGTCTGTACAGCAAAATAGACTTCAGGTAAAACTGCTGGATCTAAACCCCAGGAAGGTTACTAGAGAAGAAGATTGAACTAAAGACTATAGGAAAGTCAACAGGTACAGAAGAAAGTCTGGTTTGGGAATGAATCCTAGTGTGTTGAAAATAAAAAAGCTTTATATTATAGAATACAAGCTCTACAGACAGAAGCTGACAAAACTCATTTAGGACAAAAGTTAAGCTAATTCTGCACCCAAAAATACCATTTAAAGGCATCACAAAAAAGTAAGTAACTAGATCAAATGCATACATGCTACTATTGAAATGCTAGAAGTTTTAAGACAAAGGAGCTAAAATACCTAATTTTAAGTGAGAATACTAATCTAATAGGAGCAACAGAAACTTGATGGAAGGAAAACAGTCAGTGGAAACCTGTAACAAACAATAAACTACACAGGCAAGTAAAAGAAAGATGTAATGTATGCTAAAGAAAGCTTTGCATCATATAATTAACTGTACTGAATGTAACATGTTATCTCTATGGATTAAGACACTAGGCCTACATAAGTATTAGAAATAAGTTGTCACTGTTTAATCAGGATGACAGTGGTGTCAGTGAGGTGCCAAGAGAGATTTAAGATATGGCAAAAAAACAAATTAGTAATCAGAAACTTCAATCACCCTCACACAAACTGAGTAAATGTCAAGTTGGGGTGTGATGCAGAGACTAAATGACACCACAAAGGACTGATTCATGGAGGAGCTTTTGGTGAAAGCTGAAATAAGGCAAGACATTCTTGACTTGGTTCTGAACTATGTGCAAGTCATGGGTCAAAATGCTGTGACAGAGCAACTGCTCCATAACCCTGATGGAATTTGGAAATAATATTTTAAAAACACATGAAGTCTGAACTTGTATAAAAATAGAATAGAATAGAATAGAATAGAATAGAATAGAATAGAATAGAATAGACCAGGTTGGAAGAGACCTTCAAGATCAGCATGTCCAACCTATCATCCAACACCACCCAACCAACTAAATCATGCAACCAAGCACCCTATCAAGTCTCCTCCTCCTCCTGGGCTGCATCTGAAGATGTGTGGCCAGCAGATCCAGAGAGGTGATTCTGCCACTCTGCTCTGGTGAGACCTCACCTGCAGTACTGTGTCCTGCTCCAGGGCCCTCAGCACAAGAAAGACATGAACCTGACGGAGCAGGTCCAGAGGAATGCCACAAAAATAATCATAGGGCTGGAGCACCTCTTCTGCAAAGACAGGCTGAGGGAGCTGGGGTTGTTCAGCCTGGAGAAGAGAAGGTTTTGGGGAGATCTTACAGTAGCCTTCCAGTATCTAAAGGAGGCCTACAAAAAAGCTGGGGAGGGATTGTTTACAAGGGCATGTTGCAATAGGGCAATGGGCTACGGGGTAGAGAAGAGTACATTTACATTGGACATTAGAAAGAAGTTCTTTACTACCAGGGTGGTGGAATACCAGGGCTTCCATTACCAGAGGTGGTGGAGGTCACATCCCCGGAGACATTCAAGGTCAAGGATGATGAGGCTCTGAGCAACCTGATCTAGCTGGGGATGTCCCTGCTTACTGCAGTGCATTCTGTGATTCTGTGTTTAATAGTTTGGGTAAATAGTTGCATTTCACATGAAAAAGTTGTACTTCAGAAATAAAAAGTCATGTTCAGAGGAGAAAATTATAAAAAAAAGAAGACAGAAAAGCAAGCCAAAACCACATAAACAATAATTCACTGAAGCTACAACACAGCCTAGGAGTTATTTTTCAGAACAGTGGGAGACCACTCTTCGACCTGATCATGGATCTGCGCAGGATTTCATTCTGGTCATCATCCTCATAAACAGCATTGACAAGAGATGCACATCAAGGTGCTAGTATTTGCTACAACATTTCTCCAAGCAGTAAATGTGGTGGTTAGTTATCAGACCAATGGGATTATTTAGACTTTATCATTATTTTTCTTTTGCATCCAATGGTAATTAATTTACATTCTATCATTTTCTATTCAATCCGTGGAAAATTTTCCTAGGCATCAGCCTAAAACTGCCACAGTAAAAAATACAGGTGTGACTACAAGAAGGTGCAGAAGCACAGCAGCATTCTGAATGCCTGAGTGATAAAACATTTAAAATTCAATGCTATTACAAAGCAATGAATATGGGGAAACAACAGACCTAACTATGGACTAAGTGGTAGGTTCTGGTCTAACTATAGCCACTCAAGAGGGAAAAAAATGTTGCAATATTAATCAGCAGTTTCATGAAGAAACAGTTTAATATTCTGTAAAACCAAAATAAGCAAACAGAATATTTAGACTGTCTGGAAAATAGAAGAAAGGGAAAATCACTGTGCTGCACCATTTCAGTCCACTCACATACTGATGTTGTGTGCAGTTCTGGTCTCTGTCTCCAACAGAACAGAACCTAACAAGGTATCAGGAACTGCAGCAAGGGGAATAAAAGGAACAGAGTATCTTCCATATAATGACAGACTCAGTACACAAGGAATTTTCTACTTAGAAAAGAGGAAACTAAGAGATATATTGCAGATATTTGTAATAACGTTGGGGAGGAGGCCAACAGCTATTCACAGCTTCTCACTTGTATGTAACAGAGCAGCAAAAGAAATTACCAGATGTCAGGCTCAAAACAAGTGAAAGGATACTCTGTTTTCATGCATATATGTATGGATGTGCATGCTTAAACTGGGCAGTTCCTACCCATTGCTTGACACCAAAAATATGCAGAGGTCCCGGGAAAGCCCTGAGCAGTTTCATAGTTTGATACTGAGAGAAAACTGAAGAAATGTCACAATTTAATCTCATCCTTCTTTTCTCCTTTCCCTAAGCCTCCACAATTGCCTACAGCTGGAAACTCAATACCAGGAAATATGGAGTTCTGGTCTAACTTTGTAAAATCATTCTCATGTCCTTATCTTCTTAGAGTGTGCTATTAAGTCTTTTAGGACTCTACAACATTGCTTGTGAACTGATGTGGTTGTCCTGTGGTGTTAATAAGCATTGCTGTTGGGGCTGACAACTTACTGTTCCAGTGTGAAAGGAAGTAGTTGTGACCTGAAACACACAATTCATTATTGATTCAATTGCAGAAGGTAATTTTTTTTCATGTGAGTTTTTGCAAATAGCATAAATATGCCAAAGTACAGTATTTAACTGCCTGTCAAAGTTCAGAAATCATTATATGAGTCGCTTCTTTAACGATGTTGAGTAATAGTTACGTTCACTTTAATTTGTATAACATCTGCTCCTGGAAAATGCAAGCAGATGCACCTAATTATTACCTTTCAATACTTGCATATGCATAGCATGAATAAGAACATGAAAAAATTAGACTTCTGTGAAGCTGAGATAAAATGCCTTTGAAGCAAACGACATGGCAACAAATCAGATAGCTAAAATATCTATTTTGTAGTTGGGAAGTTAGCAAATAAGCACAAGTGATACATTATTCCAAATGAAAATACTGTTTGAAGATGATAGATATATTTAGTCTACGTGAAATTTAAATTAGCTTGGAGCCTGAAGTCAGAACCATGTTCTCTACAGTTTAAGTCGACCTATAGGGATAATATTCTTGATGATACTTTCCAATTGCAAAACCATTCACGTTTTATTTGAGAGAGTTTTACATGTTGGAAGATTTTTAAATTGGTTAAAACCCCCAATAAAGTTTTTATTTACCCTCTTAAACACAACATAGCAATTATATAGATTTCTGGTCTATGTCATGAGACTGAAGTTTCACTATACATCCCCTGCAGAATGATTCTCCACTCAGTTATGTCTGTCTTCTCAAACTGGGACATCCAAACCCATAGCCCCTCATACAACCTCTCCACTGTTAGATTTTGGGTCAGTTGTTGACACTGCTGCTCTTGGACTTGCTTGCCCAAGGACAAACTGCTGCCACACATCTGGCTATGACCATTCAAGTCCAGAGGTTGGCAACATGCAAGGTCTTGCTGCTGTGCAAGGGAGTAACTACTGGCTCTTTATCTGCATTTCTGACAGACAGATACCCGGCCAGGCTGCTGCGCTGTGTGCCAGCACACTGGAGAGGCTGTAGGCTGTTCAGGGTTATAACATGTACTGCAGAAAGAGGATGTGATGGGTTTGTAGAGTGATTTGATTGTGAAAAGCCAAACTGACAACTGTTGCAAAAGCAACATAATCTCAAACATATCAAGAAGTTGCACTATTCAGACCGAGTGCAAAGTTGATTAGGTTATCGCTTCTCATACACAGAACATAGAACATGTCAGTAAAGAAGGAAGCATTTAACTTCAAAATACCTTTCAATCCACAGGTATTTTTAGAAGTTGAAATTTTAAGAATGTTTGGTTTGTTATTACATCATCTGACTTTACTTACAATATGTAGACAAAATGGCTCTGCTCATAACAAAATATATTTTCTATGTGCTACAAAACCTGTATATCATTCAAATTCTACTAGATGAGAAAGATGTACCCAAAAACCATACTGCACGCCAATGCAGATCACTCAAAAAGCTAAAAATAACCACTCTCTTTAGTGTGCTATAGTGAATTTTGATTCTGTTCCTATTTATGCAAACAGATGCTTTTTCTACACAATTAGCTAGTGTCTGTGATGACTAGACTAAGTTCATATCTTTTCCTAATTAGGATTGCAATTGTCAGCTACTGGCGGAAACAGAATTCCCAAATCGTTAATTATATAAACCAACAAAAAGTAGACCACATCCTAAAATAAAAAAGGAAAAAAGTGTATGCACGATTTGTACTTCAGTATATGACCTAGTTTTACTTTACCTCTTCACATTTGTCCAGATTGATCTCACAGATAGAATAGAATAGAATAGAATGGAATGGAATGGAATGGAATGGAATAGAATGGAATAGAATGGAATGGAATGGAATAAACCAGGTTGGAAGAGACCTTCAAGATCATCGCGTCCAACCCATCAACCAATCCAACCCACCTAAACAACTAACCCATGGCACCAAGCACCCCATCAAGTCTCCTCCTGAATACCTCCAATGATGGTCACTCCACCACCTCCCCGGGCAGCCCATTCCAATGGGCAATCACTCTCTCTGTATAGAACTTCTTCCTAACATCCAACCTAAACCTCCCCTGGTGCAGCCTGAGACTGTGTCCTCTTGTTCTGGTACTGGCTGCCTGGGAGAAGATAATTCATTCCTATATGACCAGCTCTTCTACATGGTACCAAATCCAGCAGCTTGCCTTCAGAGTAGATGATGCTGGATGCTGAACACATTAAAACATCTAATGATAAAAACTCTTAGAAATCTGATGGCAATGATGAAAATGGATGCATTTGAAAAATATGTCTGATTTGCTATCTTTTAGAACTAACTGTGACAAATGCATTTACACTCATAAAAGAACTGACCTTCTTTGAATTCAGACTGTTCCCCAGTGGAGTGACTTACGTTTAGAAAAGGCCTTTGCTAGAAGTATTGATGTATGTGTTATTATTACAATTAATGTGACATTGTATAAATATTCCAAATGGATTCATAAAGTGGATCCCTGATAACATAATAACTAAATACAAATATGAAAGATTTATCTTTCCTGCCAGATACACAGATTATACATAAATTTGTATGTGCAAACATGCAGACTTTAAATCCTGGGTCTGTGCTACTATATATGACAAAAAAAATCTAGCATGTTCACATTACGCTAACTCATACTTTCAGTGATTTGGCTTCCCTCCTAGGTTTTAAAAAACTTGTGGTTTGCAGTTAACATTGCCATTCCAGAAAAGTAATTTGCTGATCACTCACACACCATCTGAAATATATGAAGAGTCATGGCTTGAAGCTGTTGATTCAAAACTTCACCTTAGACCTTAAGATGACTTCTAGAAGGCTAATTTAATTGAAATTCCTTTTTAAAATACCAGTAGGTAATATTGCTATTTTTGGAGTGCAAGAATTTATTTTATATATTTTATATTTTCAAAATCCATTGACCTTTTGTTGTGGAAATAGTCATTAGCTGACTACAAAATCTATGTCGCTTGGGTGTTTCCAGTGATGACAAATGCAAAGTGCATTGAAAAGTCTTTCACAAGGCTAGAATTTCTCAGACTGTCTTATGTTGAGGACACACTCCAGTTACTCCTGCTTAATTAAGGTCTCCTTTCAGGCGAGGAGGATGAAGTTGTTTGAAACTGGGAAAAACAGAAGTGCAAAGTCATGTGTCTAGGGACTACGACCAACAACATTAGCTGATCAGTCAGTAGGAAGCACAGAAGTTGAAGCTGGATATTTTAGGTTTCAAGAATTTCAAGAGTACTATGAGTTATCAATTAAATGTCTATATGAAAGATGCTGTTGTAATCCTAGCATGCACCCAATGATGGAAGTAGCAGTGCTACTGGACAAGTTAAGATTTCACCTAAAATATGCTGTAAAGTTCTGGGAATCTTTCCTAAAAACTTAAACTATAGATTTAGAGAAGGGTTAACAAAAGTCCAAGGAAAGAGAGAGCCTGTCTCCTTGAAGGCGCAGGAACAGGCTGTGCCAAACTGCCGGAAGATGACCCGCCAGGGCTGACGGCCAGCCTGGGTGGGCAATGAACTTCTGGGTGAAATAAGGGAAAAAAAGAGGATATATCATCTTTGGAAGGAAGGTGAGGTAACACATGGAATGTTTAAGGATGTTGCTAGGTCGTGCAGGAAAAAAATTACAGAGGCAAAAGCCCATCTAGAGCTTAGAGTGGCCTCTGCTCTGAAGGACAGCAAAAAATCCTTCTACAAATATATTAATAGCAAGAGGAGGGGCAAAGACAACCTCCACTCCTGGGAGGACACAGAGGGGAACATAGTAACAAAAGATGAGGAAAAGGCAGAGGTACTTAATACCTTCTTTGCCTCAGATTTTAATAACAGGATAGGTTATCTTCCAGACAACTGGCCTCTTGAGCTGGCAGATGGATTCAGGGAGCTGTATAGTCCCCCTGTGATCCAGGAGGAAGTAGTTAGAGATCTCCTTAGATGCCTGGATCTCACAAGTCCATGGGACCAGATGGGATTCATCCTAGGGTGCTGAGAAAGCTAGCAGATGAGCTGGCCAAGCTGCTCTCCATCATTTTTCAACAGTCCTGGCTCACAGGAGAGGTCCCAGATGACTGGAAGCTGGCCAACGTGGTGCCCATCCACAAGAAGGGCCGGTTGGATGAGCCAGGGAATTACAGACCTGTCAGGCAGGCAAGATTATGGAACAGGTCATCTTGAGTGCAATCACACAGCACTTACAGGATGGCCAAGGGATCAGGCCCAGCCAGCATGGATTTAGGAAGGGCAGGTCCTGCCTGACCAACCTGATCTCCTTCTATGATCAGGTGACTCACCTGGTGGGTGTGGGGAAGCAAACTGCTGGCCAAGCTGTCAGTCCAGCAGCACTCTGCGCTGGGTTAGGAACTGGCTGGAGGGCTGAGCCCAGAGAGTGGTGGTGAATGGTGCCACATCCAGCTGGCAGCCAGTCACTAGTGGTGTCCCCCAGGGATCAGTGCTGGGCCCCATGCTCTACGATCTTTATCAATGATCTGGATGAGGGGGTTGAGTCCCTCATCAGTAAGTTTGCAGATGACAGCAAGCTGAGGGCAGGTGTTGATCTGTTAGAGGGTAGGAGAGCTCTGCAGAGGGACCTTGACAGGCTGGACAGATGGGCAGAGTCCAATGGCATGATATTTGACACATCTAAGTGCTGGGTTCTACACACTGGCCACAACAACCCCATCAGTGCTACAGGCTGGGGTCAGAGTGGCTGGAGAGTGGCCAGGCAGAAAGGGGCCTAGGGGTACTGGTTGACAGCTGGCTGAACATGAGCCAGCAGTGTGCCCAGGTGGCCAAGAAGGCCAATGGCATCCTGGCCTGTATGAGGAACAGTGTGGCCAGCAGGAGCAGGGAAGTCATTCTCCCCCTGTACTCATCACTGATTAGGCCACACCTAGAGTTCTGTGTCCATTTCTGGGCCCCTGAGTTTAGGAAAGATGTTGAGTTGCTGGAAGGTGTCCAGAGAAGGGCAACAAAGCTGGTGAGGGGGTTGGAGCACAAGCCCTAGGAGGACAGGCTGAAGGAGCTGGGGTTGCTTAGCTTGGAGAAGAGGAGTCTCAGAGGCGACCTTATTGCTGTCTACAACTACCTGAAGGGAGGTTGTAGCCAGGTGGGGGTTGTTCTCTTCTCCCAGGCAACCTGTGACAGAACAAGAGGACACAGTCTCAAGCTGCACCAGGGGAGGTTCAGGCTGGATGTTAGGAAGAAATTCTTCACAGAGAGAGCTGTTAGTCATTGGAATGGGCTGCCCAGGGAGGTGGTGGAGTCGCCATCACTGGAGAGAGAGATTTGATGGGCCACTTGGTGCCATGATTTAGTTGATTAGATAATGTTGGATGATAGGTTGGACTCGATGATCTCAAAAGTCTTTTCCAACCTGGTTAATTCTATCCTATCCTATTCTATTCCTGAATAAAACTCTGCCTTGTTTAGCTCAGTGACATGAAAAATGGTGTGTGTTACAACTCTCTCCCTGCACCACACACTCAAACTGAGGAGCAGGAGACAGAGGGAATGTGTGCACCTATATCTTTGCAAAACATGCCATTAGGATGCATCTTCATTGTTTGTCTTGATTCTAGGGAAGGAAACACTCCATGTTCAGATGTAATCTAAGGAAGTTTAAAATTGATTGCCATGAAAATGATCCAGCCACACTTCTTCATCATTAAGTATTAATCTTTCACAGAAAGTCCTAAAATAAACTTCAACTCCTATTAAAAAAAAAAAAGGTATCAGGTATTTTTCTTCAAAGGTGCCTACGAGTAGTTAGGATTCAGACTCCTAAATTACTTTTGACCTTAAGATACTTATCAAAGTCCTCATGATGTAAATTTTTAAAATTGTAACAGGAAATAATTACAAAAAATGAATCATATTGTTCCTAACTTATTAGGAAAAAAAGTTAATTGCATTTAGAAGCATCGGTTGCCTGCTTAGTGTTGATCAAATTTGTTGGCTGCTGTCATTGATTATCACTAATGAGAGTTTCAAAGTGTTCATTTTAGATGATTTATAGTACTAAAACCAGAAAATCTGAACTGAATCTGAAGTTGTGGGACTTGTCTAAGCACACTTAGAACTAAAGCCACAAAGCTTCACACCGCATGTGCACACCGGTGTGTATTTGGAAAGCACAACAGAGACCTCAAGAGCATATGAAACCTTGTGCATGGTGTATGCTGGAGAGATGATGGTGACAAGTCACACCTCTGCAGTGTGTGAAGATGCCTGATGCCATCTGCTGATAGGCTGCCTCACAAAAAAAAGTTATGTAATGGCCCAGAACCAAGGCAAAGGCAGACAAGACTACTTTGAGGGTGCAGTTTGAGTAGTGTGATGAGTTGGTAAATAGGAGTTGGAGACCTCTGTGGTTTGGGAGTTTTACAGAAGCAGAATGATGCCCCAGTGTCAGGACGCAAGTGTGACTGATGCACGTGGAATTGCTCATGAGACAGGCTGATGAAGAGTTATGACACAAAACAGACGCAAAACTCTGCTTTGGCAGTCTGACTTGGCAAAACCAGAGTGTAAGTTATAGTCCAGGTATAAGTAGTTGCTGCTTTCACACTATTTCTACATCATGCCAGCATCATTACAGTTTTATTTTAAATGTGCTTATTCTCAAATTTAAGGTTTATGTTCAATTTTGACTAGAAGGAAGCATAAAAAAAGCTGCAGCAACAGTGTTAGTGTGCAGTTTGCACCTAACTACAGTTATTATTGTACTTAGACAGGATAAGAGCATATTCATAGCTTTAATGCACCAGACCTAAGGCATGTCCATGCCTGGATAAGCATTCCGCAGAACAGTCATAGAAGATGAGCTAAAATAGTCCTGTTGTGTGATTCAGATTCTGAATTGAGCTCAGACAGACTATTTACAAATAATGGGATGGAATCAGGTAATGTGATGCTATTAGAGCCCTACAGGTTCTAACAGTATGGTGATGGGGTTATACTCCTGTAAAGGAGATGTAACTTTCTCCCAGTGAAAAATGAAATAATGATTCATGTAGAATGTTATGATGCAAGATTAAATGCAACCAAGAACTAAGCATGCATGCTTCCATTTTTCTAGGTAGATAATACCTTTTTCTGTTGGTTTCTGCACACTAGATAGTTCTTTCTCCTTCTATAAACTGAGTTTGTGCTCACGCAAATTCTTCGCTTGTTGAATTTTTTAGTACTCCATCTACAGTCATCCTTTATATGGTCTATGACACTGAGTTTTGTCCTCTCTGCCATATTTTTGTTTCTGAGTATATTTGATTTGGTCTGTGCTTTTAAATGCATTCCTCCTTCCATGGACATCATATTTCATCCTCTAAATGTATTCCCTCATACTTGTTTCTGCCATTATGCATTTTTTAGATTACATTTGTATTATCAGACTAGAGCAATAGATTTCTTCTGCTGTGTAATTAGTAACAGTGCAGAAACTGAAATAGAA
Organism: Dryobates pubescens; assembly: GCF_014839835.1. NCBI lineage: Eukaryota > Metazoa > Chordata > Aves > Piciformes > Picidae > Dryobates > Dryobates pubescens. The sequence continues at coordinate 8,617,953 of NC_071621.1, read as the reverse complement.
CATTTTAAGGTGGTAGAATCAATGCTTTCCCACAAACCAGCATTTATGTGAATGTGTTTTAATAAGTATTTATTTCCTCATAAAAGTGTTGTAAATAGTAAGCAGTCATGCAATTCTGCAGGGCTGGTCTTGGGAACTTTGCTGTTTGCTGTGGCTTGGATCTTGTACTTCCATACCTCAGCTCTGTTTATTTATTGTTAGATGCAATCAGTTTAAACCCCTCCAAATCTCACAGGTAGTAAATATAAACTCCTTGCAAAAAAAAATAAAAAAAAAAATCATTGAAACCACCTTAAAAACTAACAATTTTATCATTATGTTCAGGTTTTTACATGTGATCTGAGCCACTCAGGCTCAAATTTACTAGGCCCATCAAGATGAGAGAGAGAAGGAAGTATTCTGCATTTTATTCTAAGGTTTATATAGAGGTAAAAAAATGGTAATTTTGGCTACTGACCCCTCTCTTCCTGGCAGCTTCCACAGGCTGATAGTGCCTTTTTCAATTTTACATTACAGAACAAAAGATACTCACAGAAGAGAGTTTGTTCAGATCTAACTACCTGGATAATGACCTATACAGCATTAAGGAGATGGCAATTAGTCATCTGGAGATATTTCTTTCAATTATATAGATTTCAAATAAGTTCCTCAAAAGGATAGCAGGGTAATTTGAAAGGATCTCAGAGGATCTCATCAATGTGTATAAACATCTGAGGAGTGGATGTCAAGTAAAAGCAGCCAAGCTCTTTTTGGGGTGCACACTAGTAAAACAAGAAACAACGGGTTCAAGCTTGAAGACAGAAGATTTCACCTCAACATGAGGAGAAACTTCTTTACAGTGAGGGTGACAGAGCACTGGAACAGGCTGCCCAGAGAGGTTGTGAAGTCTCCTTCTCTGGAGACTTTTAAAACACATCTTGATGCATTCCTGTGCAGCTTGGCCTAAGTGATCCTGCTGTGGCAGGGGGTTTGGACTCATGGTATCTTGAGGTCCCTTCCAACCTCTGATGTACTGTGATACTGTGATAACTGTTGAGGGCAACTAAAGTATTCATTAGTAAGGGGTGAGTCACAATAGACTGCAATCAAACTGCAATCTGATGCAATGATTTTATTTGCTTGTTTCCCTCACAACTTTCCCATGATGCTTATACTTCCTTCAGACAGAAGGAAGCCAAGCAATTTTTAAAGCACCTTTATAAAAATAGTTTTTAGACATTGCTATTCTGAATCTTTACTGGACATTATATTGTTTTACTCTTCATAAGCAGGAAAATAGTTCATAGAATCATAGAATCATAGAATAAAAAAGGTTGGAAAAGACTTCAAAGATCATCAAGTCCAACCTGTTACCCAACACCTCACTAGACCATGGCACCAAGTGCCACATCCAATCCCCTCTTGAACACCTGCAGGGATGGTGACTCCACCACATCCCTGGGCAGCCCATTCCAACAACTAACAACTCTCTGAAGAACTTTCTCCTCACCTAGAGCCTAAACTTCCCCTGGTGCAGCTTGAGACTGTGTTCTCTTGTTCTGGTGCTGGTTGCCTGGGAGAAGAGACCCACCCCCTCCTGGCTACAACCACCCTTCAAGGTAGTTGTAGACAGCAATAAGGTCTCCCCTGAGCCTCCTCTTCTCAAGGCTAAACAATCCCAGCTCCCTCAGCCTCTCCTCATAGGGCTTGTGCTTGAGGCCTCTCACCAGCCTTGTTGCCCTTCTCTGGACACGTTCAAGAGTCTCAATGTCCTTCTTAAATTGAGGGGCCCATAACTGGACACAGGACTCAAGGTGTGGCCTAACCGGTGCTGAGTACAGGGGCACAATGACTTCCTTGCTCCCGCTGGCCACACTATTCTTGACGCAGGCCAGGATGAAGTTGACACCCTTTACCCAAAACACACTCTTTAAACACAATACTTCGAAAGATATTCTGGAGCGTACACACCATCCCTCACTGATGATTTGAACTGTAAGGTTGTTACCAGAAAACTTTAATCAGAAGATACTCACTCTTGGTCCAGCAATACAGTTCTTATTAAGCTTTTAAACTACTAATTCACATCCAGAGTTCTTTGCTGTTTTCTGTCTCTGAAGCAAAATGGAACAATCATAAACTCACACAGCTTGGTTTGTTTAACCATGCAGTGCAGTTGTTACTAGGGCTTCCAACTACAATGGTAAAACCCCATTAATTTTGCGTAACTACCACTCCATGCTTAGAAACGGCTTCACATAAAACACTACAACTGAGTTACGCTTTTGCACACGTATGATTTAGTTACAGTGCAGAAATAATCCATTGGAACTAAAATTGCTCTGTTGCAATGAAGTTAGAGTGGCTTAAGAGGTTGCACTCTCTCTTCTTTGGGAATAACAGAAGTATTTGGATCATCTATTACTGTCACATAATACAATGTCATTAGCCAGCAACATTTTAAAACAGCATAAATTAGAAGAACACAGAATGTCACCTATACATAGAAGGCATTGACACTAAAAATATTTATCTGTCACATGACTTTCCTGAAACCAGAGGGGAAAATACTCCTAAACTTCAGTTCAAAAGAAGACACACTATTTGCACACATATGGTTTTATCAGAGAACCCAGACTTCCAAAGAAAAAATGGAAATAGCTGAAATACTAGGATGGCAACTTAGCCATCAGCTCAGTAAGAAAACATATACATCACACCACTGTCCAAGGGTGGTTTGAAAACACTGATGCTTGGAGACTGAGTTTCATTATAAAGATATACATGAAAGGAAGAAAGGATTATAGTATAAATGCACCACTCACAAGGAGATGGCTGCATGCACAGCACTGGGAGAAAGCCAAGACTTACTGTGGGAGGTTTCTGGGTAGAGTGCTTGTGGTACTGAACACAAAGGAGATCCCTCTTGATTATGTATAGTGTAACCTGGAAAGCAGGACTTGCCTATTGTGTGTTTCCTTTCTAAATAAACACCACAAATGGACTGAATAACTCTAAATTGGTTCACTTCCCTTTCATAGAATCATAGAATCAATAAGGTTGGAAAAGACCTCAGAGATCACCAAGTCCAACCTGTCACCCAACATCTCACAACTAACTAAACCATGGCTTCAAGTGCCACATCCAATCCTTTTTTGAACACTTCTAGGGATGGTGACTCCACCACCTCCCTGGGCAGCACATTCCAATGGCAAATCACTCATTCTGTGAAGAACTTTCTCCTCACCTCGAGCCTAAACTTCCCCTGGTGCAGCTTGAGACTGTGTCCTCTTGTTCAGGTGCTGGTTGCCTGGGAGAAGAGACCAACCCCCACCTGTCTACAACCTCCTTTCAGGTAGTTGTAGAGAGCAATATGGTCTCCCATGAGCCTCTTCTTCTCCAGGCTAAACAACCCCAGTCAAAAAGGACCTCAGGAGATGGAGCCCAACCCCCCTGCAAAGGAGGACCACTTAGGGCAGGTCACACTGGAGTATGTCCAGAAGGGTTCTGAAGATCTCTAGAGAAGGAGACTCCACAACTACTCTGGGCAGCCTGTTCCAGTGCTCTATCATGCTCACAGTACCTTTTCTCATCAAAAAGGTAACAGGACTGTATATGTTATCAAACTGCATAAATCTCAGCACAGTAACTTCACACATGCTCTTAGTTGTAAGCATTACTTAATTAATAACCACAAAACCAAAGTAATTATTTGATACTTACAAAATTGATTGTCTGGAATGCACCTTATAAAGAACCAGATGAATGGAAAATATTGAAAGATACATATTCAAAGCTTTTAGTAGATTAATATATTTTAATATGCCTGAAATACTTTTAGTAAAACCTTTATTTTTCACTTCAATTTTTGAGATTTAAGTCATTGTTCAAGCAGAATCAGCTGGCACCCTGTGGATGCAGAACAAAAAAGACTGTATTACTTGATATTTAATGCATAAAAAAAGGTGGGGGGTGTGGGGGGTGTGCAGAGAGCGGGAAGTGGTGGTGGTAAACAAATGAGTTCCCAACTGGTAGTGTATTGAACTCTGGGGTTGAATCAGCTCATTCCTAGACCTGAGATAACCTTTCAGTGCTTCCAGTTGCGGAAAACAGCAGCCCGTAACAATCTAGAGTGTTTAGTTAATATCCAAGTTCTGCTTATTTCTTAGTCATACAAGATTTTATTATTATCTTTAGAAGTTAAATTAATTTTAAAAAGAAGTTGTCTGCTTAGAAATATCAAGCCTCATCAGCTTAATGCATTTGCTGGAGGTAGCAGGTGAGAACACCTCTTTCTTTCAGAATCAGTGGCTGCCATTTCAGACTGCAAAAAATAGAAAGCAGTAAAATGTCAGCTGACACAATGAATATCTGTAGAAAAGCAATGATACAACTGGGCTAAAGCTAGGGAAATGTATGTGATAGCTGAGGGCAGTAGAACTGTCAGCCTGCTATGCAGATTTCATTGTATTTCTTGCAAAATACCCAAAACACAACAGCAATACAGTTTGTACTGTGCATTACGGATACCATATGTTTGCATTTGTTAGAGCTCCTCTTTCTACCAGCATTTTTACTTTCTCACTGACAAATTGGCAATATGAGCAGCCACAGAACAAAGGTATGCAACAGGATGCAGCAAGTTTGTTAACTGGTATCTATTGCCTGTTTATTCAATTAAATCAGTTCAATTGAAATATTGAAGCAAACTGAAAAGTAACCTTATTTAGATTTAAAAAATAATTACATTAATCAGCTGGAGTGTCTGACAAATTTCCATTAAGTCAGTCTTAGTGAAGAAGCAACCCCAAACTCCATGGGCAGTCACTCCCATGCTTCTGAGAATATTGGATCAAGCACACATCATTTGCATCCACATAAACTTGAGATAAACACATTTCTTTCTTGCATCTGTCCACTCTTGGTACCTTTGGACTCTGCCTACCAATGTAATCTGCATGGCACTAATTCAAGGAGTCTTCCTGCCAAATAGTTTTCTCTATGACAAAAATACTTCATATTTTCCTTTCTGTACTCCCACGAATATTTGCTTCCATCTTTGATAGCATGTGGACTGTTGGGCCTTTGAAAACACTCAGAGATTTTGCAGAAAAGAAGCTAGAAAATAAACTATTTTAGCTGCAGAAAAACTACTTCATAATATTTTGGTTACCTTAGAAAACATTCTAATATTCACATTGTCTTCTGCACTTGCTTGGCTGATGTTGTTCTCACTGGCAGTACACAAAGCCCAAGAAGTTATCAAAAAGAGGACAAAGATAAAAAGAGTACCCAAATGACAAATAACTTTGCTAAACTGGGGTCACCAACAAACACTTATGGTGAAGCCAGGATACATTTTTCTTGGTACAAAATCATGCACTGACAAAACATGAACAGTGAGAGTACTGGTAACTTACAGAAATCACTTACTACTGATGCCACTACAAGGTCTCACTTCATTTTTCATTTAAAAAAATTACAATATATCTAACAGGATAGAAAATTAGTGGCAATGATTACTAGGAAATTTTCTTTATGACTCTTAATGAAGACACAGCACAACTAACTACAAATGAATATGAAAAGTCTATCCAACAGACAATGTTTACTTAGTCTATAAAAAAATTAACAGAATTTCAGCTACATCTACAATCTTTGCATTGTTGCTTTGATGTTTGTGTGCACAGACCACTTGAAAGAATACATTAAACATTTTTTTTAAAGCTTTTTTTCCTGAAATCTTTAAAATAATTGAAACACAAATATTATAAATATGATAAAACTTAGGAATGTAAATATTGATTATGAGATAACTTAGAAAGTAAGTAAGTTGGGTTTTTTTGTTGTTCAAACAAAATAAAGTGTACTTATTTTACAAGGATGTTTTCAGTGGCTTTTTGCAGAGTAATTCTAGTCTTCATTATAATGTCTTTCAATGTGTTACTTATAACTCATTTAGTAATTGGGATTTTTGTTTTTTCAGAGCTCTCAGAACCTGGTACCCACATGACAGCTAGTGGTCTTACTACACATAACCTATCTCACATCTTGCAAGAAAATAAATCATTCTACTGGATACTCAACACAAGATGACTCATGAACCGAAAGCTTGGCGACTTTAGGCAACCAGATTAAAACATTTTTTTCTGAACCTTCTAGTAACTTGATGACTACTTAATAATAGTTCAAGTTTTCTCACTCTGAATCATTGCTTTTTCTCCTTTACACCTGCCTTTCTCCCCTCCCCACTCCCTCCTTTCTTTTTCCATAACCTGTCCTTTCCTGACTCCACCTCTTTACAAAGTTCATAATTTGAGCTGTTATGCAATAAAAAAACCTCAAGCGGATACTGGATGACAACAGGTAGGGTACCCCATTAGAAGCTCACCCAGGACACTCTTGCTGTATTTCAGGGCTATTGTCCCACACACTAAACCGTCCAGCCCTGGATGCCTCCAAATCACAGAGACAAGACCATTTCTCAGCAGAAAGATAGAATAGAATGGAATAGAATAAACCAGGTTGGAAGAGACCTTCGAGATCATCGTGTCCAACCTATCATTCAACATCACCCAATCAACTAAACCATGGAACCAAGCATACTGTCAAGCCTCGCCCTGAACACCCCCAGCGACGGCAACCCCACCACCTCCTCAGGCAGCCCATTCCAGTGGCCAGTCACTCTCTCTGTGTAAAACTTCCTCCTAACCTCCAGCCTAAACCTCCCCTGATGCAGCCTAAGACTGTGCCCTCTTGTTCTGGTACTGGTTGCCTGGGAGAAGAGACCAACCTCCGCCTCACTACAACCCCCCTTCAGGTAGTTGTAGAGAGCAATAAGGTCACCCCTGAGTCTCCTCCTCTCCAGGCTAAGCAACCCCAGCTCCCTCAGTCTCTCCTCATAGGGCTTGTGCTCCAAGCCCCTCACCAACCTTGTTGCCCTTTTCTGGACACGCTCCAGCAAGTCAACATCCTTCCTAAACTGAGGGGCTCAGAACTGGACACAGTACTCAAGGTGTGGCCTAACCAGTGCAGTGTACAGGGGCAGAATGACCTCCCTGCTCCTGCTGGCCACACTGTTCCTGATGCAGGCCAGGATGCCATTCGCTCTCCTGGCTGCCTGGGCACACTGCAGGCTCATGTTCAGCCTACCATCAACCAGCACCCCCAGGTCCCTTTCCACCTGACTGCTCTCCAGCCACTCTGACCCCAGCCTGTAACTCTGCATGGGGTTGTTGTGGCCAATGTGCAGAACCCGGCACTTGGATGTGTTCAATCTCATGCTGTTGGACTCTGCCCATCTGTCCAGCCTGTCGAGGTCCCTCTGCAGAGCCTCTCTACCCTCCAGCAGATCAACTCCTGCCCCCAGCTTGGTGTCATCAGCAAATTTACTGATGATGGACTCAATGCCAATGGGATTGCATGTTTCAGTTACAGCTTCCATATTGTGAAAAACTCCCTTACAGACAGTACCAAATATTTCTGGATGCTAAAGAGGCAAAAGCTTCCAAGAAATACTACAGCCTATAACAAACATCTGAAGCAAAGTCAATCTTGTGTTTTCTTTAATTGACAGTGATTCTAACTATGGGCTATATGATGACCACATTTTATTTTTCAGGAATGACAGAATAATAAAAAAAAAAAAAAAGGGCATCTGAAACATCTGTTACTTCTCCAGAAAATCTAAGTCCTTAGGCACAGGCTTATCCTGCTGAATTGTAAGCACTTGCATGAGTTAGATGTGTAACTGCCCCAGGCTATTCCAGAGGTCCATGTAGATCTTAGACAAACTGAAGTTGCTGAAGGTGCACTTCTCTTTTCATTGACTGCATATGCAACCTACGACAAATGCACTCATAATTTATGTACCTCATATGAACTCCAGTTTTCACAGGGAAGTTACTCAGTTTGGACTAACTAGAGTTAAAACAAACCTACCTTGGAACTAAATACCTCAGAATCCGCATCAAATGTCTATTGCAAAGGCAGTTTTAGTCTTGTTACTCCATTTTTAACCATGTATTTGCAAGCAAATCTTGTCCATTTCAGCCCATCAGTAAATTTCTAGAGCTGAAGAGTTGATATTTGTTTATAACAGGTTTAGAAAAACTTTTTATTCCGCTTTCCTTCTGCCTCCAAATGTTCTGTAAATAGGAAGTATTGTTTGCTTATCACTCAAGACAGTCAACAGGTAACAAACCTTTTCTAGTATGTCTCTATAAAAATCTCATATACGCATTTGCTGGTAGAATTAAAACAAGAAATAACACACCTACTTCTCATACAATTGGTTCTGGCAGTTACACTTGCCTGACAGACACATAGACAGCTGGGCAAGTAGCCCATTGTCCCAGTTTGGGAGGCGAGGCAAATCCTCCCTTGCCTCCCACCAGGGCAGAAAAATGAGACACACAAATGGATTGCAGAAGCAATGGAAAATTTAAATGGAAAAGCAGTAAAGAGTTTTACAGAAGCTACAAGCATAGTGATAAAAAGGATCCCAAAGCATAGAGAGTCCCTCACAGCATACCCAAAAGCTTCCCAGTATTCCCTCTCTACCTGAGGGTACACCCAAAACCCCTAGGGCTCTTTCTTCCTCCCGTCTATTGTTAGGCAAATCTCAAATGGCCAGATCTGAGATTGCCCTTCCCCCCTCTCCTCCTGGCATTAAGCCTAGCCAGGCCTAAAAGGCCTTGAGATAACTCGCCTTCCATTACCAGATAGGGAGCATCTGCCACAGGAGCAGCGAGGGAAGAAAGAGGAAGTGTGAGACCTTGCTGATAGATTTATAGGGAGCAGGACATTATGGGTATGGAATACCCATGGGTATGAAACCCTCTGGGCTGGACACTCAGGGCACTGGAGGTGTATCTTGTGTGACAGCAGCAGGAGGCACCCAGCCTAAACTGCCACACCCATGAGCCCAACCTAGGGTTCTTTTTATTTCCAAAGATCTATTAACTCTTGGTCTGAATGACTTATTCATTATTTAGCCAAGCCAGCAATCCCATGATGTGGGGGAAAAATCTTGCCTGTCAAGCCATTTATCACAGTAGGTATACATATATAGTGGTGAATGGATCTCCGACACCAAAATTCATTCTCCTGGAGCCTAGTGCATTTTTGTGCTCTGGTGGCTCCGACAGTTGTTGGTGTTATCTAGTCCAGTGTTTTCCAACACCTTGTAGTAATGCCTTAGGCTGGCCTGGTAGCTGGTTCACAGGTCCCTTTGGTACCTGGGGGCAGGGTTCAGTTATCAGGGCACACAAACCTACTGCTCTTGGCTTCGGGTCCCTGCCCATGGCAGGGGGCTTGGAACTGGATGATCATTGAGGTCCCTTCCAACCCTAACAATTCTATGATTCTATGATTCTTGGACATCTAGATTTCTGCACAAAACTGAAGATAGAGACGTGATCATAGATGACCAACTCACTTCCTGGGACTGTACTAGGAGGCCAGATGAAATAACTAAATCACCCAAAGGGACACTAGATACCTGTAATTGAGCAAAGGACTCCAACCCTCTCTATTATAAAATGAATACAAATTAAAAAAAAAAAAAAGACAAGAAATTAGTTGCACAGACATGAGACTGAAACAGCCAACTGAATCACATGCAAGCAAAAGCATAGGCCACAAGTTCTGATGTCAAACAAATTTCATGCCTCCTATGTCACTTTCTCCCACTTTCTATTCTATTTTCCTAACTTAGTCATAGAAGAAGCTTCTGCTGTTTCTCTATCAGGATTCTTTTTTTTTCATTATAAATGAGTCAAAAAGAGAAATTAGATAAAAAATGACAAGAAATACTTAACAGATTCAGCTCCTTTTCAGTCCATGTCTGTGATGTTCATTTCCAAATTTTACACCCAAACATCTTCAGAGTAAGTTACCAGAATGGGAATCTCAACTCCCAAAGCTGTTTACACCTCCAGACAAACAATACTTGACAACATACACACTGATAGGGTAAACATCCACTTTCCTGAATGGTGTATTGCCAAAGTCTTCAAAGAGGGCAGGATTTTACCCTGAATAGGTAGACACATCAGTTCCTATTACATCTATACATACAGCAAGTGACCAGCTAGAAATAGTATCTTCAGGAAGAATTAACCTTGCCAGTGTAGATTTTGTCATTCAGAATTACATGCCAGGCATTTGGGCTTGTGCAAATCATAGTCTTCTAGAGTTCAAGGACTCCAGTTTTATTCCAATTATGAATAAGAATGAAAATATCACTTAATTATATTGATATTACTGTTTTTACCTATGACTGAAAAAAAAAGATAAAAGGTATAAGTTCAAGTATTCAAGCATATGTATATATAGGGAATACAGGAGTGTTTATATAGCCTATTCATCTCTTGTGCACAGAAGTAATTTTTGAAAACTCACAAAGCAGAGCCAACAAGAACAGCAAAAGATTCACTCATTTTTGTTAATTCTATATTAAATTAAGCAAATAAATATCAGAAGTGTATCTGTCAGACATCACTCATTTTGCAGTCATTAAAACCTGATGAAAGAAATATTAGATGGATAGCAGAAGAGCTGTCTGACACAGCTTTTAAACAGAAGGGCAAAAACACTCTGTCATCCAACTAAAGCAATTCTACATATTATTAATTTTTTTGCAATAATTAATGAAGAGCTACTGAATGAACTTCTGGGATTTGAAAAAGGCCATGTGATTTTCGTTTGGACACTGTATCATCATGCATATGTGCAGATCCTCATGAAGAACTCTAGTGAGAAAAAAGAAGCCAACCCAATCGGCTTAAGCTTCAGAAACGGGGAAAAGACATGCCAGACATTCCCAAGTTCGTTTACTGGGGGCTATCTCTATTACAGAAGACAATCATGAAAGTGTCCCCCTAGAGGCAAAGCTGCAGTACAGACTTGCAAAAGATTCTGGTTGCAACAGGTTCAGCACTGAGTTGACTTCAGCTGGTGGCTGCCAAGAGATTAAGAGAGGGAAGGACAGAAAGAAGCCAGGAACTCAGCAAGATTAAGGCCATTCTAGCCAAGAAAATCAGAAGTTCCATACAAGAATGGGAGATCTTAAAAGACTGTAAGTAATCCAACTCCTGTGGATGTAGGCTGGTTTGGGTAACAAGCTGAAAATAATGCTGCCTGGTTTGGTGCTGTCTCGCACTACATCCAGAGTATAGTCACTGATATTTCACATCGGTAAGGGGAGTTTTCACCAGTTCTCTGGAGAGAAAGGCTTAAAGCAAACAAACCATTGCTACGCAAGTGTAAGAGTAGACGCTGGTCCTAGAAGGGCCTCCAAGGATAACTCATACATTCCTCTGATCCCTCTGTACTCTGATTACTGTACTCTTCCCTTGCACAGGGTTCCCAGGCTGCCTGCAGTGCACAGTGCACACTGGCAGACAACTGTAAATATGGAACATTACTGCAGGTGTATGGGCTGCATCAGAGCACCTATGGACATGAATAGCAACTGGAAAGACTGAATCTGAGTTCTGCCTTTGTTTTTAAGCACACACAGCAAACCAAGAATAGTCTAAATACCAGTGGATGACATTAGGAGTGAGGATGCAATTTTATCTCCCTGGAGAAACAGGTTAACATCAAAAGGCTTGATGTACTGATGCCAGATGGCATTTTTCAAGCATCTGTAGATCAAACTGAAGGTTTCAGGAAAATCAAAGACATCAGCCAGGCAAGACATCCTGTTTTAGGCATTAATTGTGAAGTGTATCACAGTATCACAGTTACAGTAACTTCTTTGTGGTCAGCAAAGTATATCAACAGAAACAATCTGCTTTTAACTAAAAAACTACATTTATTTAAACAGGCATAATTTTTAGACATGATCAGAAAACCATTTGTAAAATTGTAAATGAACATTTTTCTGCTCAGATTAGTTATGTGATACGGCCAATAGTTTTGCCCTTTCTCTCTACCTCCCCTTTCTTCAAAATTCAAGACAGTTCCTCCTAATTCAGAACTGTGTGAGAAAATGTAGGCCTCTCTCGTGCAAAGAATGCAGCAGAAAAAGGCAACAGAATTAACAAATTTTCTTAATAATTCAGGAAGACAATCAAGAACTATCAACACTGAGGAAATGCCAAGAGGGTACCTCAGAGCAGGTATTTCAGGCTCGGGAAACATGACCATGTGTTACTTCCAAGCAAAGAAAACAGTAAGTTTTGGCAGCAAAACCAACTGCAGACTGCTCTGCTGCAGGCAGCTGCTGCTTGCTGCTCCTCCTGTGCAACATGATCCAGATGCCTGTCAAGACTGGAACTGAATTTCCATTCACATCCTCTTCCCCACCCAAACTTAACTGTGAGTGCAAGAGTCACAAAGGTCTTACTCTGCTTCTTTCTCTGTACCTGCACCAAAATATATGAGAGACTGCCCATACTAGCACCTACGCAGTAAGTCACATCTATTGAATCTCCAACCAAGATTGATCAAATCAACTATAAAATTTACCATCAGGAAGGATGTTATGAGACAACAATAATTATCACCAATCACAATGGGAAAGGAAGACTTTGAACTATTCCAAGTACAAGAAAGAAGGAAAGAAAAACCAAGGATGATAGCTGGCTGTGGTGGGTTGGAAGGCAGATCCTCCCTTGCTTCCCACCAGGGCAAAAAAACGAGACTCACACAAACGGATTGCAGAAGTGATGGAAAAGTTTAAATGGGAAAAAACAAACAAACAAACAAACAAAAAACAGTGAATGTTTTACAGAGGAACTACAAACACAGTGACAAAGGAGATCCCAAAGCATACCCAGAAGCATCCCCGCACTCCCTTTTCCACACCTGAGGATATACCCAAAACCCCAGGGCTCTTTCTTCCCACCCTCCACTGTTAAACTAATCTCAGCTGGCCAGATCTGAGATTGCCCTTCCCCCTTCTCCTCCTGGCATTAGGCTTAGTGTGGTGGGTTGAAAGGAAAGGCTCTGCTTTCCCTCCCCCACTGAGAAAGAAACCGTGGCTAAAACCCAGTCAGAGAAATGAGAGACTATATTTTACAAGGAAACAGATTCTATGTAACACAACAAATACAGGTATTTTACAATATATACAGGAATATACAGTAAATGAACTCAACCAGACACCAGACCCCCCACAGAGGGGGCTTCCCCCTGTGCCCCCTTCACCCCCCTACCTCCCTTCTCCCCCAAAGAGGTAGAAAAAGAGAAAAAAGGGGAGTTAGCACAGCAGAGGCCTAAGCAGAGGGAGTTAGTTACTTCTTATCTCTTGGCAAGAAGCCCAGAAGCAGTCCAGCTGAAAGGGACAGCGAAGAAAGGAAGACTGAGAGAAAGTCCCAGCTGCCCGATAATTTAAAGTTGCATTTCGTCCATCCACCAATGAAATTCGTTTGGAATACCAAAATATTTTATGAACATTTAGCCAGTGTGCCCCTTCCTTAAAGGCATAGCATCAAACAGTCACACTTAGCCAGGCCCAAGAGGCCATGAGATAACTCCCCCTCCATTACCAGATAGGTAGCATCTCCCACAGGGCAGTGAGGGAAGAATGAGGAAGTGTGAGACCTTGCTGGTGTTTTTTATAGGGAGCAGGACATTATGGGAATGAAATACGTAGCTTCCTGTGTCCATCCACTGGGCTGGACCCTCGGGACACCGGAGGTGTATCTTATGTGGCCGTGGCAAGGGGCACCCATCCCAAACTGCCACACTGGCTTTAGTTGTAGAGCTTTTAACTCAGATCTCTCAGGTAAGTGTCACTGCCAGGAGTATTCTGAAGGGCATTCTGAAATGCCTTTAAGTCACTCTTACCTTTAAGACTTCTTGTTCTTAGGTTAAAATCCTCCCAATACACAGGCAGCCATTGGGAAGCAAATGTGAAGTTAACCCTGTTACCAGGTGGCTAGGACATTCACCTGCACAATGAGTTCCTCTTCCTACTCCAGTGAACACCAAAGTGTTACACACCAAGTACAACATTGTCAAACTGGAGACACTTGCAGGACTCCACATGTAAGTAAGCTATGGTACAGCTATGTCTTCCAAACAGTAAATGAGTTAGAACTTCAAAGGAAGAAACTGATCCTCGGATGTCCATGCATAAATGTGCCACTGACAGCCTATAAAGTAAAATGAAAAGTCTTCTGTTTAGTTGCTCTGACTTAAATAGCAGGTGTTTTTTTCCTCTGGAAGCTATTAAGTGCCTTCTGAATCAAATAATTTTTTATACACACACACAAATGACAGCTCTAATTTCAATATACTCGGGGGGGGAAATTACCATTCCAAAAGAAAACTATAGTGATCAAAGAGAAAATTACTAAGTAAATTTCTCCAAGTAAACTTCTCAAAGTGTATATTGAGAAAGATGATCATCAAGATTTAACACCAGCTGGCAACTAAGGATCACTCAGCCACTCGCTCACTCCCCCTGCATTCCAGGCAAGCAGGGCTCCATCACAAGTAAGGGTTACTTTGAAGACAAAACATCATCACCCTGATCATCCCCACTTCCTCCTCCTTACCACAGTTTTATAGGCTGAGCATGATATCATGTGGTACGGAGCATCCCCTTGGCAAGCTGAAGTAAGCTGTCCTGTCTATGTCCTCTCCCAACTTTCCTGTGCACTCCTAGCCTACTCACTGGTGTGGCAGGGTGAAAAGCAGAAAAGGCCATGACTCTGTGTAAGCACTACTCAGCAGTAATCAAGACATGTCTGTGTTATCGACAACGTTTCCAGCACTGTGGCAATCATAGCAGTAAGTAGTGTGAGCAATCTGACAATGTAAGCTTAGAGCTTGATTTAGTGTCAGCAAAACAGTGCTGTGCTAGCAGCATGTAACTAAAACAAAGTACTGGTAGCTGTAAACATAGTTATCTTGGAATAACAGGATGCATACATCAATCAACAACTTCACGTGGTATTAGTAGTTTAACCAATAATATATAACAGTAGGGTGTGTGGACAATTGTGGGGAACCAATGAAGTTATGTTAACCATGCTCTGTGAGTCTGTGTGTCTATATAAGCTGTAGAGGTTCCTTAATTAAACTGAACAATACTTAGATCATATTGGTCATCCATATTGATTCCGAGCTCCATCATCAAAAGTGGCACCTGAAATCGTGGACGGGACCCTTGGACTACGATGCTGCTCAACCCAGCGTAAGAGGTACACTCCAAGAGGGACAGAAAGGCAGTCAAATCAGCACTGTCCTGGTGCTGGAAAAATAAGTAGTGCACGCTCAAAGAAGGAAGGGGATCTCGCCAGGATCCGGTGAGCAGCCAGGGAGGAAATGGGGGTAGCACTTAGTAAAGAAGAAGAGGCTATGCTTAAAGTTCTCCGCAGTATCCTTTCTATGAGAGTTATTTCTTATGATTCTGGGACTTTAAAAGGGCTATTAGCCTGGGCCCAGGATCAAGGTTTTATCCCCACAGTAAACAAAGTTTTTACTTGTGAAACTTGGGACAATATTGGTGTCTGACCGTGGGGTGAAGTGTCTAAAGGCTCAAAAGGAGCTTCTTGCTATAGCACCTTGTGGCGACTTATCACAGATACACTGCAATCTATGGAAGCAGAAAAGTCTGCTCTCGATTCAGCTGCTGTGGCATTTGTTATAACCAAGACGAAAAAGGGAGATTTGGAAGGCTTCACACCCTCCGCACCCCGCCCCCCACTCCCTGCATTGTCTGCCGCTTCATCAGTATCGTCTTCACAATTTCTATTTCAATTACCTGCTATCCCCCTTCCTACACAAATGGCATCTCCTTTATTACCGCTCTTTTCCAAGAAAAAATCTCCTGCTGCTACGTCAGTAGCAACAGAAGCAAATTCTGATCTAATTGAAGAGACATGCACAAACAAAATGGAGGACGAGAAAGATAAACAGTCACCACAAGACGCAACATCCACCATTTTGGTGAACATGCCGCGTTCAGCAGACACCACCGCTGCTGTTTGTCCTAAGCAGAGAAGAAGCAATTAAAAGGCAGTGAAACCTGTGGTTCAGGGTATTCGATCCCCTTCATCGACATCTTCCTCTAATAATGACAGTGATGGCTTGAATTTGTAAGACGAGAAGACCGATGTTAAGAAATCGAGCAGCGGCGACTCTGTTTTAAAGTTCATCTTAGAAAAAATGGAGTGCTTGGAGGCTCGCAATTACAGCATTTTTATGACCGGACCCCTCCCATGAGCCCCGGCAGCCCCGACAATGCTAGCCCCAACAACAGCAGCACTGTCAGCAGCTCCGGCTACACAACCGTCTTTGCCCTTTAGATCCCAGGCATTATCAGCAGACGATACCATCGCAACAGAGAATAAAATCAAATTAAGAGGGGATGATAGCATAAGGGATCAGGAGGGGGGAGGAGGGGGAAGTGATCCGGTGCGTTGGTGGAAAGGTATTGTGAGAGATGCACTAATAGATGGAGAATTTATAAATTTTCCTGTGCATGAATTTCCTGTGGTATTACAAGGTCAACAAAGAATGTGGCAATCTCTGGATTGGAAAATGTTAAAAGAAGCTAAACAAGCCATAATTACTGTGGTGGTGAGAGAAAGTTCAGTTCTCCCACACATACAAAGAAACCACGGCTAACTCAGTTGGAGAAGCAAAGATATGAATAAGCTATATTTATAAGCAGGATGAGATGCAGTGAATATATACACAATATACAGTATTTACAATATGTACAGAAATATACAGCAAAGAATGTAATACAGAAAAAAAAACTTTCCCTCCTGCAGCCAGGAGGGTGTCTCCCCCTGTACCCCTTCTCTCCCCCTACCTCCCTTTTTTCCCAAAAAGTGTTAGAGAGAGAGAAAAAGGTAATTATTAAGGAGGAAATTCTGTTAGCTCAAAGCATATGCAAGAATTAGTTTCTTATCTGTTAGTTCAAGGTCAACTCCGGCCTGCACAGCTGTTGCTCAGAGAGAGAAAGAAACAGACAGGCTGAAAAAGACAGACAGACTGAACTGATTGAGATTCAAACAGAACTAAAACTTAAAGTTGCATTCTACCAATCTACCAATGAAATTCGTTTAGAATATCTTTGTTTTTCAATTTTCCACCAAAACATTCAGCCAGAGTGTTCCAGCAACTATCCCTTTCTTAAAGGCACAGCCCAAACCGGTCACAATTACCTAGGGGTTAAAGTCAGGATATACAACTGCTGTAATTGATCATTTGTTTTCAGCGCACTTGTTAACCCTGTACGACACACATATGGTGGCAAATACTCTGTTAACGCCACATCAGCGGTTGCCCTGGAGGCAACGCTCTGGCAACCAGAGCATCCTTTACATGGTGTCACTGTTAACCAACTCATTGGGTCAGGACCTTTTGCTAGATCAGATCACCAAATACAACTTCCTGATGAGGTTTTATAATTAACTCAGGATTTAGCGATCAGAACATGGTCGGGAATTCAGGACGACAAATCTGGTCCTGCATTTGCTATCATTCGACAGGGTCCTACAGAGCCATTTGGTTCCTTTGTGGCTAGGCTGCACACGGCATTAAATACCAATCCAGATTTGACTCACGATATGAAGGTAAAAATGCTGGATGTTCTGGCATTTGACAATGCTAACAAAAAAACTAAACAGGTTCTGAGCATTTTACTGAGAGGGGCCACTACTGCACAAATGAATGAGTGACTGAACAACAAAAGGCAGCCTACGTAGCCACTGCTGTAGAAGCAGCTGTGAAACCACTAGTACAACAAACAAAATAAGATAAATCTATACTGGGAGTCAGAACAGAGTTTGGGATGGCAATGAAAGTAAGTGAAATTGCTACATATTCCTTTACAATGTGGAGATTAGTTAAAGATTCTTTAAAGCAACTACAAGAAGATTGTAAGGCAGCTTCAGCAGTAATTAACAGCAATCTGCTAAGCCCGCCTGCATCCTTGGAGCTGCAGACGCTATGCCTAACAGCAACAGCAGCCTGCTACCCCCCTCCCCACACCTTTCCCCACCTTCTGTGGCTGCAATGGCTTTGCTGAGCTGTCCAACTGCCCCTCCTCCTGCTGTGTATCTATGGTGGCCTTGCTAGCCAGCCACCTTCCCCTCTTCTTGTCTTTCTGATAACATTCTAGTTTGTGAAGTTGTGTTCTGATTTAAAGCAAAAGTGCTAATTTTATTATTTCTGATTGTAATGTATTTTAGATATTTGTTATTTTGATGTTTTGTTAAGTTTTACTAGTAAGCATAATGATTAGTAAGTATTTGGTATTTATAGGTATTTAGTATTGTCCCAAAGGGACAAAAAGCCTCAAAACTGCTCTGAACCAGACAATGAGGCAGGTGGGCGTGCTTTTGACCACGTTTGGAAAGAAGCCTTTCTATAGGTTGCAATATCAGGGTTTTATCCCTCGATTTGTGTTGTCACTGGCCATTATTGTCTCAGGAAATCTATAAGCACCGGCCCAAAGAGCCAGAGCTTTGCCTTGCAATTGTCTATGCTCTGGAAGGAACCACAGGCTTTGCTTGGAAGCCAGACTGTGTTTCAGTTTACCCAGACAGGACAGCAATGACCCCTCACTGTTTTAGCGTTGTAAGGCCTAGGAGCAGATAGACACATCTTGCCGGGCCGAGATGCGAAACCCCAGAGGAGCTGAGCCCCCGGGACAGTTTTGTTTGACTGGAGCAAGGAGTGAGCGCCACTGTGAAAGGATTGCAGCAGAGGAACCGCTTTTCTACAAAGCTTTCAGCTACAAAACCTTCGGGAGTAAATCCTGTCTCAGCAATAAGCTGCAGACACCAACAGAAAGTGAAACCGTGCTCCTGCAGCTTCCACGTGGTCAACACCATTTTGGTTTTGTTTAAATCCTAACGTATGCCACGAGGTATCAGAATCAGTGAGTAATTACAATATCTGATTTTTATAAGCATCTATGGAAGGTCTGTTGCCCTAGGGAACTCTGGAGTTCCCCCCCGGTTGTGGGCAATCGCCGGCTTCATTGCCGATGCTCCTTTCTTTACAGTTTAAAGCGCTGTTTGTTGTTTCTGGATTTTTGTACATATTGTTTAAATTGTTACTTGTTCCTGCTGGTGAGAGAGCTGTTCCACAACCGAACATCTCGAACCTGTAAATAGGTTTTATTTAATATTTTTGGTGGGATTTTTATGATTAATAAAACTATTAATACTTTATTAATCGCACCGCTTATGGAATATTAAAAATAACCTTTTACCGACTGTAACAAGTATATAATGATTAGGATGAGGTATAAGTGTTTAGTAATGAGTTCAAATCTTGAGTTTTTATTTTATGGGTTTAAATTTTAAGTTTTTCTTTTGGTTTGAACCTTCTTGGTTTTGTTTTTTGTGTGTGCCTAGGCATTTCAAAGGAGCTCCATGTAATATAGTTAAGGATTGTAGTAAACAGGCTTTCATTTTTAAAAGTATTCTTTAGTTAATGTAACATCTTTTTATTTCTTTTTTAGGCATTGATCTAATAATTTAATTTTAACATAGTTCTTTAAGTTTTTTAAGGATTTTTGGTATTAGCATAAGTTAAGAGTTGGATATAGGTATATTATAGAATGGTTTTTTTGGTCTTTTTTTGTATTCATAATATCTTTAAGATAAGGCTTATAGACATACATATATATATATATATGTATATATATAAAACAGAGGATGTATGTTTTATAGCTAAGGTTTTAGTGATACCAGCAAAAAATAACTAACCCATGTCAACACCTGGAAACACCAATTTTGCAATGCAGTACTGCAATCATGTCAACAAACAACAGCACAAGAATCAAGAAGATGAAAAAACAGCTTTTCCCATGAAGTTGAAAATCAGCAGAACCACCTAACACTGATCACAATAACTGTTACGATAATCTGCGATAAAAAACATCAATCAGAAGAATGTACCAAAAAACCATCTGAATTAGGACTGAATATTATGATTGTTTAATTGTTGTGTGATTGGAGAAAATGTTCACATGGATTTACATGTTAATTCACCAGTTTGTCATAATTTTAAATAGTTAAAGGGAAAGTCAAAATTAATTATAACACAAAATACATTTTCATTTTAGGTTATAAAAACCAAAAATGTGGGAATTCAGGTATGTCACAAAACCAGAATGGTTAAAGCATATTATGTTCTCAAATTGTCATTTTATATGTGGTTTCAAATGTGATCTCACAAAATTTATAGAAGATATCAGAATTCTGGAAGTTTTAGCTAGGAGAATCTTGAAAGAAGAACAAACATTAGGCCAAAGTTAGTATAAATAGGACTCAGTACCTTTCCTTAGCAAAAACAAAGCATCAAAAAATCAGTATTATTAGGATGAGTAAAAATCCATTATTATGTTCAATTTTATATTCTATGTATTCTATGTATTCCTTAGCAAAAACAAAGCATCAAAAAATCAGTATTATTAGGATGAGTAAAAATCCATTATTATGTTCAATTTTATATGGGCACAGCAATGAATATTCAGGATGCCATTTTTAACCCAGCAATGGAGCCTTTTCACTCTTGCTGTTTGTCTGCAAGTATTTTCTTTATCTGTGGAGCTAGAGCCTGGCCAGATCTACCTTTACAGATTAAGGAAAATCTTGCTAACATTAAACAATTTATGATTTTTGACCATCTTAGAAAAATAAAGATGTAACATACCTTTAGAGCAGATTGTAAAAGACAGTGCTGAGGATTGGGTTTGCTGTGTTTGTGTCTTACTGTGTGCAACATGTTCGGGCCTAATCAGGTCTTCTTTGTTAATAAGAGGAGTGAAATGTAAAAATTGGAATTGATCTAAGTTCTTCTTTAAGAGATCATGCAGGTGGCAAAGGAATGAGTTCAAAGCTGTAAGATGAGACTTTCTGTCTGAAGAAAACAACTGTTCTGTTGTGTTCTGACCTTGTAAGACAAGTGGAAAGGAATGTGTGCTTGTTACTAGTGGGCTTGTTATCTTTGACCATGTAATATGCCAGTTCTGTTAGAATGTTCTAATTAGCACAACCTAAGCATTGTGTCTTGTATAGGTTACATCAGTCTGTTAGACACACTGAGCTACAGAACTTTTGCTTTTGCTATATAGTTAGTTTTAACTTGCTTGCTTCTGTGTATGCAAAGGATTTGACAATATAAGGATGTATTTTATATGGGATGGGAAAAACTCCCATGACCAGATTGCTCACAAAAACAAAAAAGGGGGTTTGTGGCAATCATAGCAATAAGTAGTGTGAGCAATCTGACGATATAAGCTTAGAGCTTGATACAGTGTCAGCAAAACAATGCTGTGCTAGCAGCATGTAACTAAAACAAAGTACTGGTAGCTGTACACACAAAGAGTTATCTTGGAATAACAGGATGCATACATCAATCAACAACTTCACGTGATATTAGTAGTTTAACCAATAATATATAACAGTAGGGTGTGTGGACAATTGTGGGGAACCAATGAACTTATGCTAAGCATGCTCTGTGAGTCTGTGTGTCTATATAAGTTGTAGAGGTTCCTTAATTAAACTGAACAATACTTAGATCATATTGGTCATCCATATTGATTCTGAGCTCCGTCGTCAAACAGCACAAATCAAAAGAATACCCCCGTACCAGCTTCTGTGAAGAAAATTAACTCTACCCCAGACAAAACCTGTGGCCCTTCTTTCAAATCCCATGTTCCAGATCCACTGGAAACTGACTCTGAAGAAGAGAAGTGACTAAAAAAGGCTCATTGTGGTGTCATTCTGCTTAACTGTAAGCTAATTTTAATTTATCTATATTTTTATATACATATATATTTCTACATGTGAACTAATACCAATTCATGGTCTGCATTTGTTTCTCCATGGTGTTGGGAGAGGGAAGATGACTTCTGACAGCCAAACTGAGACTCTGGAAAGGAAAATAACAAGCCAACTCTCGTACTTGGGGCCTACTACATCATTTTCTGTAATTCTGAAAAGCTAAGTCCTCTGCATCTTCCAGTTGCTGCAGTAAAATACAGTACTTCTGGAATGTGAAATAGATCCTACAAGGAAAAAGACATATCTGTTTCATGCCAGCCATGGAAATTCTACTTCACTAGTTGTTTCCCAGTGACACAGCTATAGCAAATTCCATGCATGAGTCTTGCATAATCCTGCAGCTCA
Source organism: Dryobates pubescens (assembly GCF_014839835.1). Classification (NCBI taxonomy): domain Eukaryota; kingdom Metazoa; phylum Chordata; class Aves; order Piciformes; family Picidae; genus Dryobates; species Dryobates pubescens. The sequence goes on along the minus strand of NC_071621.1, from coordinate 8,595,856 downwards.
TTCTTTTTCTGTGGATTTTATTAAGGCGGGATAAGCTATTGTTCAGATAACTTAAGATACAGGAGAAAAAAAATAACCAAAATGACACAATAATGTAATTAGATTTCAGAGTGCAAATACACACTCTGTGTGATTTGTTCAAAATATACAGCAAATACTAACCCTCTCTCCAATAACCATCAACTAGCAACACAGAAAAGATGGAAAGAATGTGTAATTATGCTGACTGCGGCCTGATGGAAACTTTAATTTGCATGGAGGCCCATGCGAATCCTCAGTGTATGTTATGTAACACTACTGTTGAGAATATGTACAGGACACAGTGAAAGGTGGTCAACTGAGGCTCCATGGTCTGGGTTAACTCTTTGTGTTTGGAACTCTGAGGAAGCTACAGAGTTGTTATAGCAACAGGGCAGAACCCTGTTGGAGAAAAAAAACCAAACAACCAAACAAAAAAACCACCACCTGTAAGAGTCTAAACTCCTGGTGTGAGTCAACAAAGATAAAATCACTTGCTGCTTGCCCAGACAATACCAATCCTGGATGCAAATCACCATGTGATTGCATCGTGATAACACTGGACTGCAGCTGGCCTACAATAATGGCCGAAGGACCCAGCCATCACGCCTTCAGGACAAGATCATTTCCAGGAAGGGAGGATGGCGAGACAATGGGTGTAATGGGTGTGTGGGCAGGTTAGATGGAGAAGGGGAAGGTGGAGGCCCTCCCCACCCTCCATCTAGACCCCTGTCTAAACACACAGGGTTACACAGAAAGATTTCCTGGGGAACGATACCTGGATATTTACCTAAGGAGGACATTCTGGCTCCTGAATTCCTGAGGGACAATGCTCGGACACATACCTAAGGACTAAAAACTGTATAAAAGGCTTGACCACTACTGGCTTAGGAGGAAGAAAAACGCAGAGAGAGAAAAACGCAGAAGGACCATGCCGCTGAGAAGGAAGGAAGCAGACTGAACCCTCTCTCCGTGTCCTAAGTCCTGCTTGCTGCCACACATGGAGCTGAAGAAGCGGCCCAGAGGGACCTCATCTCTCTCCAGCCAAAGCCTCAGCACCCTTTCTCTACAAACCCAGCATCTCCTGCAGCACCTTTCCTCCACAGACTCAAACTGCCTTGGGGGGGGTGAGGGGTGTGGTAATATAATTCCTTTCTTCTTCTCTCTCTCTTCTCTCTCTATCTTCTCCCTCTTGCCCTCTTATTTCCATTTTGTTTATGTAATAAATAGTCTAGCTGTTGATATTTTGGCCTCGTTTGTGCCTATTAATTTCACAACACGGGAATATTCGAAAGAACTGAGTCTCCTTCCCTCTCCGGACCGAGACACCATCACAACAAAAAAAGGCAACCAAAAACACAATCAGGCAGAGTCTGTCACATGTGGGTCATTGTGAATCTGGTTTGACTGAACAGGGATGGGGAATGGACACCTGCTCAAGCCAATACCTTGAATTTTTCTGTTTGTTTAGCTGGAGCCTTTTTCATCTATTAGACTCCACAGCCAAATGTGTACATCTTCCTTTAATATAAATAAAACCATAGGTGGCCCAGTCAAACAGAAGAAAACAGATGAGGATATTGTAGAAAACAGCAAGTTTTCCCTGTTTCCAAATAGTTCTGAAACTCCTTAACTTTTCCTCTCCTGCAATTTATGCCTTCATCTTGCTTTCCTGCTTTTGTCATCAATATAGCAACAACTTGTAATATAAGAGGTTATAAAGCATTAGTGAGGTGTTGATCTGACACCTGCCAAGTTTGGAAGCATGGAAGCTATTGAACTGCAAACAACGTCAGACTCTTCATCATTCTTTACAGTTACACTCTTCTGCCTCCTTGTGACTTACCTCTGATGGATTTTGAAACAATCACCAAAACCTGACCACTTTTAACAATGTTCTCTTTCCCAAGAAGAATAATTAGGGTCTAGAAATTTCAAGCAAATATTTTATCATTTAATATAAAACATCAATAAGGTCTCATTCCTCATTACAGACCTATTTTTAATATTTAAATTATCAAGATCTATTATCCTCACTCTTTTTTCTCATTTGATAAGAAAGTGTGTGTGTGTGAAGTTATTTAGCAGTGCACCCTGGGAAAAAAGCCTCAAAAATATTTTAATATTTCAATAACAAGAAACAATATTTTAATAATTTCAACATCTTGAAAATAGTAAAGACAGAATTAGAAGGATAATGAAGCAACAGGTTCTAACCACTCATGGCATCATTGGTGCTGAGAAAGTCACACTACACCTCAATGCAGTATAGCATATAAGCATATATGGCTTATAAAGAACAGGAGCAACCTGGATAAATGTTTTTGTCTTGGTGTGTGGCATGTAGCATATGGCAATCTTTGGTTTGTACTGTCAAAGGGAGATACTAGAAAGGTGCCATCAATTTATGACAACTGCATTATTCAGATACAGCAAATCTAAGTTTCTAAAGCCTTCAGGGCCCTACAGTATGTCAAACACAGTTACATTCTCATGTTAAGTGGCCCTTAAATGTGTATCCTAATTATGTAAATACCTATATTTCACATAAAACTCCTCAAGGACTACTGGCAGGAAAGGGACTGCACTTTTTGTATACACATGCATGCACCAGAAAGTGGGGTCCCCTCAACTCTTTTAAACACAGGACTAGCAAAGGGCTGAAGAGATGAAGCGCTTGAGCGGCCATAAACAGAGCAATGACTATCCACTGATGCTTTTCACCCACTTAACAAATTCAAGTAAGTCATAAATGTAATTTCTTGCACTTCCCAGAAAACTAACATATTTTTGAAAACATACCCAGTTCAGCCTAGAAATAAATTTGCTACTATACACCGAGCTACACAGGAATGTGCCAAGGATGACTGGCCAGCTGATGATTATTCATGGCTGTGAAACCTGTTCTCAACATTCACAGTTTGTAAGCATACAGTGCATGGCCTTTGGACTGTCTATATTTGTACTATTAGGCTCAGAGGGCTTTGCATTCACTTAACATTGGTCAGATCATTGCATCAGGCATCAGCACTTCCCTGTAAAACAGAACAGCTGCCTAAAGCAGTTTTAATCAGTTTGTAGTTGGAAATGTTCCATACAGGTCAATGGCTATCAGTTGTTGGAGTGTGCATAACGTAATTAGCATGGGCTATAACTGCCGGATTTTTACTTAAATAAAGGCGTTTTTGCTAAACTCCACAGCTTTATCTGAAAAGATACTGAATTGTCTCTTCCTTGCAGTAGTCAAAGAGCTCACAGAGACTTCATTCTCTAAAACATGAAAGCTAGACTGTTGAAACAAATCCATTATGTGTAAATACCACTGGGTGGATGGGAAGAGGGGGCTACCTGTTTTACTCTGAGTCAATCCTCTACTGCCCTTCCTCTGAAGAATTTAGGAATTACCTTACTCTTAGAATAGAATAGAATAGAACAAACCAGGCTGGAAGAGACCTTCGAGATCATCATGTCCAACCTATCATCCAACACCACCTAATCAACTAAACCATGCAACCAAGCATCCTGTCAAGCCTCGCCCTGAACACCCCCAGCGACGGCGACCCCACCACCTCCTCGGGCAGCCCATTCCAGTGGGCAATCACTCTCTGTGTAAAACTTCCTCCTAACCTCCAGCCTAAACCTCCCCTGACGCAGCCTGAGACTGTGTCCTCTTGTTCTGGTACTGGCTGCCTGGGAGAAGAGACCAACCTCTGCCTCACTACAACCCCCCTTCAGGTAGTTGTAGAGAGCAGTAAGGTCACCCCTGAGTCTCCTCCTCTCCAGGCTCTTATTAATCAATACTGAATATGCATTGATTAACACATGTTGAAGGGCATGAAAGATGTTACTGCTGTTAGCACATGCTTTGTAAAGCCCTGCTTTGTAAAATTCCCTATTATGCCACACATTATTCACAAGACAGCAATAAGTCTTTTGGATTCAATTTTTTTTCAGCAGAATCTTGGAACAGTAGTTTGTAGGCTCTGAGGCATACAAAGCCCTAAAAACATTTGTGAACTGGAACTTTGCTTTTCCTTCAAGCTCCTTCCAAGCTTCAGGAGTTCCTGCAGCTCCTCAGCTAAACAACTAGCTGGTTTTTATAGCACTCTCCTGCGTTTCTAGGTAGCTTGGTAATTAAACAGACCTGGCTTTGAGAGGCAGGTCACGTAATTATTTTGAGGACAACAAGACAACTTCCTCAGGCTACTGATAGTGGCTGTTGCCCCCTCTCTGTGTTTTACATATTTAAAGCCTAACTTCCATCACAAGGTAAAATTAGCACTGAAGCAGATAATTTTTTAAAGCATGAATTTGTAATGTTAAACAGGACAAGTGACTTTTGCTTTGAATTTCCATGTTGACATCCCTCCCCCTAGTCTGTGTGCTCCTCTTTTTAAATGGCAATTGGTGGAAAAAACCAAAAACACAACAAGAAACAAACAGGAAAGCAAACTAGTAATAAGCAGTAATGGCGAATTGGAATAGAATTCAGTGCTATTAAAACAATCTCCTTCTATTATTCTATTACTAAATAGCAATGTTAAAGCAGCACCTGAATGTAGTGGTTTAGATTAGGCTGTATTTTGTAGCTACTTTACAGAAGAGACACAACCAAAGTTCATTTTCTACAGTTTACTCTAAAAGCCATAGTGAAATGCAAAAAGATGTTTGGGAAGAAACCTCACCAGTGATGGAGAGCTGCATCAAAAAAGGTGTGTACTTTTTTGTTTGAGCAGCAGAAGGTTGAGAAAGATGAGGATAGATGCTGTTGTGGAGGGGTAGAGATCAATCTGATACAATACAAAAATGAACCAGCCAGAAAAGATACAGCTGTTAGTGGAAGATGAAAAGCACAGAGCAAGTATGATGGAAGAAGAGGATGGGGCAGTGGAAGGATTCACAATACGAGTTCTCAATCCAAACATACTGGGGGTAAAAAATAAAAAATTGCTTGTCTGTCTGCACTTAAAAAAAAAAAGGCAAGAAGGAAAAATGAGAAAGGTGCAAGAAAAAATCAGAAAAAGGAAGGCAATGTCCCTACAGGACTCTGAAGTAAGCTTAGATCACAGAAGTACATGCTTACTGTTGAGATGCATTAGCAGTATTTATTTAAGTATTGTTGAGTCTTGATCAAGGAAATCAAAACATTGGATCCAAATGACACCAAAAATCAAATAAAAATACACTGGCAATAGCAAGTGCTGATTTAGACCTGATTTAGAGAACTCATGGGAGGGTTTAATTATCACATATGTGCAAGGGAATTGTTTTGTATTTATTATAGAAAGACATACTTTCAAGTATTGAAGCTTGTCTTAATAGCAGCCAATGCTGAAGAATTTTTTCCTGTCACATTCAACACAATTAGAACCTGGGGGAAGGGGACGCACGTATGTGTGTGCATTTGTTTTCATTTGTGTTTTGGTTGAACTGCTGTGGTTTTGACATAATTTTTAATTATTCAACGCAGGGCTCCACTGGAGAGAAATGTTTCAGATGACCCACTGCTGAAATTACGGCCATCTGCTAATTATTCGTTCATCTTGCTTCTTTGCAGCCTCAATCTATTCTTTCACTATGATCTTTGTGCACTCTTTGCTGTTCCACTCCTCCTGTCTTAGCAAAGAGATGGATATTTTGAAGGCCAAACATGAAAGAAAGCACAAGTAGACTATTTTGAAGTCCCTCTTTTGCCCCACGCTGAGCTCAAACAGTTTTAAGGCTTCTAACATGACCTCTCTGCTTGCAACTTGGGATACACTGCCCTGGTTTTGGAAGGAAGAGGAGAGGGAGAGTGACACCTGGACTTCTTATCTTGTGTCTGTGTTCTCCTTATCTGTTTGTAGACAAGGGTACCAGTGCAACAAACTTTAGAAATGCTTGATATTTATTTGCTCTGATGTCTACGAGTGAAAAAAAGGGATCTGAAAAGCATTTCTACCAAAATATATCTACAGATTCTTTGTTTTGGCTTAAACCCACTGTTCTCCAATAGAGAAGGGCTGGTGGGAGATGTGATGGTGGGAGGCTGTCTAGGGTGCAGTGACCACGAGATAGTGAAGTTTTCAGTATGCAGTGCGATAGGGAGGAGCTCTAACAGAACCTTCACCTTGGACTTCCAGAGGGCAAACTTCAACTTGTTTAAGAAACTTATTTGGAAAGTTCAGTGGGTAGCGGCCCTCAAGAACTGAGGGGTCCAGGATGGTTGGACCTACTTCAAACAGGAGCTCTTGAAGGCACAGGAGCTGGCAGTTCCCATGTGCCAAAAGATGAGCTGGTGGGGAAGGCAACCGGCCTGGATGAGCAAGCAGCTCCTGGAGGATTTAAGGGGAAAAAAGAGGCTGTATCACCTTTGGAAGGAGGGAGAGGCTTCTCCTGATACGTTTAAGGATGCTGTTAGATTATGCAGGAGAAAAATTAGAGAGGCAAAGGCCCAGTTAGAACTCAAGCTGGCCACCTCTGTGAAAGATAATAAAAAGCATTTTTATAAATGCATTACTGCTAAAAAGAGAGGCAAGAAGAACCTCCACTCTTCATTGGACCTGGAGGGGACCATTGTAACTAAAGATGAGGAAAAGGCTGCGATCCTGAATACCTTCTTTGCCTCAATTTTCAACAGTAAGGCAGGAGGACTCCAGGGTAACTGGCTTCCTGAACTGGTAGATGGGGTCAGGGAGCAGTGTAGTACCCCTGAAATCCAAGAGGAATTAGTTTGGGACTTGCTGAGCCACTTGGATACACACAAGTCCATGGGACCAGATGGGATCCATCCTAGGGTGCTGAGAGAATCATTTTCCACCAGTCCTGGCTCACCAGAGAGGTCCCAGATGACTGGAAACAGGCCAGTGTGGTGCCCATCCACAAGAAGGGTCGGATGGAGGAACCTGGAAACTCCAGGCCAGTCAGCCTGACCTCAGTGCCAGGGGAAATTATGGGGCAGATTATCATGGCAGCAATCAATGTGCAACTGAAGGATGGCCAAGGGATCAGGCACAGCCAACATGGATTTAGGAAGGGCAGATCCTGCCTCTCCAACCTGATCTCCTTCTATGATCAGGTGACCTGCCTGGTAGATGTGGGGAAGGCTGTGGATGTGGTCTACCTGGACTTCAGCAAGGACTTTGACACTGTCCCCCACAGTAAACTGCTGGCCAAGCTGTCAGCTCGTGGCTTGGACAGCAGCACTCTGTGCTGGGTTAGGAACTGGCTGGAGGGCCAAGCCCAGAGTGTGGTGGTGAATGGTGCCACATCCAGCTGGCAGCCAGTCACTAGTGGAGTCCCCCAGGGATCAGTGCTGGGCCCCATCCTCTTTAGTATCTTCATCGATGATCTGGATGAGGGGATTGAGTCAGTCATCAGCAAGTTTGCAGATGACACCAAGTTGGGAGCAGGTGTTGATCTGTTAGAGGGTAGAAGGGCTCTGCAGAGGGACCTCTACTGACTGGACGGATGGGTAGAGTCCAACATGATGGCATTTAACAAATCCAAATGCTGGGTGCTGCACTTTGGCCACAACAACCCCATGCAGTCCTACAGGCTGGGATCAGAATGGCTGGAGAGCTGCCAAATTGAGAGGGACCTGCGGGTGTTAATTGACAACCACCTGTGCCCAAGTGGCCAAAAAGGCCAATGGCATCCTGGCATGCGTCAAGAATAGTGTGGCCAGCAGGAGCAGGGAGGTCATTGTGCCCCTCTACTCCACAGTGGTTAGGCCACACCTTGAGTCCTGTGTCCAGTTCTGGGCTCCTCAGTTTAAGAAGGACATTGAGACACTTGAATGCATCTAGAGAAGGGCAACGAGGCTGGTGAGAGGCCATGAGCACAAACCCTATGAGGAGAGGCTGAGGCAGCTGGGGTCGTTTAGCCTCGAGAAGAGGAGGCTCAGGGGAGACCTTATTGCTCTCTACAACTACCTGAAGGGAGGTTGTAGCCAGAAGGGGGTTGGTCTCTTCTCCCAGGCAACCAGCACCAGAACAAGAGGACATAGTCTCAAGCTGCACCAGGGGAAGTTTAGGCTCGAGGTGAGGAGAAAGTTCTTCACAGAGTCATTACCATTGGAATGGGCTGCCCAGATATGTGGTGGAGTCCCCATCCCTGGAGGTGTTCAAGAGGGGATTGGTGCCATGGTTTAGTCATGAGGTCTGTGGTGATGGGTTGGACTTGATGATCTTTGAGGTCTCTTCCAACCTTGGTGATTCTGTGATTTTGTGAACTTTTTAAAAAATCTAAACAAAGAAAACTTCACTCCCTCTTCACAGTAGGGAGGCTTCACAGGAGTAATCAGTGTACTCCCTGATATCCTTGTTTATATCCAAGACCAAAATGCTAATCTCCATGAACAAAATCTATTATATGAATTAACTTAAATAGTTCAAGCTGGCTTAATTTGTATTGAAAAGATTCCATTAGTATGTATATTCTTCAAACAAACAAGAAGAAATCTGTCTACAAGTGCGGGGTGTATTTATGTGTATAATTAGTGTAATTGTAATAGCTGCAAAATGGAAATCTGTAGAAATACTCTAGAAAGCATGGAATAACCAATAACAATTACCATTCCCATTAATACAATTTGCTAACTGGATGAGGAACTCCCTTTCAGAGACTTTTAAATGTGTTTAGTTTTAAAAGGGCATGAAAAAAAATTAGACAACTAAAATATTTTGCAATGCAGGTCTCCTTTGTCTAAATCATTGCAGGTTACAAGAGCCAGAGAGTCGGTCCCATATGAAGTGTGGCTCACACCTTACAAAATATCCCATTCTCCTTAAGAAAGTTTTAAAGACCACATCACAAACATTGTTAAAGTACCAATGCTGAGTTTATTAAGAACCAACTAACTTCCTTCCTTCTTTTTCTTTTCTTTTCCTTCCTTCCTTCCTTTTCTTTTCTTTTCTTTCCTTCCTTCCTTCACAAATTCACACTGCCCAAACATTCCAGTACATTCCTAATTTCATGCCTGAGAGGTGTCACACAGAAGTAAAGGGGACAACATACATACTCAAGGTTGAAGAGCATGTTGGAGTGAGCTGCTGAATAAGATCTAAATTACATGCTTGTACGGAATCTTAGATGGGAGGCCAAAGTTATATAAAACAAATTACCACTTTACCATCAGGCACACATGCCTCCAGACACATACAGAATCACATCAGCTGGGAGAATTTTGCACTGGTGACAAGATAGGTGTGATTTTCTATGCAGCCCAGAGAGACTGATAATACAGCAACCCCTTTCAATACCCCTGCTAGCACTCCAGGAGACCTGGGCTTCTGAAAGGAGCTTTTGAGCAGATCTCAGCTTGGCTCTCCACATTCTGTGTAATTATGCTGCTTTTCAGGACACTAACATCATGGTCTTTAATCAAATCAAAACTTGGATATCTCCAAACAAAATGCTGATTATGAGTTTTATTCCAGATTTGAAGGGTTGTTTGCTGGAATTGGAGTAACGCGAGAAGATAAAAACTCTCTCAGAGGAGCAGAATGTCTTCTGACAAGACCTTTGGAAAGCACGTACCATTCAGTTAAGTATCTAAGAGCTAAGGATACAATTCTGAAGTAGACATGACCAAATCATATCTTGTGATGGGAGTGGCAATCGCTGACTACTGTTTTCAGTCTACCTGTTTGTTATGATGTCTTTACTCAAATTATATGGTGATCAATAAACTAAAAGAGGTCTTCTTTAAGTAAAGTGTGTTAGGCCATAAGGTTTTTTCAGCTAACAGTGCTCTATCACAGCAGCAGTCAAAAGAATAAACCAAAGTATTTCCTCACTCATTTCAGTTTGGCACTCAGCCAATAAGCTGCTGATTCTCAGGAGACCACAGTCCACCAGCACACAGATGATGCAGAACCACTCTCACACTGCTGAGGCCAACCTGGCACCAGGGGATCATACCCTTCACTGCCACAGGGGTGGTGGGCTTCACTTCCAGGATGAAGGCCTAAGAATTAGGCTCCAGTGTCTGCCTCCTATCCTGGCACAAGATTGACTGCTGGTACCTGTCCTGTGCATCAAGACCCTCAAGGCTACAAGTTCAGCTCTGCTTCCCTCACAAGCAATGAAAATTGTATTTCAAGAAAAGATGACTCTTTATGCTACTCGTGAATAGCCCATAGGTCAGCCCACAACTTTGATATCTAAGATGATAATATTTCTATTATCTTTGAGAACAAATGTACAGAACTATCCTGGGGAGTTCTAGACATTATTTTCTGCACAATGTATTATTGAGTTTATATTCTAGAAGAAAATAAGTCATTCTTTTTCTGGCAAACTCTGGCTTGCAAGAAGATATCAAGCACATTACGTGAATAAGAATTCAGAGAGGAAAAAAAAAAGTCTAGCTGTTTGATATGGTAATTCATTTACCATAACAAATAGAAGAAAGAAACCAAATACATTTGCCAGGTAGTGATGGGCATAGTGTTACTGCTAGCAAATTTTAGTTTACTTTCAGCAAAAGCATGCTCACTGCATAGTAACCTTGAGCTTGTTTTGCCAACATCAGTGGATACACAGCCTGTCATCAGCAATAGATATAGCTGGCTATAGAATCATAGAATCAATAAGGTTGGAAAAGACCTCAAAGATCATCAAGACAACCTGTCACCACAGAACTCATGTCTACTAGACCATGGCACCAAGTGCCATGTCCAATCCCCTATTGAACACCTCCAGGGATGGTGACTCCACCATCTCCCTGGGCAGCCCATTCCAATGACGAACGACTCTCTCAGTGAAGAACTTTCTCCTCATCTCAAGCCTAAACTTCCCCTGATGCAGCTTGAGACTGTGTCCTCTTGTTCTGGTGCTGGTTGCCTGGGAGAAGAGACCAACCCCCCTCTGGCTACAACCACCTTTCAGGTAGTTGTAGAGAGCAATAAGGTCTCCCCAGAGCCTCCTCTTCTCCAGGCTAAACAATCCCACCTCCCTCAGCCTCTCCTCATAGGGCTTGTGCTTTAGGCCTCTCACCAGCCTCCATCCAACCCTTCTTGAGGATGGGCATCACACTGGCCAGTTTCCAGTCTTCTGGGACCTCTCCAGTGAGCCAGGACTGGTGGAAAATGATGGAGAGAGGCTTGGCCAGCTCATCTGCCAGCTCTCTCAGCATCTTAGGATGGATCCCATCCGGTCCCATGGACTTGTGAGTATCCAAGAGGCTTGGGAAGTCCCAAACTAATTCCTCATTTATTTCAGGGGAACTACACTGCTCCCTGACCCCATCAACCAGTTCAGGAAGCCTGTTATCCTGAAGTCCTCCTGCCTTACTGTTGAAAGTGGAGGCAAAGAAGGTATTTAGAACCTCAGCCTTTTCCTCATCTTTAGTTACAGTGTTCCCCTCCAGGTCCAATGAAGAGTGGAGGTTCTTCTTGCCTCTCTTTTTAGCATTAATATATTTAGTAAAATGCTTTCAATATGTAGCTGCCCTAGAATACTTACTCTCAAAGTGGTGAGTTTGCAAGTCTTGTCATCCATTCGGGGGCACAAAACAGGGCACCACTGCTCCTAACTGTCTTTACCTCTGCTCTGGGGGTCATATTCCATTTTCACAAAGCACATATAAAATGCTAAACAGTAACCATCTAATTTTATCTGACCATTTATATTTAACAAGCTCTGCATTGTTCTTTCCTGTGCATCAAAACATGTAATTTGGAAAAAAAAAATATTTAAAAAATGCAAACAAACAAAAGAAACAGGAAGTGAAGGCTGAAGAGGGGAAGGACTGCAGAGTACAAATTCAGAGAAAAAGCACACAAATGTCGCTTGGCCATCTAAAACAATTCCCTGGTTGAGAACTCACTCGGCTTTCCTACAAATAGAGCTTGCAAGTATTTTATAAGCCACTATTCTGCTGGCAAACAGTATGTAACCTGTTAAGCTCCTAGAGATTTTATATCTACATCAGAATATAATAGCTCTATTTTTAGCCACAAACATGTTCTGGTTTAAGAAAAGCAAAGCAAATCCATGGCAATTAAACATAATAGCTGTGCACAGCAGTCCTGTCAGACTGCCTCTCTATAGGTGAATGGAAAATGCAGGGGGACTAAAAGCTCTGTAGCTAAAAGAAAATGGCATCATTCAGATGCTTTTCTGATTTGGTATTTTCAATCTTACTTTTTTAGGGGAATGAAGCTATGCATTTGATATTTTCTTCTAGTAATAGTGAAAGCATTTAAGTGAGATTTGTTCCTTCAATCTCATTCCTTCTAAGAATCAGAAATAGAGTTTCAATTTCATAAAGCATATTCCACCATAAAGGGAGGAATGAGAGGAAGATACAATCATTCACCAATTGAGTCTGTGCTTTCTTTCCAGGGTTCTGAGCTCCACCTCTAATCTTACATCTTAAACAAACAAACAAACAAACAAACAAAAAAAGATAAAAAAAACAACACATAAACCTAAAAGAAACCCCTAACACAACAAAATGCTCACTTTCTTTTCAGATATTGCAGACATTTCTCATTAGCAGACCTTTCGTTGGCCCAAATTTGAGAGTGCTTGGTAAAGCCACTTGTTAGATAGGAGAGTCAGGATAAATAGGTGTTAATTATGTTTTGAAGAATATCTTAGCACTTTTTGCCCATGTTGCATCTCCAAACATTGTCTGTTCTGAAACTTCAAATAAACCTTGTCCGAAGTGAGATGTAGGTGAAAAGGGCCATTAGAAGAAGCAGGAAAGAATTCTGGTATATTACATGTTGGTAATTAGGAACACAAGAAGTGTATGAGCTTTGAAACCTTTTTAAAATGGTGTCCCCCAGGGATCAGTGCTGGGCCCCATCCTGTTCAATACCTTTATTGATCTGGATGAGGGCATTGAGTCCCTCATCAGTAAATTTGCAGATGACACCAAGTTGGGGGCAGGTGTGGGTCTGTTAGAGGGTAGGAGAGCTCTGCAGAGGGACCTTGACAGGCTGGACAGATGGGCAGAGTCCAATGGCATGAGCGTGATTGCCCATTGGAATGGGCTGCCCAGGGAGGTGGTGGAGTCACCATCATTGGAGGTGTTTAGGAGGAGACTGGATGGGGTGCTTGGTTGCATGGTTTAGTTGATTAGGTGGTGTTGGATGATAGGTTGGACACGATGATCTTGAAGGTCTCTTCCAACCTGGTCTATTCTACTCTATTCTATTCTACTCTACTCTACTCTACTCTACTCTACTCTACTCACTCTACTCTCTACCACTTTGGCTGGAGAGCCTTCTTGCCCCACTGAATGTGCCAGGGCAGCTGACAGAGTACAGAAGCCTCTGTGGTAGCCTCTGAACCATGGTAACAACTCGGCCAAAGGCTATTAGAAAATCAGTAGGTACCCAGACAGAGTTGGTGCATAAGCACACAGGTGTCCAGGCTGCTAGCTGCAGAGTGCTGGAGCCTGGTACTTGGAATAAAGGCGGAAGGAGACAACACCTGTGTCAGGCATGACCAGGTGAATTTTCTCCTCAACCTGGTGGCTGAGCTTAAGGATGAAGTGGCTGAGCTAAAGGATGAAGTATCTAGGCTGAGGACTATTTGGGAATGTGAAAGGGAGTTAGATATGTGGGATTAGGCTTTGCAGACCTCCCCTGTTGAGGGAAGTGTCCCCGGAAACAAGAAGGGATGGGTACAAGCCCACTGACTATTACCCATTGCTGGTAATCCAAGCAGGAAGCAATGAGATTAATAAGAAGGGCACCAGGATGATTAAAAAGGCCTTTGGACAATTGACTGATGGGGCAGGAGCTCAAGTGGTGTTCTGCTCAGTTCCCTCAGTGGCAGGGGTGTACACTGAGAGGAACAGGAGAACCCACACCATCAACAACTGGCTCAAGGGATGGTGCCAGCAATGGAATTTTGGGTTCTTTGATCAAGGGGCAACTTTTACTGCACCCAACCTGCTGGACTTTTATGGGGTGAATTTATCTAGAAAGGGCAAGAGCGTACGAGCATTCGAGTTGGCAGGGCTCACTGGGAGGGCTTTAAACTAGGTCTGAAGGGGGTGGGTAAGGAAACCAGTCTCTCTGGAGAGGAGAGAGTGGGACACAAATTAGGGTTAATTGAGAAATCAACAGCCCAGCTGAAGTGCATGTACATCAATGCACTCAGTATGGGTAAGAAAGAAGAGGAACTGGAAGTTTTGGTCCACCAGGAAGACTGTGATATAATTGCTATTACAGAAACATGGTGGGACAATTCACATAATTGGAGTACTGCACTGGGAGGTTACAGGCTCTTTAGGAGAGACAGGCGAGGGAGAAGAGGAGGACAGGTGGCTCTGTATATTAGGGAATCTCTTGAAGCCTCAGAATTTGAGGTTGCAGATGAAAGGATTGAGTGCCTATGGGTTAACATCAGAGGGAGGCCTAACAAAACTGACATCCTGGTTGGAGTCTGTTATAGACCACCCAACCAGGATGAGGAGGCAGATGAAATATTCTATAAGCAAATGGGGGCTGTCTCAAGATCATCAGATCTTGTCCTTGTGGGTGACTTTAACCTGCAAGACATCTGCTGGTAACTTAACTCCGCGGAGAGGAGGCAGTCCAGAAGGTTCCTAGAGTGTATGGAGAACAGCTTCCTGATGCAGCTGTTCAGTGAGCCTACCAGGGGTCAGGCTCTGCTTGACCTGCTGTTCTCCAATAGAGAAGGGCTGGTGGGAGATGTGATGGTGGAGGCTGTCTAGGGTGCAGTGACCACGAGATAGTGAAGTTTTCAATATGCAGGGAAATAGGGAGGAGCACCAACAGAACCTTCACCTTGGACTTCTGGAGGGCAAATTTCAGCTTGTTTAAGAAACTCATTTGGAAAGTACCCTGGGCAGCAGCCCCTAAGAACAAAGGGGTCCAGGATGGTTGGACCTACTTAAAACAGGAGCTCTTGAAGGCAAAGGAACTGGCAGTTCCAAAATCCCAAAAGATGAGCCGGCAGGGAAGGTGACCAGCCTGGATGAGCAAGCAGATCCTGAAGGAATTAAGGGAAAAAAAGAGGGTGTATCACCTTTGGAAAGGTGGGGAGGCAACTTATGATATGTTTAAGGATGTTGTTAGATCATGTAGGAGAAAAATTAGAGGCAAAAGCCCAGTTAGAAGTTAAGCTGGCCACTGCTGTGAAAGACAATAAAAAGCATTTTTATAAATATATTAATGCTAAAAAGAGAGGCAAGAAGAACCTCCACTCCTTATTGGACCTGAAGGGGAACACTGTAACTAAAGATGAGGAAAAGGCTGAGGTTCTAAATACCTTCTTTGCCTCCATCTTCAACAGTAAGGCAGGAGGACTCCAGGATAACTGGCCTCCTGAACTGGTTGATGGGGTCAGGGAGCAGTGTAGTACCCCTGAAATTCACGAGGAATTAGTTCGGGACTTGCTGAGCCACTTGGACACTCACAAGTCCGTGGGACCAGGTGGGATCCATCCTAGGGTGCTGAGAAAGCTGGTAGATGAGCTGGCCAAGCCTCTCTCCATCATTTTCCACCAGTCCTGGCTCACCAGAGAGGTCCCAGATGACTGGAAACTGGCCAATGTGGTCCCCATCCAAAAGAAGGGATGGATAGAGAAACCTGGAAACTCCAGGCCAGTCAGCCTGACCTCAGTGCCAGGGAAAATTATGGAGCAGATCATCCTGGGGGCAATCACTGTGAAACTGAAGGATAGCCAAGGGATCAGGCACAGCCAACATGGATTTAGGAAGGGCAGATCCTGCCTCTCCAACCTGATCTCCTTCTATGATCAGGTGACCCGCCTGGTGGACGTGGGGAAGGCTGTGGATGTGGTCTACCTGGACTTCAGCAAGGCCATTGACACTGTCCCCCACAGTAAACTGCTGTCTAAGCTGTCAGCTTGTGGCTTGCATCGCAACACTCTGTGTTGTGTTAGGAACTGGCTGGAGGGCCAAGCCCAGAAAGTGGTGGTGAATGGTGCCACATCCAGCTAGAGGCTAGTTACCAGTGGCATCCCCCAGTGATCAGTGCTGGGCCCCATCCTCTTTAGTATCTTCATCGATGATCTGGATGAGGGGATTGAGTCAGTCATCAGCAAATTTGCAGATGACACCAAGTTGGGAGCAGATGTTGATCTGTTCGAGGGTAGAAGAGCTCTCCAGAGGATCTTGACCGTCTGGACAGATGGGCAGAGTCCAACACGATGGCATTCAACAAGTCCAAGTGCCGGCTGCTGCACTTTGGCCACAACAACCCCATACAGTGCTACAGGCTGGGGTCAGCGTGGCTTGAGAGCTGCCAAACAGAAAGGAAAGTGGGAGTGCTGATTGACAGCCAGCTGAACATGAGCCAGCAGTGTGCCCAGGTGGCCAAGAAGGCAAATAGCATTCTGGCCTGCATCAGCAACGGTGTGGCCAGCAGGAGCAGGGAAATCATTGTGCTCCTGTACTCAGCACTGGTTAGGCCACACCTTGAGTCCTGTGTCCAGTTCTGAGACCCTCAATTTAAGGAGGGCATTGAGACTCTTGAACGTGTCCAGAGAAGGGCAACGAGGCTGGTGAGAGGCCTCAAGCACAAGCCCTATGAGGAGAGGCTGAGGGAACTGGGATTGTTTAGCCTGGAGGAGGCTCAGGAGAGACCTTATTGCTCTCTACAACTACCTGAAGGGAGGTTGTAGGCAGGAGGGGGTTGGTCTCTTCTCCCAGGCAACCAGCACCAGAACAAGAGGACACAGTCTCAAGCTGCACCAGGGGAAGTTTAGGCTTGAGATGAGGAGAAAGTTCTTCACTGAGAGAGTTGTTAGCTGTTAGAATGGGCTGCCCAGGGAGGTGGTGGAGTCACCATCCCTGGAGGTGTTCAAGAGGGGACTGGACATGGCACTTGGTGCCATGGTTTAGTAGTCATGAGGTCTTGGGTGACAGGTTGAACTTGATGACCTTTGAGGTCTTTTCGCCCTCACTGATTCTATTCTATTCTATGCTATGCTATGCTATGCTATGCTATGCTATGCTATAGGATGTGAGATGACTAAATAAGATTTTAAGTCCTAACTACAGGCAAGCTCAGCTTTGGAGTAAACAAGGCAGTATCAAGTTTGCTAAAATGGTGTAACTCAGTTCTCTTCCACCCTGTAAAGAGACACATATTTCAAGGTAACTGGCAAAAAAGTTTTATGGCTAGCAGTGCCTTAAGATGACATTTTCAGGATGACACTAGTGCCTGAATTAGAGAAGCTTCCTTTAGGTCTGCAGTGGAAAAATACAATTCCACTGAACTGCAAGAGAATTAGCACATCAAGGCATGCAGAGTACAGCACATATGGCCCTTTGTGTCTAATGTCTAAAAAGATGGACCCAAGAGCTCTTCCAGGTGATGCTGGGAAGGCCCAAAATTAATCACAGCACTTACCAGCCAGGTCCTTGAACAGGACACTGGTGATCAGAGTTCAAGGTACATCTTGGAGCTTTTTCTTTGAGAATGAGGTATTGCAGTGCTTCTGCTCACAGGCTGTGATAAGGGTCAGCCATATGTGGAAAAAATGACTGGTAACTGTCACATCTAACTGAGCTTGCAGCACATGTGCAGGTTTTTCCTTTTTTGAAAATTATGATCAGTAGCAGAAGACTTCCCAATATATGTTTATAGGGATGCTGGACCTGAATATTTAAGAAGGAAAAAGGATTTCAAACCACAGCAAACAAAAATATATAATCCCAAGATTCACACATTAGAGTTCTCTCTTAAAACAAAGGAGGAGAACCCATTTATGATCTCTGAACAAAATTCAATTCTCTTTGAGAGTCTCCATGCTGTCTTTTCTTTATACAATCACCTTGTTTTTATGTTCCAGCCAAGGTGAGCTTCATGGAGAGAGGCACCTTCTGTATGACAGTCAGACAGTCTGCTTCCACATCACTATCACAAAGATTTCCTTTTTCTGTTCATCAGAGGGCATATGCTCCTACCCAGTCAAACCCTGAGCCATGAGTATCTCTCCATCTATAATAAAGGCATATCACAGCAGTTACAGACAGGGGTGCTGTGTTATTAAACATCAAGGACCACAGCCTTACTTGTTACAGGTTTGTATTTCTGAAGGTCTGCAAGGAGAGAAAGCAGAAATCAATACATGCAGACAGTGGGAACTGTGTAGCTGCCAAGGTAGACATACGCAGCCCTCCAAAGGCTGGAGGAGAGGCAAGGGATACGGTGCCTTGCAGAGAAAATGTACAGGAAAGCAATTCCTAGAAGAAAGAGTCTTTATTAAGCTAAAATCATTGCTCATAACATATATCAATAACCAAAGGAAATACTGAAGTATTTCACTTGCAGTGAAATAATCACTAAAAGAGGATAAAATTGAGTGTTAAGTACAACTAAAACTCAGAGTCAAAAGCACTGAAAACTGTGTCATGCAAACAGCTCTGGGTCTTTCCAAAAGCTATTCATGAGGAACACCACCATAGAAGCCACCAACAAAATAAAAGCCAGTTCAGTAACTCCAAGATATCCCTTTATGTCAGAATAAAATTGGTTCATTTTTATCAGCAAGACAGAAAATTTATTATTTAAATTAAACTTTAAAATTTTTATACTGATCCCATCATACCATCCTCTGGGATTCACAGAGAGCTCACAACAGAAGATGGAACTTGAATCAGCTTGACTAAGAGATTGAAGTCCACTTTTTCACTTTACTGTGAACTCTTCCATTATGTTATAGAGAAAAGTTCAGTACATCACACAAAGGCACATATCTATAGAGCAACAGAAGGAAAAAGACCCTGACCTTAAACTGTTAATTTAACAAAAACATAATTGTGCTTTTCAGCCTGAAGCCAGTGTTACATAAGTACAGTAATAGAGAAAAATGGTTTCCATGCAACACAGCTAGACAATCTATCTGAATAAGAAGCTATTTTTAGTTTTCAGGAAAAATGACTTCTTCAAATGAAAGCAGCACTTTCACTGTACTCAATTAGTCATGAGTATAACATGTATCATCTATTTACATGCTTCACATAGTTGGTTTTTTTACTTGATATATTTTTTCAATGATAAGTTCTACTAAAATATATACAATGTGTCCTTGTTAGACTATTTTATTCCAGGATAATAATATTCCAGTAGATTCTATTTATTAACTGAACAAATACAAAGTTTTCCTTGAATACAACTGCATTGTTATGCACTTTGACTAAGCCAGTTTCTGTGAAACTAATTCTATTTTTTAAAGACACTGGTGCAAATTCTTTGTAGACCAAATTCTCACAACAATACTGTATGATAGTTACTTAACAACCTCTCTTTAACCATTTAAAAATTATTTTTGCTATGCTGAATGCATGACACTTACATGCAATTCTCATCACAACAGAATTCAGAAGACACTATTCATTATGTCACTAATTTGTATTAAGACTTCAGTACATGATTAATTTAAACAGGACTCCACACCAGACGTCTCCAAGATACTCGCTAAGCTGAAGTACTTAACCCAAAAAAAAGTTAAATTAAAAAACCACAAGCATGGAGTAGTGCACAACAGCAACTGAAGTCGTATTACGGTCACACATAGTACACACACACACAAGGATGACGAGTGGGTAGGCAAAAATGACTGAGGAGAGGGAGTACAAGAAGAGGGATGGTTGAAAAGAATGATGTGTTGAAAGCAATTGCCTTAGGCAGACAGCTCGTGGACAAACAGACAATCGTTTAGGACACTAGTCAAGTGACTTTAATCAATACAGTTTATTATATAAGGAGAAATGTAAGATTGTGAGTATGGTCCCACCCTGCTTCTCAGTTCACGAAAGCAGCTCCAGGTCCTCAGCAAGAACACTTGTTTTGCCATTTGAGGTAAGGGCACAATTACCCCAAGTTTGTTCACGTGTCCAAACTTTACCAAAAGCTACTGATGGCCACCACAATTTTTCAGATTTATGTTTTTCTATGCTGATTAGTTCTGCATGTACAGGTTAGGAAAAACACGGACTTAGTTCACACATATTGAGAGATACGAATGTAATTCAGTACTACCAGCAGCTTCGCCTGGGAAAAGGAACAGTTATTTAGTGTAAGCATTTTGTTTACAGCCCAAACTGGAAAATAATGTCGGCTAGCCAGCTGACATATGACCCAAGTACATGACAAAGGAAAACTTCTAGAAGGGTAAGACAGAAACCAGAACTCCTAATTGCGGTGTATCCCAGTTCTGGAAAACTTTCAGAAGGCTTTGAAAAATCAGGAGATTGTTCTCTCACGCAAACCAAAACCTCTCAAAAATGAAAATTGAAATATTCCCATTTCAACTTTCTGAATCTGTATTTCTCAATCATTGTATGCTGTCCCTTGACTGTGCTAATGCAATGGACAAAGAGATTCTGTATGTGGAGTACATTCATTGAAAAAATAATTGACACAGCCAGTTGAAGCACTGCACTGCCATAACCATCAGGCTCGCACATCTGTGGCAAAGGTGACAGAAGTACTTGGGGCCAGAGACAGGAGAAAGCAGAAAGCCACCTTTGCCAGGGAAGAAAATATTCACTTTCCACAGCAATGAGTCCACCTCTCCCTGAAACCAAATATCAATGCATTGTCCTTAATACACTGATGCAATGCACTTCAAATGAAGCATAACAACACTTGTAATAACAACATAATAAAATTTCCATGACAAATAAACCCTGAAGAAAAAATAAGAGTCAAAATGAACAAAAATACAAGTCTGTTCATGAAAAAGTAGAGAAAAATAAAGCCTAAAGCTTTGGGGGCTGGTTATATTATATTTTTCATTTTACAAACCAGTTTTTTAAGAATATGTAAGGTGCAGATGAAATACATAGAATACATACATTATCTCATCTGAAAGGTTTAGCCTCCAGAGCCATATGTTTAAGCATCAAACTGATGGGATGAAGCACAAGCTCAACAAAGGATATGTAGCTCTGCAACACAGAAGAGTCTGATTCTCACCTGAAGTTCACCTGGCAAGAGCCAGAAAACTCTGAATACTCATTTTGTGCTTGTATGGGGAAATCTGTTTATGAGCAATGAGGCAGTCAGGAAAAACCTTTCAGTGCCTTAACACCCCTGAATGTGTAGTAGAGGAATTAGTATATGGCTAATGTGCTGGTCACTGGGGAACCTGGAAAACCAAGATACATCTTTGTGGACGTTTCCCTGCAAGTCTTTTGCAGAATTCATAGCAAGAACTCCATCAAGCATGTGTCCTTATGCTATACACACACAAAACTGCAGACTGCTGTAAATTCCTTTTTGATTGCTAATACTATTCACTAGGTCTTTATTTAAGCATTTTTTGGTTGTTGTTTGGTTTAACTTTCTTTAATTCAAACAGTACATTTCAGCTGTACTTCAGTTGGGGTCAGCCTAAACACTGATACAGCTATTGCTGGCACATTTTTGACCAAATGTGTTTGAACTGAGACAACTTGGTCTTTTAACTTAATTAGATTTCTCTACTCTTCTCTCTTAAGCCATGTGTAGAATCTTACATTAATGCAGCAGTGAGAAAGCAAATCTTTCTACTGGCAATTTCTTCAAGTAAATCTTCCAGTGTTAATAAAACAAGTCAGAGACTGGATGAGAGCAATCTTATGCTTAATAGTTTTTAAAACATTGTACATTTAAGGAATACTAAAAATTCTTAGCATTAGTATGTTAGAGGTGTTACTTTAGACTACATACATAACCCTTCAGCTAGCACAGTTCCCAAGTATACTGCTGATAAAACACAATAGCTGAAATCATTATGCCACTAACACGCTTAGGACATTGGCCTAAGCAAGCTGATCACTATTATTAGTATTTGGATTTTGATGCAAAATAATAACTCCAAGTGTAATTCAGTTCTAAAAGAAAAAAAAAAATAACCAATTTCACCTGTGACACAAATCCAGTGAATATACACAAGGAAGACTCTGGACCAATTCATCAACTAAATCTGTTGTATTACATATGTTCACTTAAGGGACAATGACTTTTATTTTTTAATGTGCTGAAGCAACACAAAATAAGCAAAGAACCTGTCTGCAGCAGAAATTGCAGATACATGAGGTGCTCCTTAAAGCTCCAAATCAATCTTCTTTAGCTGTCATAGAGAGATGACACAGAATTCTCTTGTATTTTGTTCCTAGTAAACTAGAAAGCCACAAAGGACTCTGGTGTTTATTTCCTCCATAGTTTTAAAGGCTCATGTTCAAAAATATCATTATTCTGTTGTGCTGTAAAAACCTTGCTTGTTGATATTCTGCTAGTTTGAGTTCCTTATTTGAATTTTGGACCAAATTAATCTTCCTTCAATTACCGAGCTGGACTACACCTTTCTGCTGATTACTGGGAAAAGTTACAGCACACACATCACACACACACCCATATCACAGTAATCATAGCAGCCATTCTTGCCTGCAACAAATCTTCTAGGCTCTATATGTCTCCTTGCCACCTCATTTTTAAGGGTGGAAATAATTTGCAAGCAGCACAATTTATTTAGAAACTTATTGCCTTCCACCGCAACCGAAGATCTGGCAACAAGGTAGGCAATTAGCACAGCCAAGGCTGAAAGGCTATTCCTACAATCCACTTAATTCCCTTGTGCACACATGTAGCTAATCCCAATCTGTCCTTTACAACAAAACAAAACAAACAAAAACAACAAATAAACCAAACCAAACAACAACAACCAATCAAACACACAAAAAAGAAAATTATTATTCAAGTACACACACCTGGTTGGATTAGGAAAATAGAGAATGGATGTTACCACCATCAGAAATAAATTCCACTAATATCACAGTTTCTTAAGTGTGTAATATTTACTATTCTGTGTATTAAACATCCAAAAGGATTTTTAAAGAGAAAAGTAAAATTAGGCCCTCTGCATTTATACTATTAAACAGCATCAAACACACTGAGAACATCCCAGCTCCCTAAGGACAAAATCAAAAAAGGCCAGAATCGAAAAAGAAAAGTCTGATCACCCATGATCTGGCAAGCTCAGAACATTCTGTAGCAATAATATTAAACTCTGTTGTTTTCAACACAGATTTAGAGGAACTTCTATCTACCAGAATGAACAGAATGCTAATTAAACTTATTACTGTGTCAGAAGTTTGCTACTTTTCATGCTATTGATTAACTGCTGGCAAAAATTAGTTTACTTGTCTAGCATTTTTAAGAGTGAGATCTATGTCTACTGCCCTCTGGACAGTCTGGGTCTGTTAAATTACATCTACTGACTAAGAATTTTAATTAATGTTTCGGTGACTGATACTTTTTTGATCATGAGAAGCTTAATATGAAAAAAAAACCCAGCAGCACTTCAGTGTCTACTATTATACGCTGCTTTTAAGTAAATATTCAAAAAGGGAAAGAAGTCTTCTTTAGGAGGATGAAAACTACCTGGGCAAAAATCTTCTTACTTTTTGTTTGTTTGGTTTGGTTTTGTCCAAACCAGCATTTTCCTAATGGGATTTGTAAAAAACTCTTCACCGAGAGCAACAATCAAGATATTCTCTATTCTGAACAGAAAAGCAGGTGAAGGCAAAGACAGGCGTGTGAGTGGGAATGGTTGGTTGGAATCTTTTAATGCAAATTGTATCCCATAAGGATTATGAAATACTGCACAAACTTGAAAAAGTTATGAAAGGAAACTGTAGGGAAAGCTTGATCATCATTCTCATACACTAAGCCATTAGAACCCCAAATGTAGAAGGACTGTTCAGGAAGGGTAGGAATATCAGAATCAGATCCTACTCTCCTTCCAAAGCCAAATCTCATGGTGCTTTTTACTAAACCATGGATGTAACTTTGGGGGGGGGGGGGAATCTAAGAAAATCCCAGATGTCTTGCTTTTAAAAAACATTGGCAAGCTGTTTGCAATTACCCAGGTGTTAACTAACAATGTATTTTATTTCCTATTGGGTAAATTATTTTTGTGTAAATTTTTGTGAAAAGTCCTGGTAAAGTAATAGAGAAGCACTGTATTATATAATTTACTGACTACTGGTCTGATCTGTCGATCCCTAGGAAGCTCAGTGTTTGACTGTGGAGAAAGACACAGTAGACAGTTGATACCAGAACAGAAATTAGGTAATTTGAACCATGATAAGCCAGGTAAAGGGAAATAAGAAAGGAATAGACTCTTCAGTTGAAGGGATAAAGTGATGGGAAAAGCCATGTCTAATAACACTCCTGACTACTTAAAGCATGCACCAGAAGCATAGAGAACCAGGATCTCCACAGTGCAACCAAATTTGAGAGAAGTAAAATCTCTGATGAAGCGGTTTTGCTACCTGATGTACACATTAGAAGGTTTTCTAGAACTTGAGTCACCACAAATATCAAAATCACAGAGTGATAATGCTGAGGTAACAGAGAGAGCAAAAAACGGGGTTAGAGGAATTCGTCAGCATCATGAGCACTAACAAGCAAAATACCCAACACAAAGTCCAACATGTGCAGGAATGGAGTCTTGTCAAATTTCATGTTTTAAAAATCTATCTTCACTCATGCAACTGCTAGGCTGGCACTAACCTTACCACTCCAGCTGGAATGGGATGACTGAATTGCAGAAGAGTTACAGACTTTTTCCTCTTGTCTGGGTAACCACAGAAGCTCCCCAGCTACAAGCACATTCTTGAGCAGGAATGGTGTGCAAGGGGAAGGACACAGCAGGACATGTTGACTCATGCACAGTGAAATGTTCTGCAGAAAGATGTTTATTACACACAAACCTGTACAGGTGTCTGTGCATCTCATCAGCTTGATTCATTTACTGCCACATGAGCACTCAACAGCAAGCAGTCATTAAACAATCATCATTGCTTACAGTTCAACCACTGTTTTTTCCATTTATGGATTGGCCAAGAGCAACTAATGGAAGCATTTGTTACTAAAGATTCATTTCCCAAGTTGTACAGGTGATCAGGATAAGCCAAGTAAGTTTAGAATTGTTGGAATGGAAAACAATGATTTGTACCAGAAGAATGCTTTGAAAAGCTTGGGGTTTCCCTATGTAGCACAATAAAATGGGTGAGGATAAACAATATACAAACAATCTCTACAGAAAGTCCAGCCTGGTTAATTCAAGATTATTTCAAGACTGAAGTTGCAGTTGTAGGACTGTCTGTCTAGGCTAATTTAGCCTGCTAACATTTTGCTATGGAGATCTTTTCAGCATATTGGAGTTCTGAGTCTTACGGAGGAAGAGAATACTTTTCATGAGACAGAGCAAATAAGCAAGACTGGCAAATATTCACATAATTTCAGCCTGAACTCAGTTCTGTGTAGCCCTTGCCCTGAAGCAAGGCCACATCCTCCTAACTTTAATGATGTTGCAGATGGGGAATGAAGTCCTTTACTCTCTAAATGGGTGAAACACTGGTTGCATTTAAATAAATCCACTACAAATTTATGAGAGAAGGAACAGAGAATGATAAAGTACCATAAAAACTACTGAATCCCACCCCTTGCAAAGTCAGGATTAGGTGAAGTCAAAATTCCACTCACTAGGAGAATGAAGATTATGTTACTAACCACAGAAAGGCAGAAGCAACCTCTTAAATTAAGGTTCATCAGCTGAAGACTCGTAGACATTGTTTCTCTCATTGTACCACTAATCATTATGTAAAAAGCATGACTTTCAGTTTGCAAGTGTATTTTAACATCCAGGAGGAATGTCAGTCAGCTGACAAAATCTGGCAAATCAAGATCTATTTAAGTCATTTTAGTGTCTATATGAAAACTACTACATTCCTATCCAAGTTATCAGTGTTGTCTCAGTAAGCCTGCCTTCTAAAGTAATCTCATGGATTGCAGGAGATAAATTGCTGAGACATGACAGCCTTTTCTACGTTGCAGGAGACACAGGAGGATTCAGTAAATCTGACAAATACACCATACAACTGAGAATAGAGAGTTAAAAGGTCCCACAGAGACCTCTTGTGCCTGCGGTGCAACAGTAAGACTGCATCATGGCAGTACAAAGCGAGTCCTAAAAGCACACCAGCTGCATCAGGATAGTGACCCCACCACTCCTATGAGCTTAGCCACTGCATGTTTTGATACACCCAGAGATGGCCAAGAGGGCCAGTGGCAATCTGGCCTGTATCAGGAACAGTGTGGCTAGCAGGAGCAGGGAGGTCATTCTGCCCCTGTACTTAGCACTAGTTAGGCCACACCTTGAATACTGTGTCAAGTTATGGGCTCTTCAGTTTAGGAAAGATGTTGACTTCCTGGAACATGTCCAGAGAAGGGCAACAAAGCTGGCGAGGGGTTCGGAGGGCAGCCCTATGAGGAGAGGCTGAGAGAGCTGGGGTTGCTTAGCCTGGAGAAGAGGAGGCTCAGGGGAGACCTTATTGCTGTCTACAACTACCTGAAGGCAGGTTGTAGCAAGGAGGGGGTTGGTCTCTTCTCCCAGGCAACCAGCACCAGAATAAGAGGACACAGTCTCAAGCCGCACCAGGGGAGGTTTAGGCTGGATGTTAGGAAGAAATTCTTCACAGAAAGAGTGATTGGCCATTGGAATGTGCTGCCTGGGGAGGTGGTGGAGTCACCATCACTGGAGGTGTATAGGAAGAGACTTGATGGGGTGCTTGGTTTAGTTGATTAGATAGTGTTGGATGATAGGTTGGACTCGATTATCTCAAAGGTCTCTTCCAACCTGGTTAAATCTATTCTATTCTATTCTATTCGATTTGATTCTATTCGATTCTATTCTGCTCTTAGAGATCATCTTTTCCAACCTTCCCCTACAGCTTCTGTAGGATAATTTAGGTGTGAGAAAAAGATGGACAAATCTTCAGTAGGAATATATCCTACACCCCAACCAGTTTTGATTTGGGTGACTAGAAGAAGTTCACCATACTGAAGGGGATGGCTACAAACATAAAACATACTATCTGACTCCCAATTTTGTTTCTGAATGCAGGGCATCTTTTCAGGGAAGAGACATTAACACTGTCATATCATTGTCTTGTTCAGAATGATTAAGTCTGAAAATTTCTTGTAGAAAAACACTGGCATGTTACCAATAAAAAGGAAACTGAAGAAAGTAGAAAGCAGAAAAACTGCACTCCAAAACTGTCAGAGAAGCTTTCTGGGGAATGAAAGTGGATGACACAAAAAGGCAGAGGTGACGAGGAACATGAAGACAAAGATGAAGAAAAAGTGCATGGGGCCTCAAGATCATTTTTTAGCCTAGTTTTTATTCATTGCAGCAGAAATGGAGGAGATTTCTCTTGAAACTTCTGTACCTATACTTCTATTGCACTGTTTATTCGGAGTTTCCTTCTAAGCCAAAAGCTATTACAAGTACAAAACAAGAAACTATTCCTGTGGAGTTTGGCACCTGTATTTCAGCCGTGGATGAAATTACTATACATTTTTATAACTACATAAAGTTTAGGAAAGTGTTTGAGATGTTTGGTACCAAAAGACAGTGGCTTGCACATAGTATTGGCAGTCAGTAATATTCAAGTTCTATTACATTTTTTTCATCATTCACTCTATTTTGGCAAGCGTATTATTTCAGACTATATTGTCCTAAACCAGACAGAGCTAGTCACTTAAATATATCTCCAAGATCGCAGCTAAGTGGTTTGATGCCTCTCATCTGAAGAATGCAGCAAAGTAAGAAAGACCTATTAACTAAACATTAAAACATTACCAAGCATTTCAGGAAGAAAATACAGTGAGCAGGAAAACTGAGTATGTTCCTCTTCATGGTCCACTGCCAGACCCCTTGAAAAAAAGCATCTCAGACTAAATAGTTTTGAAGGCAAACATTCAATACCTAATTACATTATGGGAGGATACAAATAATGGTACCAAATTCCAACATTACTAAAAAGAATAAAAACATTATTGAATTATCTGTACAACTCAAAGCACTCAATCTTTATTTTACATACTTTTTTACAAAGGCAAAGAAGACATTTTCATCTTAACTAATCAAAATTCCAGCCTGGCATAAGCAAGATAAGTCAAAGCATTATTTTCATGCAGTGATTCAATAAAAGCCTACTATACATCTCAGGATGATAATGGAGGGCAGAAGAAAAGAGGTCTGTACTAAAGACCCAGGTGAAATATTTGGCACATTTAATTCAACTGCAAAATTACTCAAATCATTAATTGTGACAGGTATTATCATTAGGGAAATCAGAAAAACAAAACAGAGTTTTTAGCAGTATTAACTGTTCCTGAACTCTGCATGCAAGTAATATTCTTTTTGCTCCTTTAACTAAAATATTCACTATCACCAAAGTAAACAATTTACTTTACAATTCCAATATATTTTACTTTATAATTCCATTATATTTCTGTACAAAATGTTGACTTAAATGCATTTATTTATTTATTAGCAGGTTGTCCTCAAGTTATTGATGTTACAGAACATCAGTGTTCCATAATTGTGAGCATGAATAATTCAGGTTGATGCTCACAAAAGTGAGTTTGCTCACCTTGGCATGTGAAAATATGAAGTAAGATTTTGGATCCACCTCTGCAAAGTACACATCACCACTGATAGTATCAGTAAAAGCAAAGAAGGTTTATTTTACTTTAAAACCAGAACATGAGGTCTGTATTCAAGTTCTCTTCCCTAAACTGCAAAACCAGCCCTAGTCCTACACTCTGATTACTTAAACTTCTGCAATTTGATCAGCTTAATATGTAGAGCCCACAAAGTTTGAAATAATTTCTTCTACATTCTCCAAATCAAAGAATTTGTCCCAAATACAATCAATTACCATATTCAAATCTCCTAGAATCTGTCAGGCCGTGAATTGGTTTGGAAGCAGCTTTTCAAAAAGTCTTAAGCAAACACCGAGCACAGCCTCTTCCAACTTTCCAGCAGCTGCCTTTCCATCCCTTATTTTCAAGGAAATGGGTAGGGACACGAAATGAATGGTTTAAAGTAGTCCTGGAAAAATTATACAGAGGTTCAAAGTGGCAGACAATCTATGCTGTTCTTCCTTTCCTTGAAAGCCTAATTCAATTCAATTATGCTTCAGATGTTACCCAAATAACTTAAAATGAGTAAATTTTGTGATTAACAAATACAGTAAAATTGCAACCTCCAATCCAGTTTCACAGCATATTGTACCATCTCAAATCAGTCCAATTAATAGACATTTAGTTAATTAAACAACTAGCAACTCACCGAGTAGACAAACACTGAAGAGCCTACTGAAGGGTAACAATGACTCTCAATAAGCATGATATAGGCATTTATCAGATCTTAATCCATTTTTGTTTTCTGAAAAGAACGGAAACTATTGCACTGTGTCAGTTTTAGGCTATGCCTTTAAAATTAGCTGCAGATTTCAAGCAGAAAAGTAGACAAATATAAATAATTCACTATTGGGTGTAAAACAGAAAACAAAAGACTATTCTAAACAAATTTATTGGGCAGTTGTTCCATAAACAATCTTTCACATTTTACTTCCATTCCCATTCCTTTTCTTCTTTTCTGGTCTGGCTGTTCTGTTGGGGAGCTTCCCTGCTCTCTGGAAGAACCAGAGGGGGCACAGGGGGGTTCTGTGCTATTTTCTAATTGTAAATACCTGTATAATATTGTAAATACTGTATATTTTGTACATATTCATTGCATTCCATTGTAGAGTGTAATTTTTGCTTGTAAATGCAGCTTCCATTTGCTTCCAACTGAGTTAGTCGTGCTTAGTTAATGTGAATGGGAAACTTCAAGCCACCACATTACTCAAAATAATTGGTGCCCAACGTGGGGAAATTGCTTGATTAATTCCTGCTCAGATTAAGGAAGCAAAATGAAGCTGGTTTGGATTCTGTGGCATTTGATATATTCATAGTGGTAGCTTACAAATGAAGTATCAGCATAATGTTCGATAAACTGGGAAGATATCTGATATATAAATTATACCTTTGGTTTAAGTACAAATTGCAATTGTTGTATGATCACTTTCTAGGGCTCTTTTGGCTTAAGAAATATGGGAACCCACAGAAATATATGAATTCAGCATTTCTGTAGGTGAAAGCTATGTGAGCAGTAGCAGCTGGGATTCCAAAGTGATTTATTTGCTACGTGTGAATCTGCTGTTGGTGATAATAGTTGTGTTCTTGTTAATTGCACTGTAGCGGGAGAGACAAGCAGCTAATAAATGTTCTATTTTCAGTTGCACTAGGCATAGGAGTAGAAGAAGCAGTCCTAATTCGAATCCAGAGATTTCTAGTGATGAAGAGACAGGGGAAACAGCTAGGAATAGGCAGGGAGGAGTTATTGGTAAGGCAGCTCTCAATGGGACCACCAGCAGTTCTGGCATTCAGCCAGTGGCAGGGGGGCAAACACAGCCCACAATGGCAGCACCTAAGATAGCAGCCACAGTTTCACTGGCAGCCTTTAGAGAGGTAAAATCATTTCCTCCCACAGCAGCAGGACCAGAGGTGACCTCTGCAACAGCTGCTGGATCTCAAAGCCTGCCTGCCAGCGCTGCCTCCTTGCAAACTCCCACTGCTTCTAAGCCTGCTGTAAATTCAAACACAGGCCCAGTTAAACAAATTGCAGCTTTGGATACAAGGGGCAGGCGCAAGCCAGAGACGGGAGCAGATGCAGGTGCAGGGGAACTGCAAGATCACTCTACTGGTGAGGGAATGTCTGTTAAAAAAGATCCCTTGGAGGATGGAGAGAAAGTCTACTTTAAAGGTATAGCTAAATTATTGAGACCATCACTGGATAGTGGAGATGCAGGACAGGATACAAGTTCTGTTAGGGCAACAGTTAGTGGAGGCGCTTCTGAACTTAAAAAGGTCCTTAGGAGAGTAGCAGCAGGATTATGGGGACAGCCACTTCAAGAAGATGAAACAGATGATGAACAAGCTCAGGATGACATCCAAACAGCAAACACACCCAGACAGGAAATTAGGCATGTGAGAAAGGATTACACCAGAGGAGAGAATGGTCTGGCTGTTCTGCTGGGGAGACAATAACCACTTCTGGCTGGCCTTGAGAAAAGACCAGAACACTAACACTGCTTCTTTAAGCTAGCACTCCTTCCTCTTGACTCCTCTTTTCTTCTGTTACAGGGGGAGAGGGGGCTTTGGGGGGGGCAATGGAGCAGCTTCCCTGCCAGAGGGCAGCACCCAGAGGGGGTACAGGGGGGTTTCTGTGCTAGTTTCTAATTGTAAATACCTGTATAATATTGTAAATACTGTATATTTTGTACATATTCATTGCATTGCATTGTAGAATGTAGTTTTTGCTTGCAAATACAGCTTCCATTTGCTTCCAGCTGAGTTAGTCATACTTAATGTGAATGGGTAGCTTCAACCCACCATATGCACATATGCAAATAAAATTTTCAATTACAACAAAAGATGTCTTCAAACCAAAGCATGCCACGTTGCAGCCCAGTTTCAAATAATGATACTAACCTATGCTCTCTCCACTCACAATAAACATCACATAGACATTTCAACTCCCTATAAAAATATCAAAGTGTGGGAAACTATTTATTGTGTTTTCTCAGCAACATATGGGTCAAGGGATTTCACTGCAACTTGTCTTGCTGCTGTTCTCTATGAAGTGTCTGAAAATTTAAATAAAATGGCTGAGCTTCAGGTGTCAAAACAATTGCTAATACTTAATTAGAAATAGTTTACTTCTCAGTGAAAGGATGCCAAATTAACTTAAGGTTTAGGTGACATCACAGCAAGCCCAAGAATAGTTTCTGCAACCACCTGAAACACAGTAAATTAACACCCAATCCTAGAGAGGTGGCCAAAGAGGTCTCACTGGGAGGAAGAATAATGAATCACAGTACCTTTCAGAAAATTTGGACCCTTTCTTCTCCGGCATTTTCAGACATGCTTGTTGTAAATATACCATTAGGAATAGCTCTGAGAGCTCCAGGTACACAGCTGGCAAGTAAACTAGCTACAACATTAAAAATTATGCACTTCTGTAATCAAATCTTTTCAATCCCTTCCAGAAGGGAAAAATGAACTTTGCTTTAGATACAAAGGCCTAATGGTAGACTGAAGAAAGTTATCTACACTTACTGTATAGAGCATGTATAACATGCTTCTTTCAGCTACACCGTACATTATTCTATTCATGCCATGAAGGCACTGCATAGAGCCTTTCCAAAGGACCAACTTCACAACAGAAGAATCAAAACCAATGTCAGCTTCACTAACAATTTAGGGGAAAATGAATCCTTCCCCTTCCCCTTCCCCTTCCCCTTCCCCTTCCCCTTCCCTACTACAGACTCTCTAAATGCTTATGCATATATATTCTTATGGACTAGGCAAGTTCTGTTTAGAGGTACATAACTTTGCACAGGGACTCAGCATATAAAGGAAAGGTACAGGAAGCACAATCTAAGCTTGAAGTCGGTTGGTTGGTGATTTTGGGTTTTTTTTTTAATATAACCTGACTAACACTAATACAATTCTGCTTTGTAATCATTTTCAGGATGTGATAGCCATCATTAGACTTTGCATCTGGCATCTGGCCATGAAACAGAGCACTGCTGCCCTCCTGCTCAGCACTGCATCTTCTGCCAGATTATTCCTGCCCAGCTCAGCCCTCTGCTCCAGTGCTGGCTCTTTCATTTAGCTGTGAGTACAGATTTTGCATTGCTGCAGTTTCACAGCCATTCTTGGAGGTAAAGATCATTTCACCAATATGATTTAGCCCCATAATCACAAATTTACTGAAGACAGCAAGTGCTGGATCAGTTCCTCAAAGCCAAATATAAAGAGATCTAACATTTCTACACTCTCGACCATTGGGCAGAAATAAGGATCACAACGGTGCTGAAGAAACTTGTTTTACTCAAATGAGGTATGTAAACCCGAATTTGTATTATTCAAACTTAATAGGTGAGTTTAGAAAACATAAAGGTTTGAATGCTATCCAGTTCCCCCATACACTGGTACTGACAGGTATCTAAAAAAACACTGCGCTAATTATCTCCCCCAGAGCTCTCGCTGACTTAGGCTCCCCAGTCTTGACATTTAGACACAGCCCCAAAGTGACCACTCTAAAGCTTCAGATCCCTCCTTTAGTTTTGAGGATTTTTAAGGTGTCTGCTGCTCTTCATTTGATTTTACTCCCAATTTTAATAAATGGGTGAAATTTACTGATGCCTCAAACCAAAGCCAAAGCCAGCCAGAAGTGGAAATCACACTGCTTCACCTGTAGCCCACAAACACAAAGCAGTTTAAACCAAATGAAAGTGCACAGAACAGGACAAGACAGACTACCTTATAAAAGCTGAAAAAAACCAAAAAGCAAATATGCAAAATCCTGCTGAATGGGTACAGTTTGTGTGTTTACCTACATATCTTGGAGATGGCAAAAGATACTGACCATTCTCATGAATCCTATCACTTAGTGATTTGAAATTGCTTCTTCCCAAGCATGTCAGTATGCAGTTTACTAATTTAAATTGATGCCAGTTAACTGTATCCCTCCTTCACAGCCTAACATATCTCAT
Source organism: Dryobates pubescens (assembly GCF_014839835.1). NCBI lineage: Eukaryota > Metazoa > Chordata > Aves > Piciformes > Picidae > Dryobates > Dryobates pubescens. Next base: position 8,562,393 of record NC_071621.1, on the reverse strand, counting down.
TGACCACTTCTCCCTCACATTTATTCTAAACCATAAAGGTTATTTGTATGGTATGTGTCCTCTAATGATCCTGAATTGGTCTTTATCTTTTCAATATCTGAATACTACAAGCAGATGTTATCTCAGGATTAGGGTGTTAATCTAGAGTGTATCAGGTGGTTGATCTGATGTCACCTAAACCTGAAATCAATTTGCCATTCCTTTATTGAGATGTAAACAACTTCCAATTAAGTATTAGTAGCTATTTTTACTTTCTTTTCTGATCTTCCTATAAGTTGTTCATTCTGGTTTAAAAATTTAAAATGTGAAAAAGCTGATAATGGCATAAACCAAAATGCCAGTACATCATAATGATACTGCAGCTGAACTAGCCCAGTATGAGAATAATGTAAGGGAAAAATAAGGCTTTACTCATAAAGTCTTTAACTCCTTAGGTATAAGTTAATTTATTAAATTGTATTTTTTAATTGGCTAATAAATCTTGAAACTGTATCTATTAAACCTTTCTACAAAAACTCCTTTACAAAGCATTTATTCCCCAACTACTCACCAAGTCAGAACAGCACATTTATCCACTTTTATTTAGCAAATCATTTAACATCAGGAGTATCTTTTAACTCTGCTAACTGCAGTATGCCTCAGCGCAACACTGAACAACGGTGTCCAAACTTCACTGCCAGTTTGAACAACTCTGGCAAGGCTCTTCTCTTTTTCTCCATCCTTTCTGCATTTCTCTGCCATAATACTACTATAAAACAAATGTGAAAGACTCCCACAGAAGAAAGACTGCAGTAGCCAAGACACTGTTATTCCCAAGGTGGTTTTCAATACATGAACCAAAGGGAAATTCCTGCAGCCCAATTACAAATTGTGGGCCTTGTGGCTGCCATCTTTCAGAGGCTAGACATGTTTCAACAGAGCAGAGAACACTAACAACATTGACTCAGAGCATACACGATGCTTCTTTTATTTTCTCCTTCCCTTTGCAGCTGGCAATGTCCCTTTGAAGCAGGTACAGGGGTCAGTGCTGTCAGCAAGAGGGAAAATGGATTAAAATATCACAGCTGCTGAAACATCTCACATCGTGCAGTTAGTGGCACTGGTTCCCCAATGGCAAGTCCTCTGGGAATTCTTCTGGAAGTGAGCAGTCCTTCATCTCCTCAACTGTGCCACTCACCACCAGTGTGATCAGATCCTTCTGTGATTTCTCAAATGCATTAACTGGGAGAGTTAAGTAATATCAATTTGATTTAATCTAGTGGCTCTGGGGGAACAGTATTTCAAGCTCTATCTAATTACTGGTGGAAGCAGTAGATTTTGAGTTGAAGGAAGACTAATTGGGTTTTTTTCCCTGACTCTTCATTTCTCTGCTTCTTCGTGATATTGAAAATAGTAAAAATAGCGAGAAAACTTTATCTTTTAAAATAACTTCTGTTCCCAAAAGGTGATCTGCATTTGCTCATACTTCCACTCAAGGACACAATAAAAACATTTAAGACAAAACGAAGAATTCAAGTCAGCAATCATCCCCACTTCTAACAGATAACAACAAAGGTATTAGAAATTTATGACTACAATCAAAGTAGATTCTCTACAGTAAAGAAACTGGTTTTAATTAACAGTGCATAAAACCTACCCAGAACCTCCAGAGGCTCTTTGAGTTGCTCTGGGAAGTTGGAAGTCACTCACAGCTTATTTAGAGGGATTTTCCTACAATGGCAGTTCTGCTGCATTATGATATGCACTACATGGCACTGCAGTACAGAACTTGTAATAAACCTCATTGACACTAGCATTAGAAATTTATGATGAGCTCTCCAAGTACAAAAGACCATTTAAAATGCCTGGCAAGAGGGAGAAGGTTAGAATTGCTATTACTTTTATCAGACTCTGCAGTAAAAACAATGAAAAAGTGTACCTTAAAGTTTTAATTACATTTTAGTAAGTAAAAGTCTACAGCTTATTTTGGAAACTTTTAATAGAATAGTGGAATTGCATGAAATAAAGGAAGAAGTAATTCTTTCAGTGTTACATTGTGCTTGCAGTCATTCACTTTATTAATAAAAAATACTCAGCGACTCTGGTAGGAGAAAAAACATAGAAAATTAACACTTCTTTTTTTCATCCTGTAATTTTATCCAAGTAAGTGCTTGGGAAAAAAAAATGCTTACAGTGGGAATGGAAACAGGAGTTAACTTTCCTAGCACTACAGGTCTGAAAGATGGAAACTTTTCAAAGTAGTATTTTTTTTATGCACAAGAACAAAAAACAGTGCTGAGTGAAATAACACAACATTTAGCATTAGTTCATCTTACTTACTCCTCTTTGAGAACACAGAATTATCTATGAGATCACCGTTCTAAAATATTAACTGAATTTGTAGGAGACTGAGTGCAAGGCAGGACTGCACCTTGGAAGCAAATGCCCTGACGAGGAAAAGCAGTTCAGAGACTACAGAAACTCATACGAACTGTTCAAGCAGAAACATGATCTGCACAAAGGAAAATGTCATTTTGAAAAATTAAATGACAAGAGGCAAGGACACATTTATGTAAAATGTTCAAAGTCCGTTTTATTTCTAAAATTGTAAGATACCTTTAAGGGAAAATAAAATGAAAATTCAGATCACTACTGTTCTGCTAACCAATCAACCAGTTACAAATAATTATAAATTATAATAGAGTTATCTATGCACTATTACATGAATAATCTTTACATCTATTTTTGTCCTAAAAGGTCATTTCCAGCTGAAATGATTCCATGATTCTATGCACACAGTACTGGACATCTAATGCGGCAATTAAGATACAGTCAAAAATAGAATAAAGGTTTTCTGTTGTTAATGTAATTTTGATAGCCACTACAGAGATACTTTTTTTAGGTTCAGATTTTTGCCTGCCTGTTTTATTGCATTTCTCTGTGAAATAATTCAAAAATGAACATTTCTAAAATACTGATCCTAAGATGTATTTTGCAATCATCATTCCAGTCCGCTTTTATTTTCCCCATATACATAATGAATAAAGGTTAAATGATGCCATTCTGACACTAAATTATTTCAATACACAAAGGAAAAAGCTCTAACACTTGCCAAAACCGAGTAACCTGAACAAAACCTCATTGTTCTATTGGGGGGGCAGGATTAATTACATATATAACTTTGTTCTACTGCATCAAATCTAAATTAAACTACTGAAATGTAGCATGATATTTACATGCAAGAGATGATATACAGCATCTTATTAAAAAAAAAAAAAAACAACCTTAATTTCCAAGTGATATAAACAGATACAGAATCACTAACTGCAGAAGTGAGGTATGGCTGATAGAGGCACATGTTCGGTCACAGGATGATTTCTGCGGAGTAACAGGTTTGTCAACTGCATCAGGTGCATGACAGAGGAAGCAGGCCAGTGTCTGGGACACATGCAGCCATGTCTCAGCACCAAAAAGAGGAAAAAACAACAGCAGCAACTCAGGAGGTTCTGACAAGAAGGTAGTTCACTGCTTGCTGTAAGCAGCCTCACTGGAGGACATCACTGAAAATGCTGCAAGTTCAAGAAAGGCTTTCAATTTCAGGTGGAATATTTCTCTTCCTTCTCGTAATTCAATAATATATACAGCTACATATGTTACTCCAGATATAAAATACACACTTTCCATGATAGGTAAAGTGTAAAATAACTTGTTAAATAGATCTATCACAAAAATAAATGGGAGAATTATACATCAAACAGGAGATTCTGTCTTTGTTTTAGAGTAATTTCTAAAGCTGACTTGCTGCTCCAGCCGTAATCATTCTAATGCAATGACAGGTCTTTAGAAATGTGACATCACCACATGCACCTGGAGCTAGCTTCCTGACCCTGGACTGCCAGCATGACAGCAGGATCCAGAGGAGTATGAAATTATCCCAGTATGGCTCCAGTAATAAGTCTGTCCTGAGAGTCTAGGGCTTTTCTAGGAATTAATAGCTCAATCTAAGTAAGCATACATCAGTTAATGACTCTTACAATCCCAGTGTAAAAAACCACACTTGCCAGGCTCCGCTTCAGTTCAACCAGCTTACTCTGTGATTGATACACTCTTGCACCTGAACACACCTCCAGCTGGTGTAACCAGTCCTAATGTACCTTTCTAATCATAGGCTTCACTCAGATATTAACATAATTTCATATCTACCCCTATCCAGAACGGGAAGGACCAAATACTGACCCACATGCTCTTCATATACTTATTCAGCTAACTTAACAGAGTAACTAAGACCCTAAAATAACTAGACCTTTTGTTCAGTGGATGTAACTCTACAAAGGATTATAAAGGTCTGCCTGAAAAATGTATATTCATATCCTATCTTTTCGGATTAATCATTCAGAACTGACTGAGAAATATTTACCAGGTAGGTAATGTTTACTTCTCTCAAAGTATCTGATGCGACTGAATCCAGCTGTGAAGGACTAAACTGTTCCAAAGAAGCCTCTTGGGGATGTATGGGGGAGAAGTTAACAGGCAAATGAATACATAAATAAATAAATTACCAAGAAGATCTACATAATAAATTGATTTCATGCAGACATTTGCTAGAGCATGACATGTACTACAGTTGTAAAGCAACTAAACACTGGTGCTATTTGTGCTGTCTAAATTAACAGTGAGAGCCCTCACAAGTAAATCAACAAAGAAAAAAATCACAGCTTCTTGGGGAGTGTGGTGAAAAGACCCTCCAGAATATCCAACAAAAGATAAGATCATCTCTACCCAGCAAAAGTGCATCTGTCCCAGAAGCGAGGGGATGGTGGAAAGATGCAACAGAGCACCTTCCAGCCTGCCCAGAGACGTTTATTTCGGGTGTGAACAGGTGCAAAGAGGGTTGGAGGCCACTCTGGTGCCGACCCCCTGGAAGGTGCAACAAAGAGAAGATTGCTGTGAACGATTCACCTGATGTGTCAGCTCTGCCCAGCAGATAGCACAGCTGGCAGTCACATATGCATTAATGTGACAAAGGTGTGGGCCAGGGGGAAGCTGCAATTAAAAGAACTGAATAAAAGACACTGAGCTATACCAGCTTATGTGGGGAACATCATCATCACTTGTCCTGGAAGCAGTAGTCCAGGACATCGCACCACCACCACCAAAGGACTGTGCCATGCCCTCTGTAAGAGAGAACTCCACTGAAGACAACACATGCTGGAAACAACACTGGACAACACCAGCTGAAAAGGACTTGGACTTTGGGATCTCTCTTGCAACTCCCTCCCCCTCCTCTGGATGAGAACAGCACAAGTCAACAAGAAAACAGGAACTCTGGGACCTCTCTTTATTTGTCCCTCCCCTCCTCCAAGCCAAAGTGGCAGCACCCTTCCTCAGACCTCCTCCAGCCAACAACAGAAAAGCGTCTTGGGGGGTGGTAATATAATTGCTTTTCTACTCTCTGTCCCTCTCTTTCTCCATTTTGTCCCTTCTGATCACTTTATCCTTTAATAAATAGCCTTGCTTTTGATATTTGATCTTGTTTGTGCCTTAATTTCACAAGACAGGAATGTTTTAAAAGAACTAATAAGTCTCTCTCTCCCTCTGGACTGAGACACAGTAAGAACTTGAAAGCTCAGGCTTCAATACACTTTTGCATTCCTGAAGTTTGCTCTGCCATTGCTCTGACACAGTGGTAAGCAAAGGCTATTTTAAGTCTTTCTTTTCCCACTTGTACTAATGGGATTCAGCAGGCACACAGACACCAGTTTTGTTACAAACAGACTTTTACTTTGCTAGAAGCACCTAGCCCCATCATGAGCAGATTTCAATAGCACCGTAGTGGTTGCCATGTTACTAAAAAGTACTATGGCATCAAAATTATATTTTGTCTGTCGGAATATATTGATTTGGCAAAAAAAAAAAAAAGTCATTTAGAAAAAAAAATGTTTGAAGAAAATCAGTATCTTGTTGAAATACTTCAGTAACTATTTCAGTATAGTTTCATAATAAATTAGCACTACATTGAAAAAACAAACATTATGGTAAAAAAAAAAAAACAAAACATTTTAACTGCTCCAAATATTTTTTAAAATATGTTCTATTGAAAGTAATTAAATGGTACCCTTTTTTAATTCTAGGCCAAAACAAACATGTTAATAATAAAATTGCCATTAAAGGGATGATCTGTTTTCTACACAGCTCAATTAATAGTTTACCTATGGACCTGGCATCAAGAGATGACTTCACATTTCAGTACGTCAGCTACTTGGTGTCCTCCTCCCCTACACTCCAGAGTTCTTTTGGAAGGCTTCTGCAGGGCTTCTTCATACCTTGCAAGAATAAGAGTTCTAATTCCTCAAAAGGCAGTGAGGTTTTTTGTCTAGTTAACTGTATAGGGAATCCATACCGGAGTCTGACAAAACCACAGAGAAGGACCTTGGAGTCCTAGTGGACAGCTGGGACAACAAAGTGTCCTTGTGGCCAAGAAAGCCAATGGTATCCTGGGATGCATCAAGAAATGTGTGTCCAGCAGGTCTAGAAAAGGTCTTCTACCTCTTTACTCTGCCCTGGTGAGACCATACCTGGAATACTGTGTCCAGTTTTGGGCTTCCCAGTTCAAGAGAGAGAGACTTGATGAAGAGAATCCAACAGAAAGCCACAAGGATTATAGGGGACTTGAGCATGTCCTGTATGAAGAGAGGCTGAGATCCCTAGGGCTGTTTAGTCTTGAGAAGACTGAGAGGGGATCTCATCAATGTGTATAAATATCTGAGGGGTAGGTGTCAAGAGGAGGAGGCCAATCTCTTTTCGGTGGTGCACACTAATAAGACAAGAAACAACAGGTTCAAGCTTGAACATAGAAGATTTCACCTCAACATGAGGAGAAACTTCTTTACAGTGAGGGTGATGGAGCACTGGAACAGGCTGCCCAGAGAGGTGGTGGAATCTCCTTCTCTGAACACATTCACAACCCACCTAGATGCATTCCTGTGCAGACTACCCTAAGTGATCCTGCTTTGGCAGGGGGGTTGGACTTGATGATTTCTTGAGGTCCCTTCCAACCTCTGATGTATTGTGATACTATGATCTCACAGCTGTGGTTAAGAAGTCTGTATAGGCACTTGTGACCTTTCTTGTACTATCCAGTTCTGCCAAAATGGTCTTAGAAAGGCTGAGGGAGCTGGGATTGTTTAGCCTGGACAAGAGGAGGCTCAGGGGAGACCTTATTGCTAGCCATGAGGGGGTTGGTCTCTTCTCTCAAGCAACCAGCACCAGAACAAGAGGACACAGTCTCAAGCTGCACCAGGGGAAGTTTAGGCTCGAGGTGAGGAGAAAGTTGTTAGCCATTAGAATGGGCTGCCCAGGGAGGTGCTGGAGTCACCATCCCTGGAGGTGTTCAAGAGGGGATTGGACATGGCACTTGGTGCCATGGTTTAGTCACGAGGTCTGTGGTAACAGGTTGGACTTGATGACCTTTGAGGTCTCTTCCAACCTTGGTGATTCTGTGATTCTGTAACCCATTAGAGAAGAATTTGAGCAGTTTACAGAATGACAAAACTACTGTGAAGATCAGCTTCTCCCTTTGTCTGCCCACTCTCCAATCTCCTCTGGCTTTTCAGTATACCTGAGGCTACAATGATTGATGTATTTGGTAAGTCTTATTGGCTCCAAGGTAGATAAAGAGTAACATGCTTAAGTGAAGAATATGATGAAATACCCACTGAAAAATTAAGACTGTATGTCAGTGAAAGGTCTATGTGTGTGTAGTGGGAACCGTAAATTATGCCTGAAGTGAGACACCTGGGAGCTCATCACCAGTTATGTGCCTCCTAGTGCCATACCTCAGGCATGCTCTGACCATAGAAAAACATCCTGGTTTACACCTTTTCATGCTATAAATAAAAAATATATCATCCACTTCAAGAGGTGCATCCTGATCTCTATTTGGTTTTCTGTTCTAGATTTCACAATGACTTAGTTCTGAAGCTTTGTCTTTTTGGAAACTGAGGAGTCATGACTTCTTGAAAGAAGAACACATCTGTTCTCAATTCCTATTCTTCATTAAAATTCCTGTTCTTCATTAACAGCTTTCAAAATGTATTAGTTTCTTTTTTTTAAGTTCATTGAAGTCATCAGAAACTCTCATCTCAGGGATTACACACTCCTACACCTTATACTGTAGAACTCTATTGTAGGCAAAAGAAGCTTAAGGAAAAGTAGTCTCAGACATAAATTAATCCATGACTGAATATCCAAAGATATTCAGATTTTATCTTCTTGAATTACCGATGGCATAATTCAAACATCACTTCAGAAAGATTTCTGAGTAGTGCAATTTAAAGCAAGTGAACTGCTACTGGAACTTAAGGGAGAGTTTACATTTTCCCCCTTCACAGTCATAGAGAGATTAGCACTGCTTTATACTGTTTGTACCCTGAATTTCTACAGCATTCAGAGGAAACTGTTGAAAGCACAGCAACTTCCTGAAATCCCCATGAATGTGGATTTCACAGCAATGCCAGTGACTGATTAACACCAGACAGCTTTAAGAATTTAATCTGTGCAACTAACAATGATGACAACACGTTACAACAACATGCTGTAGATTGTATTATCTACAGTGAACATGTAGCAAAAAACTACATACTGAGATTTTCTTTATCTGAGTGCACATTAGCTAAGTAAGAGCAATCATTTGTTTTCATATCCTTTATCTTAAGCATTAAGATACCAACTGCAGCCACAGATACTCCTGAACTGAAAATTGTAGCATCTGGGAGATTTTTTCTAGGGAACTATCACTTTTTTTGTGCTATTCGTTAAACATCTGATACTAACCCCTGTCACAGATAAAATACTGGGCTAAGGGACACTTGGTATGAGCTGATACAGCAATTCTTACACCTGCTTACCACTGCTTCTTGTGAACAGCAGAGAAATGAGAAAAAGATAAAGGTTTCACTTCTCAATTAGTTGCTAATTAAGTGATAAATAAATAACACATCAGAAAGGGATGTGCTTCAGTGCCCTAAAATGAAGTTCATTCTAAAATAGGAATCAGTATGGCTTTGAGTGATCTACATTAGCATTATACTTCAAATCAGGAACATGCTTTTGGAGCAAGTCCACCAACTGCTCTCCCTTACTATATCTTGGTTTCTACTGATCGTGAGCATGACAACTTTACTCGTCTCAGATAGGCACCAACCAGAGGTGCTCTCCATACATACACCGAAAGCTCCAACTGTAAATTTTTGTGCAGCACACTGATCCAAGCCAGAACTACTTCTACAAAGAAAATTTCTGGCAGAAGTATTTAATGTGGACATCAGCCACCCAGCTGCATTCTGCAGATATGCATCTATAGGGCTTCACAGTGCCAGATCTCAGGAAAGAAGGGTCTGCCACCAGTCTGCTGAAGGACATAGGACATACCTTCCTCTTTTGTCTGTAGCACCACTCTGTAAGTCTATTTAACTCCTTTAAATGGTAATTTGAGCTCTATCTATGAAAAGCGATTTCCACCGTTGTTTCAAATGCATGGCTAATGCGGCATCCTGGCAAGCAAATTCCTTTAAAGATACACCGTATCATACTGTGGTTTTGTAAACTATCTATTCCTCACCAACATCTCCCTTCTCAGGCTCTTCACTAGAGAAGAGATACATTTGGGCAGAACCAAATGCTCTGGACCCCATGAGTGGCTCCAAGGTCAGGCTGCAGAGCATGCTGGTATCTCTGACCATCTCGATGGGGAAGAAAAGTATATTTTAATGAAAATCTTGCAGACTGTTACTATAAATGGGGGTATCAGTTGGCTTAAATCTCCACCAATATGTTTCCAAAATAGACATAAATCCTGCAAAATAATTCTACACAGCATTAAAAAAACTAAACAAAACAAAACAAAACAAAAAACAACAACTTTGCTTATCTGCACACATCAAATAAATTTTCATTTGTGTTAACTTTACTGACATGTTCTCCCTCATGTCTCACGCACACTCAACATCAAATATTTCTTTGGAGCACTACAAGGGTAAGCAGAAGAAAGTTTGCATCACAGAAAGGCTCTAATGATGCCAAAGATAAAAAACATAGGGTGATGGCATCCATGCAGCTGGCTGTTGCAGTCAACAGGGACAAGCTGACAGTACAGCATCATATATAGGTCTGAGGCCTGTTGAGTCAAATCATGCATTTCCTTCAGAAAGCAGTAATTTGGGAAAAACTGAACTGCAAACACCACTGGAGCCTTTTGTCACACAATATTATGGGGAATTTTCAGCAGCTCTGAATTCCTGTTGAGAATTCACCTTTGCTTAAAAGTTCAACAGATATGGCTTAGTAAGGATGTTTAATAAAGCTCAATGCAGTACAGCCAGTACATCTGGTACCAAAAAAAGCTGAATTTATTAGGCCCACAGGTGAGTATATAAATTTCTCAAAGAGACTCTATAGCTCTGTCTCTACTAGTGAATTAAACATGACTAGAATATTAAACATACACTCTGGCACTGAGGTCATCTGGCAAGAACAACTCATGTTAGATTTTCTTACCCTGCAAAAAGAGATTGCTGTATGCTAGCTGGCTATCAGATGTATCTGTGGCCAATGCAGACTCCTGAGGAGGGTCTGTGAAGCCTCTGAGGGATCACCAGCTGTCAGGGGCCAAAACCACCCCATGAAGCACTTCCAAGAACTTATTGGTAGGGGTGGTTGGACTTCCAGTGTTTTGGAACATCTGGAAACAGTGCCTATGTATGTATGTGTCCCCCACTTTTTTTTTTTGTCTTAGTCAAGACAAGGAGCTGAGAGTTGTGGTGTGACAGCAGAAGAAACACAGATATACAGATGCAGGTGAGGGAAATCAAGCTCCTGGCAATGCTGCTTTGTGGTCCACCTGTACTGTTGATCTGCAAAGTCTTTAATAATTTCTTTGGGATGTACACTAACTTTAAATGAAACTGAACCTCTGGAGCTTACTGAAGGATTAAAACATTTTTTTTCACCCATTTATCAGTTTCTAATGCTCTAGTTTGTTAATTCCCATGAAGGGAAATCAAGAAGAAACTAACATTGGACCTGCTGGTAGACACTAGCTACAGAGTCAAACAAACATCAGTTTCTGTATTTTTTCACTGGGAGTTTTGCTTGATAAGAATTAAGAAAACATTGTTTTAAAAGTGTAGTGATTGGATCTTCATCTAAACTGTCTTAAACCACTTTCTCGCTCCTCTGATACCAAAGTGTCCAGACTGAGCCAGCTCCCAGCATGAACCGCAGCATAGCAAGGACTACAGAAACACAATGCTGACAAGTCATCCAAGTGTCAAATAGACCCCGTCGTGCCCTCTGCTCATCATGACAAGCTTCTCTCCATATCCCACCGAGAGGGAAAGCAGTTACTAGCTCCAGGCAGTTATTTCCAACAGTGTGCCCAAAGGGAACCCTCAGTTTCTTAATTTACTCTCTTGCACTGAGACAATTAACAACAAACAGACTCCAGAAAATCATCTGGCTATTTCCTAGACCATTGGATTAAAAAAAGCCCTTTTTCATGCATAAAACTTTGGAGTATGATATTAGACAATATATCAGCAGGAATCACGACTGGCACTACAGCTGATGGCCACCAAACAGAATAGTTGGTTAACAAAAGAGATAAGTCAGACAGTGATTAATGCATTAAGAGAAGTTTTATAAACACATCAGCACTTCAGAACTTCAGCCAACATTCTTGCAAAGCTAAGGGATAAGTAATACTATTTACATTTGTATGAAGATACATCAGGGCAACTATGATATAGTCGTCATCTCAGAAACTTGGTGGGACAACACGCACAACTGGAGTGCTACACTGGGGGGTTACAGGCTCTTTAGGAGGGATATGCGAGGGGGAAGAGGAGGAGGGGTGGCTTTGTATATTAGGGAGACACTTTCTGCCACAGAACTCGAGGTGGAAGATGAGGGAATTGAGAGCCTGTGGGTTAAAATCAGAGGGCAGCCTAACAAATCTGACATCCTGGTTGGAGTCTGTTATAGACCACCCAACCAGGATGAGGAGGCTGATGAAATATTCTACAAACAACTGGAGGCTGTCTCAAGATCATCAGATCTTGTCCTTGTCAGTGACTTCAACCTGCCAGATATCTGCTGGGAACTTAATTCAGCCGAGAGGAGGCAGTCCAGAAGATTCCTGGAGCGAATGGAGGACTGCTTCCTGATGAAGCTGTTAAGCGAGCCTACCAAGGGACAGGCTCTGCTTGACCTGCTGTTCTCCAATAGGGAAGGGCAGGTGGGAGATGTGATCGTGGGAGGCTGCCTAGGGTGCAGTGACCACGAGATAGTGAAGTTTTCAATATGCAGGGACATAGGGAGGAGCACCAACAGAACCTTCACCTTGGACTGCAGGAGGGCAAACTTCAGCCTCTTTAAGAAACTTATTTGTAAAGTTCCCTGGGTACCAACCCTCATGAACCAAGGGGTCCAGGAGGGTTGGACCTACTTCAAACAGGAGCTCTGAAGGCACAGGAACTGGCAGTTCCCATGTGCCAAAAGACAAGCCAGCAGGGAAGGCAACCGGCCTGGATGAGCAAGCAGCTCCTGGAGGAATTAAGGGGAAAAAAGAGGCTGTATCACCTTTGGAAGGAGGGGAAGGATTCTTGAGGTATGTTCAAGGAAGTGGTTAGATTATGTAGGAATAAAATTAGAGAGGCAAAGGCCCAGTTGGAACTGAAGCTGGCCACCTCTGAGAAAGACAATAAAAGCATTTTTACAAATATATCCACACTAAAAAGAAGGGCAAGAAGAACCTCCACTCCTTACTGGACCTGGAGGGGAACACTGTGACTGAGGACGAGGAAAAGGTTGAGGTCCTGAACACCTTCTTTGCCTCCATGTTTAACAGCAAGGCAGGAGTTCAGGATGAGTGGCCTCCTGAGCTGGGCAATGGGGTCGGGGATGCCCTGGAAATCCATGAGGAATTAGTTCGGGACCTGCTGAGCCACTTGGACACTCACAAGTCCATGGGACCAGATGGGATCCATCCTAGGGTGCTGAGAGAGCTGGCAGATGAGCTGGCCAAGCCGCTCTCCATCATTTTCCTCCAGTCCTGGCTCACTGGAGAGGTCCCAGATGACAGGAAACTGGCCAATGTGGTCCCCATCCACAAGAAGGGACGGATGGAGGAACCTGGAAACTCCAGGCCTGTCAGCCTGACCTCAGTGCCAGGGAAAGTGATGGAGCAGATTATCCTGGCGGCAATAACTGCACACCTGAAGGATGGCCAAGGGCTCAGGTCCAGCCAACATGGATTTAGGAAGGGCAGGTCCTGCCTCTCCAACCTGATCTCCTTCTATGATCAGGTGACCCATCTGGTGGACGTGGGGAAGGCTGTGGATGTGGTCTACCTGGACTTCAGCAAGGACTTTGACACCGTCCCCCACAGCAAACTGCTGCCTAAGCTGTCAGCTCGTGGCTTGGACAGCAGCACTCTATGCTGGGTTAGGAACTGGCTGGAGGGCCAAGCCCAGAGAGTGGTGGTGAATGGTGCCACATCCAGCTGGCAGCCAGTCACTAGTGGAGTCCCCCAGGGATCAGTACTGGGCCCCATCCTCTTTAGTATCTTCATCGATGATCTGGATGAGGGGATTGAGTCAGTCAGTTCTGGGCCCCTCAGTTTAAGAAGGACATTGAGACACTTGAACGTGTCCAGAGAAGGGCAACAAGGCTGGGGAGAGGCCTTGAGCACAAGCCCTATGAGGAGAGGCTGAGGGAGCTGGGATTGTTTAGCCTGGAGAAGAGGAGGCTCAGGGGTGACCTCATTGCCCTCTACAACTACCTGAAAGGTGGTTGTAGACAGGAGGGGGTTGGTCTCTTCTCCCAGGCAACCAGCACCAGAACAAGGGGACACAGTCTCAAGCTGCGCCAGGGGAGGTTTAGACTCGAGGTGAGGAGGAAGTTCTTCACTGAGCGAGTCATTCGTCATTGGAATGGGCTGCCCAGGGAGGTGGTGGAGTCACCGTCCCTGGAGGTGTTCAAGAGGAGGTTGGACGTGGCACTTGGTGCCATGGTCTAGTCGTGAGGTCTGCGGAGACAGATTGGACTCGATGATCCTTGGGGTCTCTTCCAACCTTAGTTATACTGTGATACTGTGAAGATGTTGAACCAGCCACAGTTCCACTATGTGTTTTGCTGCTTATAGAAACAATGAGAAGGCAGAAGGAGATCTAGAATGTGTACAGATCATGGGATGATCAACAGAGGTAATGTCTGAAAAAATGGTTTTAAAAGAGATGAAGATCTGAAGTATTTTCATAATTTAGTCTTATGATTACATATAATTCTGCTTCTGCTTTTTACACTCTCATATTCACAATGCTATGGTCCTAGTCTTTTAGGGAATATAAATAGCATGAAGACATGGCCACTTCTTCCTCTTCAAAGAACCTAAGGCTATCATACCAAACTGCTTAAAATTCCATTTAGCATAAAGATCTGCTTGTCTGTAGCTTTTGTGCCATCCTATGAAGACACAATGGGATATGTCAGTGCTCCCAATATCATTATTAATGCTGGATTGCTTTGCTTCTGCCAGTCTATGTGACAGTCAACAGAAGATGGGCCAAAACTTTGGTCTTACTGACATTACACCACAGCATGTAATAGCCAAATATGACACTGTATTTTCCTTGGAAAGAAAAGGGAAATGTGTTCCTCAGAAGCCTGTTCTGACATAATATGCTAAAATAACCTCCTCTGGAGTTTTTCCAGTCAATCAATAAAGTGTCTTGGAGGAATATCGAACACATGGTTTTGATCACATGGAGACTACATGTTAGAGAGTAACTACCTATTTAACAATGGTTCCTGTGCAAAAGAATAAACATATCCAGTCCCTGATGAGCAATGAGAATAAAATCAAACATTCACTCCACTACAATCTTACAGTAATCTAAAGACTGAACAATTCCCTTTCCCCGCCTTCATTCCCTGTGTTTTCTAGCTCCATTAGAAATAGTCACAGTTTGCAGTACGGTCACTACAGCAAAAGCACAGGCAGAAATAATCTGAAGGATTTTTTTGCAAATGTCTGGTCCATCAAGTCTTTTAGAGATTTGACCCTTCTTATATTTATTTAAACAGCACAAATATCTGCTATTTCAGTCACAATAAATAAACAAGAAAGACACAGCATAAAATGAGCACTATTTTCTAAGAAATTCACATGCCTGTACTGACAGCCATGTCATACGACTAGAAAAGGAGACACAGAAAACCATTTGAAGCTGAGCACTGAGCAATGAGGCACAGTAGCCAGCTGTAGGCAAGGGCATGTTGAAGAGTATTGAAAAGCCAAACTGGCAGTAGTTGGTTGTGCTGCAAAAACTGATGAAAAAATGCCATGTTTCTGACAAAAAGATGACCAGAAAGTAATAGACATGAAGATTTTGCGAAGGATGACAGTGGTAAAAGACAGAAATGCACTAGCAGTCTCAGTAGAAGCCAGGACAAAATCTGCTTGCAGTGATAGATGACTACAATTCTATGACAGATTGAAAAGTAACCCTGACACTTCCATCCTTTGATTGCCTTCATCAACACTGATCTAGTCAATTCTTCATGTCCATTATTTCCATATATGTGAAGATTTATCACTCATCTTTGAAAGGTAGCATTTCATTCTGTGTCTTCTAGAAGCAATTAACTAAATCCACCTTCTGAATCTTCAGCATTGTTACTGCCATTACTGCTGTTTTAATAGAATTCCTCAGAAGAGACCTGCCACGAAGTATAGATTTATCATAACACTGTATTTCATGTGTGCTTTAGTTTTATTATCATGAAGGAGGTCACAATAACATATTAATGTATGAAGAGACATACAGCATTCCACAATGCCCCACACAGTACATTGTGGATGACAGTCAATATTGCTCTGTAAATGTTATAATCAAACAGCATGTAATGCTGCAAATAATTTTAGAACTCATTAATTATTATGCTATGCCGTGGCAAGCATCAGCTACATTCAAGCTTGGAAGGACTTGCTAATTGTGTGACAGAAAATAGCAATTTACATTTGCATTTAGTTTAATTTGGCAGTGGGTTTGGGACAGGGTAGATCTGTTTTTCCCACAACAGGTCTGGGTTGGAGTTATTTTGGGTAGACTGAATGCTGCAGAAAAAATACTAGAAAAATAGCAAAGACAGGAATGTAACCTCCTGCTTTAGAGCACAACAGACATGAATAAACAGAAGTCAAGAGGAAAGAGAAAGAAAAACTGCAGAAGATTCATACAAGAGTCTCTTGAGATTTGGTCACTTTTCTGAGCTCATTAAAAAAAAATCATTCACAGACTACTTTTAGGGAAAAGTAGTAACAAGTTACTATGACTTCTGTCTTTTTAAAGACAGCTGTTCAGTGAGCACCAGCAGTCAAATTAATAGATAGAGCTGAGTGGAATAATTCCTTTTTCAGTTAAACCCCTTTGCATATATAGAAGCCTTTGTGCCAGCAGGTTACTAAATGACATTATACATGTGTCTCTGTGGGTAAATTAGAGCAATATAAGGCAATATTATATATGAGATCATTTTAGAAGTAGCTAATGAAGGGAAGGGGTAACATCCTGAGTGCCAGAGCTAGATTACTTCTTCAGGAAAGCTAAGCAAAAGGAATCTTCTTCAGAGGCTTGCTTTTTTTTTTTTTTTTTTAGTTTGTTTGTTTGTTTTGTTTTTTAATATAAAGCAATATTTCAGTAATGGATAACAAGATTACTTCATGCAAAATTTTGGTTTCCCTTTCCAAATTACAGCATCAGCATCTAATTCAAAAGGCACCTCACACCACATAAATGGGTATGCTGGGAAGGACATACAGTTATCAACCTTGATGCAGTACTTTCCCATCGGGTTAATAATATATGAGCCAGCGATTAAAGTGGCCCTACTGGAAAGATAAGCTGATCAACTATCATAAATGCATTTTCTAATTCACTGCCCATCTTTTTTCTTTTTTTTTTTCCTGTCAATTTAGGGGGGAGGATTTATAAAAAGAATTGCAGGCAGATAATCAACATCTTTAAAATAGCTAATCTATTCCCAAGCTAGCTCATCCATTTTTCTGGAGAAGCAAAATGGAAGAAACAAAGGAAACAGCTTTTTTTTTTTTTTTTTAAATTAAAAGGAAATTAGTATTTAATTTTCTTTCTCTTAATCACTTCTTGTTCATCACAAAAACACACAGGCACTGGTAACTACTTCTCTTCACATTTCATAATCTTTTACAGAGACCATTATCTACCTAAGCTGAGGTAAATATCTCCATCTGAATGTCAGTGCACATTAACTGCTCAGCATAGTTGGCTCAGACACCACTTCAAGTTCCTTCTCCTTGTGGTGGTTTGAGCCTTAGCTGGGAGTTAAAAGCCCAGATAGGGGAAAGGCTGAGAATCTCTCCCCCACTTCCCCTTCTCCCCCCAAAACAGAGAGGGGGAAAGAAAAGGGTAAGGAGCAAATCCACTAAACAATAATCTGGAGTCGGCTTGGAAGTAGAGAGGTGAAGAATTTTCTTTAAACAATATATATATATATATATATATATATATATATATAACAATAACAGGAAAGGTTCACAAGGGGCAAGGAACAAGGATGGATGGGAAAGGGGACAAGAAAGAATAATACAAAACCAGTCCTTCTCTGAGGAGGTGTGGAGGCAGCAGGGAGAAGGATCAGATCCGGCCACGTGGCTGAGGAGCAGGAGGGCAAATGCAGCAGCTCTCATCCAGCAGAGGCAGGAGACTCGATGATCTTTGAGGTCTCTTCCAACCTTGGTGATACTGAATACTGAATATTGGTAGCTATCACCCATTTATCAGAGCTTTCTGCTCTGTGCAGAAGCATGCTCAACATGCAGCTTTCTCTGTGAGAAGTCACTACCAATGAGTATGAAGGCAAGCAAGATCAAGAAACAGAGCTTGCTCCTGAGAAACAAGTTTGCAACAGCAATTTCCTGATGTGCAGAAAATATTTGTCCAAAGACTCGCCTCTATAAACATTCTTAGAGAAACAAAGAGCTTAAACAGGGCAGAAGCAACAGGACATGCAAGTGGCATACACCTCACCTACTAACAGAAACCTAAAAAAAAGGCATTTGACCCAAGCCATGCTGCCTGTATGGGAAATGGAAAGAAACAAGCTCGGTACAATGAGCTATCTTCTCATGCAAACACTGTCAGTCAAATGGGATGCGTCACCCTCTGGAGAGTCACAGCTCTCCCACTAAAAATGGTGACTACAGAACTTCACATGGATGAAATGAATAGCACTTTTTGGGTGTATCTAGCCTAGCACACAGTGGGCTGAAGAGCTCTGTGATCCATAGGACAAGTGACACAGCAAGGCATGGCGTAACATGGCTTATTTCTATCTGGATGAGCTTACTTATTTCACAGCAAAAGTACCTGCACGCAAGTTGCCTACTGGGAATGGACTTCACATAAGCTAACCCAAGTACCCAAGCATCACCTGGGAAAATGCTGGGTCAAATCCATGCTAACAATTAACATGAGTGCATGCGTGAGCTCAGGTACCATGTTCAGGCACAGAAGTCTTGACATTCTTCAGATTATTGGGAGCATCACAACTCTTAAATCTAGAAGATCCATATCTATTCTACAAGTCCTGGTAACATTTTTCTATATAAAATTCCAGTTGGTTTGGGAGATATTTTGTTACCTGAATAGAAGGTCTATTTCACACGATTGGAAAACTCTCAGAAAGCCCAAATGTCATTATATGAATAGCCTAGGAGGTCAGAGGCTAAAGCAAATCACTGCTGGTGCAGAAAGACACAGACTATCATTATGTTGTATTACAAAAAATGTCCCAAGCTCATGTTCTCTGCCTCTAAAGAACAAGAAGACTTACTGCATTACTCCCATCTTGAGTTGGTGTGTTCTAAAGTTCAGAATTTAAACGCATTTCTGTATTGCCTATTATTTCCAATTTCAACATTTCAGTGCACTTAAAAAGGCGCAGTGACATCAGAAACCACCAAGAAAAACAGTTATGTATTGACAAAATAACTTTTGATTAAGCAGAAAAAATGGTTTCCACAAGTTTAATTTTAGGATTCCAAGTCTGGCTGATTTCTTCTTACTCTTCCAGATTTATTTCCCCACTGAAAAACATAAGAGAGACTCAGCTTCCCTGAATAGCTAAGCACGGCTCCTGAAAAGGGAACCCCTCTGATTTTGCACCAGCTGAGTCCCAAAGACTGGAGGGCCCTGCTTGTGTAGCATGTGAATAGGATTATATGTCAACATTTGACCTTGTAACTAAGCAATGAACTCACATGTTAAGCCTATGATGGTTAAGTAACCACCTGAATGGGAGATGCTGAAATATCTATCACATGGTTAAGAAATGGCCACTCAACAGAATGAAGCTCTTCAAGTAACTTTAG
This sequence comes from Dryobates pubescens, assembly GCF_014839835.1. NCBI lineage: Eukaryota > Metazoa > Chordata > Aves > Piciformes > Picidae > Dryobates > Dryobates pubescens. The sequence continues at coordinate 8,542,946 of NC_071621.1, read as the reverse complement.
GCTTAAGAGATCAACAGAGTATGACAGTGGAGCTAACTTACATCTCAATTAGAAGAGTAAGGGGTGAGCTATTTTTAATCGTAAGGATTAAAGCCTGCTTTTAAAGGTTGTCTTCTCCATCCTGTGTGCATTTACATTCAGAACTCACACAAAGTCTACCTGAAAAACCCTTCACAGTTCAAACTGTGTCCAGAATGCATGAACCTGCTGGGTAGTAGTACTTAGTGCTGCTAAAGATCAACTGTGTACTAGTTTAGCATATTCTTTTAATTACATTCAGGCAGGTAAAAGAGGAAAAATAGGTGGAATTCCTCCCAACATTAACTAAAAACTGAGCATCTATCCTAGGACAGTCAATTCATCTCATTGTCTTCTCTGTCCCTGTTAATACTTCTAGAGAGGCACTTTTGGAGGGACAGTCACTCTTTATTGCCTTAAATATATATTTTAGAACAAGAAATATGGTCTTACATAAATTATTTTCTCTGTTAAAGGGAGTTCTGATGATCACCACTGTCTGGATGCTGGTCATATACTACTTACATTATTTAAAGTTTGCAAAACAAGTCATATTCGTGGACCTAATTCCCAATGGTGGAACCATCCTGTACAGAGCTCTGTATTGACATAACTTCACAGCTTCCAGAAACTGTACTAACTATGCTAGAGGTACCTCTGGAATCGCTGCAGAGTGCTGTATTGTGCCATGGAGACATACCCAGGAACTAATGAAAATTCAACATTCATATTAGTATAAAGAAAAAAGTCATTAACTGCTATTGAACTGCCAATTATCCAGTGTAACTGCAGACCTCCCAGCACAGCTGTTTTACTTTCTCTCTCTGCTGTATGCAATATTACATTCATATTCCAGGTTACATTATCACAGCAACATGCAACTGGTTCCTAACTGCGAAGAGCACAAATTATTTTGCCCAAAAAAATATTGGTTCAAATCTGTAATAGTGAATAATGAATTAAACATGATTAGACTTGAGGATTTTTTTTCCTTGCAATATCTGTAGTTATAAGGAATGGTGAAATTCAGTTGCAAATATTAAGTGAACTCTCCTTTTGAAACTATTCTTCTCCCAGGTACTTTTTATGACTCTGTGTCATAGGGGAGGAAAAAGGAAGTTTATCCTGGATAAGCTGAAACCCCTAATGGTAGCTAAATACTACTCAATCTCTTCCACTGAAAGTTTTTATCATCCTTCAGTACTGATGAATTGCACTTAATATTACTCGTTTAAATTCTTTATTTAAACAAATCTTTATTAAAATTAGAATTGTGGGGGAAGATGTATCATCACTAAATGGTTACAATGCTTTGGTTACACCTAAACAGAAAGTACTCATTCTTAGAATCTTGAGAGTCAGGACGTTTCAAGTCACAAGCCATGGGAGGTTGCAAGAGTATACCAGAGAAGTATTAACGTGTGTATTTTGTTCTTCCCAAAGCATCCACTACCAGCCACTATCAGTAGGGACACCTGGATGCAGGATCTTTAGTTAGATGTGTCATGAAATTTCCAGGGTTTGTATGTTGTATTCTGCCAAGCATGAGATCGCCTGCTGCACATTTATCAAAGTGCTAATCATTCTGTATGACTACAGATATTACATTATCTGAACAAGCACTCAATGCATAAGTAATATTTTTCCTATAAATATCACTCTTTCCTTTCTCTCTTCTGTCTTCAAAGGAATGGGAACATTTTCTAGGCACAGAGCAGATATAAAACTACTAAATTTCTGTGAATTTTCTACTTCTCTGTAACTTCAATTTAGTTTAATTGTTCATTATGATGAAAGGCTGTCAACAGAAGTAATGATTTATTAATGGTTACATAAACAGAAACCCTGACCTTGTACTTTACATCTCTTCTCCTTTGTTCTGACCGCTATATTTGAAACAATATACATGCAACGCCTGTTGCAATCTGTGCAAATATACCAAACCCATGATTAGAATAGAGTAGAATAGAATAGACCAGGTTGGAAAAGACCTTTGAGATCATCGAGTCAAACCTATCACCCAACAAAATAGAGATGCATACACAATATAGGTAAGTAACGGCATCTCAGATGGTGTGGTATATCCTTATGATAGTGGTATATATTACAAACGACCTTTGGGAAACTCTTGATCTTCTGCAGCATCAGCACAAAACTGGCAGGGGCACATGAAACCACAACAAGGTACATTTGTGTGTACAGCTCAGGGGAGCACTGACAGAAAATATAATTAAATCAGTACACAGATTCACAGAAATACAGTGCTGGAAATTATTTCAGAGTATCAGCTACCCCAGTCTTTTTAGATGCAAAAGCCAGATCATTGGAAGAGATATTTTTCTAGTCCCTTATTGAAAATCTGCAACAAAGGACATACTACAACAAATGTTGCTAGGTAATCTGAAATCAATCAATTATTTTCTTCAGATCTTACTTCAATTAGTTCAGAGCAGCTGATCATCCTCCTCTCATCACCAGCTTCCTACATATTGTGAAATTTATGTCCCCTTCTCCACCCCATTTTTCACTGCTAAACAAACACATTTACTTCAACATTGCTGCACAAGCCCTGTCTTCTAATTATTTTAATTAGAAACATTTGTTTCCCTTCCTTACACCTCCTGTTCATTTCCATCTTCCTGAAAGCCAGTGCAAAAACACTGGACACATCATTCTTGCTCAGATTTCACTAATGACAGTGAGAGAAACTCCTGTGTCTTGTGAATTTATGTATCCAAGAGTAATATGAGTCGTTTTTTCAATCATATCACACTTGTTACTGGGATTACAGTTTTCACTTTCTTTGAACTCTAGTCCCATAAAATGTTCACATCCTTTCTTTCTGCACCACTACTTAGCTGATTCTATCATTCTAAATACTGGCATTTTCCTTCCTTACAAAACGTAGCACTTTGTGTTTGTCCCTTTGTTGTCGTATATATGTTCAAATCACCCTGAGCATAGCTTCCAGGACAAGATGTAAGCAGGCAAAGACATTTATTATGTTATACAGCAAAGTGATATAGTCTACCAGAAGGCACATGGGTCACATCTCAATTGGTCATTTTCTACTGGCATGCATGTAATTAAGGTATACAATAGGTCAAAATAACAAAGTAACAAAACAATTTTTTAACACATCCAACCAAATTCTACCTAATTTCTCTCCTTCAGTTACAAGATGGTTACATTCTTTTCTGAGTCGAAGACTAAACATAACCTTCTCTAATTCAAGCAAAGGCAAATCTTCCCCATAGCCTTCCAAAGCTACCCGAAAACAGCCTTCTCCTACACCCTTCTTTATTTAAGGTCATTCCTTTCATCTGTAAGCATCATTTCAAATTCCCTTTTTGTCCCTTGAAATGTTTGCAATTACTCCAGATTGATGTCATCATAGATTGCATTTATTTTATCATCTAAGTCTGGATGATTCAATGTTGGCAGCTGGAGCTGGTGTTTAAAAACCTAGCAGCAATGTTAACTACCTCCTTGTCTCTGCATAAGCAGGTATTTCTTCCCATTAACAGCAGCCACTCTCCTCTGCAGATAAGCAGAAGCTTGTCATCAATATCCCTGGCTAAACAGGACTCATTCTCAAACTGCTCCACCTGCTACTTCTCCGTCAACAGGAACTACAAAACATGAAAAGAGTGGAGAGACATAGTGAGACAGGCTGGTGGAGTTAACAGGTATTGTCCTAAGGAAGAAAACCAGATGGACCCAACACAAAGGATTAGAAGAATGAATGCTGTTCTTGCCAGCCAGCAGCTAGACTATAGGTAATCTCCTAAAATGTCCTCCAGAAGCAGTATCCATTGCTGCAGTCTCCTGACAGATGACTGATGGCTCCTCATCAACACAGTGACAGCCCTCTACACAGGGCTATGGCGTCGTCAGGAGAGGCTTCCCTGTTTGGTCACTATTTCTGTCTTATTCTCCTTTCTCCACCCCCCCCCCCCATATTATCTATCAAACACATACATACATACACAGAGAGAGACAAAATCATTTATGTAGTCTATTTGCCATATCTATTTAGTATGATCTACTGGTCTCCATATACATTAAATTATAAAATAGACAAAACCAGAAAACAGCATATAAAGTTCTATTTTCTCTTTTACACTGTAATTTGTAATCATGTCACTGCATACATGAATATTCTTCTAGAGACAAAACTTGTGTTTGCAATAAAAATGATTATGCAATCACTCTATTAGTACAACTCATTCAATTTCTCCATCTGAATCTTCAAAGCAAAATATGTCACAACTTGGCTATGATTTCCTGCATGAGGTAACTTCAAGATTTTGTTTGCAAAATATTTAGAAAGTAGATGTTTATGGCAGGAAATATAAGCCACATTTGCAAGAGGAAACATACATTATATTTCATTGCACCTAGCTGGAGCCACCTGAATACTAACCACGCTGCCTTGGCTCTCTCCATAGCTGTTCAGAAAGATGGACACCTCCCAGAAAGACAAATCCTTCCCATTTTAACAAAACAAAAAAGAAACCCAAACCCCAAACCAAACCAAAACAACCACAATGACTAAAACAGATGTCTAAGATACCCAGAACAAAATACTGCCTGTCTGCTTCTAATTCAAGAGGAACCTGGTGGATGAGCACTGGCTGGACTATTAATGAACAATTTGCTTACCTAAGGAAGGGTGTTTGATGCCATTTTCGATGCCCTGGATTATACCTGCCCAGGGATGCCAGCTACAGCACAGGATCTACTGTAGCCCCCACCCTTCTGGAGAGGCAGCTGGAGTCCAAACAGGACACTTTGAGGCACCTAAAGTATCTAAGAAGAATTAGGTAAGTGCCTTCTTTATTTTAAGATAAATAGCTCTCTGGACTCCGTCACCCGTATTGACAACAGTAAGACTCGATTGTTCAAACTTCAGAAGCTGGTACATTTCTAACACATGTACACAGAGCACACAGACATGGCAGATGACTTGAAAGAGATCTGCATCAATCCGGAAATTGGAGGGCAACTATGGCACCTTAAAACGGGAAAGATGGTAAACAATTTTGCCTCAGCACATTCTGTTCTAGATCTCTGTTAACTGTAGTGGTAGAGCTGAGCATTACAGCTCTCATTTAAACATCTAATGGTACAAGTACCAATTTACGTAAATTGAATCCATCCCATTTTTTAGACATCTAAAGTAAGATGAGTAAGATGTGACAAATCTTATTGACAGAAGTAATGAAGGTTCAGAACCTTCAGTACTTCAGGTAAAGTATGAATTAATTCACATAAAAATAATTATTGATGCATCACTGTGTAAGGAAGAAGACAATATTTGCCCTCAGTATGTGAGAACTTTTTTTGACCATAGAACAGCAACTACAACACACTATGTCAGGAAGATGTCAAAATTGCTTCAAAAATCAGCAGTTACCAAATGAAGTCCATATGTGTACTCATAGTCTCATAATGAAACATATGTAAAAATAAAAGATTACAGTGTTAGCATAGAACAGAGTACATCTTTTTCAGAAACAACAACTCACAAGTTTTATGGGCGGTGTTAATGTCAAACTAATTTTCTGAGTACAGTATTCTCAGAACAGCAGGATGACTCGATAGCCAATGATGCCTCCTGGGTTTTGATGGTTTAATTTTATCAAAATTAGAGCCTTTGAGAAACCCTGGATGAACAGCTCTGAAGTCCTCTCTACACACAAAGAGAATGCAGACAGCACTTCAGGGAGCAATAGTGCAAGTTTCCCTTCTTACAGGAGATCATACTGTTCTCTGCAGAACATTATCTCTAAGGAGAGCGACTCTTCTTAGCACTGACCTCCTTGTTTTCTCTATCCACTTTATAGCTGTACCTCCCATAAACAATAAAGCATATCCTCAAATAAGGGTAAAATGAAAGTACAAGAACCTTAGTCTTCTAGCCATAATGATGAGTTTAAATAGGGGGTTATTGGGAGACTCAACTTATTGATTATTTAACTTCCGAAGGATAAGAATCTACTGGAGTATTTGGGTGCTTGAAAATTGTACACCAGCAACTATCACATTTGGTTCACAGACCAAATGCTGAACAAGAATCAGAGTATTAAAAAACAACAAACTGGGGATGCTGCCTGGTTGGAAACAGCCTGTCAGACTTTAGAAAGTATGAGAACTATTTCTGCTTCAATTCACATCACCTAAGCAAAGCATACTTCTAAAACGCAGAAAATACAGGACACCATGAACACAAATAATGTAAAACGTCAAATTATGAAGTTAAATCATTGAAATCTGACAACGGTTATCTTCCATGCTCTTTATTTGTAAGATGACACAGTATTTTCTCAGTATTATGTCTGTTATCGTTGGTTGGTATTTTGTTTGGAGAACTACATTACAGTACAACTTAGAGGCATCTTTGGCAGTTTTAAATGCAATTATTGGAGGCACACACAAAAACGTGAGTGGTTAAGTATTCAATTACAGGCAAATAGCAATGGGGAAGCATGCACTGGCAAAGCAGAGAAGTAAAGCACATATAATGATACACATATGTGTGTGTGTGTGTGTGTGTATGCAGAACTTTAACAGACTGCAGCCCTTCCTTGAACAATGCACTTCTTAACATGCAACTTAATTCTTGCCACCATATGCATAACTCAAACTATAAATATCAAAGCATATTATTCTTATTTTCTCTATGACATAAGTAGTAGAATAGAGTAACAATTTCAATAACACTATTCAGTATTATCAGGATGATATGGGATCAAACAGAACCTTTTTATTTAAAACTTTTCAGTAAAACACTTGATGCTGTGCAGTCCTGATACTTGCCTTAGTCCTCCTGATCTATCTTAGTATTTCAGCATCCAAAGAAAAACATTATTTAATGTAATTCCAGAAAGATGCACATTACTATTCAATAAACATTTTCTACAAAATAGCTACAGGTAGTCTGCATGTATGACAAGCAAAGAATTTGTAATTGCCTTCAACAGAAAGACTAAAAATGCTCACAAAAAAAAAATGTAAATGCTGGAAAGCCAAATGAGTAACTAGTACCTGAAGATTCATAGGGGAATACATTGTTTACAAGCCTACAGCTTGATTAAGAATAGAGTATGATACCACCTGCAATTTTTGTTACCAAGAATTGTCATATCACTGAAAGCAACATTACAGGCTGCCTAGAAGACAGTACAATAAAATTTACTGAAATAACTTGTTATTTATATTCATAAAACTGAATAATATTAATTCTCTAGTTATTTTATTGTTAACAGATGAATTTTAACAAGCTAATTTAAAAAAGGTTGCACCAAAGTCTAGATTTTAATCAAAGGAATTAATGCCCATACTACTATAGTTCATAGAGAGAGATTCTTGTAAGACATTTCAGTAGTTAATGAGGCTAAAGGTCAATGCTCAGAGTATGTGCTCAGAATTAAATGAAAGAATATGTCAAAGATTAAAACTTTAGTTGGTAACCAGCATGAAGTTCAACAGCTATGCCTCATGTCTTAAAACTGTAACACTTCTGCCCCCCAAATTTCTGTCTTAGAACATACACTTCAGTAACCTTGTAAAGCTCCTTCAGTTCATCCTTATTCACTGTTTCTTGATATTTACTTAAGAATCTTTGCAGATCAGCATTAAGTTACCTAAAATAGGTGGAAACAATCAACTCAGGCAGTACTTGAATATAGCCATCCCCAGTGAAAGATAACTTCACAGGAAGACACAATTTCAGCTGAAACTCTGGTTTTAGTAAGGTGTTCACCAAACAGAACCCACTTCTGCTCATTTTTCCCAGAGTAAATTAAGACAGTTTTATCAACTACTGTACTTTAGCAATTCCCTTCAGAAACATGTATTCATTTCTGTTGCAAGATCTGTATTGATATTTTTCAGACTTTGCATTTCCCTGTGAGGGTGCTTGGGCAAAACCTCTTCACTTGTTTACAGGTCTGGCAACTCATGGGAAACAGCAGGCAGTGACTTGGGGGCAGCTAGAAACTTAAGTGGTATTCTGGCTCACTGTCCAGGAGAAAGGGATGGTATCCATCCTCTTGAGGAGCTACCGTATCATTCAAGATCTAATTACTCAGTCTAGCAGCATAACAAGCTGTGTAATTACTTGCTTTTCCTTCTACCCCTGCTGCAGTAAGTTGGACAAGTAATTTAAACTTAACATGTTTTCCACACCTGTCGGGGAGAGGGTTCTGGGAGGGAAGATAAAAAAAGAAGCATACATCCCCTCATATTCTTTCCCATTTCAGTCTGTATTCCTCTGATATTTATTGCCTATGTGGTACTTCACATACAGAAAGTATTACATATTAATTTAATGTGTAAAGTAATGCTTTCCTAAGTCTAGAGCATAGACAAAGGTGGGGAAGGTGGCAGTGGGGATAGTGAAGTCAGATTTTTCAATTACTCAGACTCAGCTCCATGCTTTTATGAAGTAATCCCCCAGATACAGAAAAGCCTGTGGAATATATGAAGTGTCTCTGCAGCTGCTTAAACTTCCAGAAAGCCTAAAATAAAGTCTTTTAAATAAGAACTCTCATTTGTCCCCCCCTTGAATGAGTAGAAAGGCAGACACTGGTGTCACTTTTAACTGCAAACAGTTAACTTTATCTCTGTTAACATCATTTTTTAAAAAGATGGGAAGTAAAGCAAAAGTTTCCATCTCAGAATTTTGGGTAAAGTGGGTGAAAGAAGGTGCAGCTTTAATGAAAATACACAGATAATGTGTAAAGCCCAGATATGCCAACTTCTAACACTGCACCAGTACATTGAAGGAGAAACATTTTGGTGTTAGTGTTATATTAACTAAAACAGAGCTCGGCTTCCAAATATTTTTAATGCCGTAAATGTAACTACAGCATTGCAGACCAGATTGGTCTTTTTACCTCAGCTATGCAAATGGAAGAATAGAATCGGAGAAACAAAGAGAAGGAGTAATTTGCTCAGCAACATGAAAAATCCACCTCAGATTTTGCATTAAGGCAAGAAACTGCAATTCTAGCCTTTAACCCCAAATCACCAAACTATACAGATGGAAGGACAGAACCGCAGAAACACACTGAACACCTCCCTTCTCCTCAGTGAACCTGACAGCCACGAACGCTATCACTTTGCGAAGCAAAATTACAATTCCTCCCAAGCCCAGATGCAATCGCGACTGCTCCTGATATTCAATATTAACCGCGCAAGGCCCACCGCCACCAGACCTGAGAACCGGGTCGACCGCCGCCGCCAACACGACCCGCGCCGCATGCCACTGCCTGCGAGGCCGCGGCAGGTGCCGGTGGCCCGGCGAAGCCCCAGCAGACTCCGGCCCGTGGCGGAGGTGAGGGTCAGGCGGCCGGGCAGCACCAGCTCGGCTGGGTCCCGTACAACCGCGGCACAGAGAGGGAAATGGGGAAAGCGCGTCCCCAGGGAAATAAAAGTTTTCACGCGGAGTGGGGCGCAGCTCCGCCACCGCCCGCCAAGGCAACGGAGGCTTCGTGAGAAAGGAGGGACGGAGAACGGGCGGCCGGGACCCGCCGGGTAGCAGCGGGCTGGGCCCCCCAGCTACTCACCATGTTGACTTCGGAAACCATGTCGATGCTGGCAATGTCGATATTCATCCCCACGCAGACGGGCGGACCTGCGGGCAGATGAGACCATTACCCGCCACGCTCCGCGACCTGGCAGCGAGAGGAGCCGCGGCGGCGAGGGCGCGTAGCCGGCTCCGCTGTGCAGGAGCAGCGGCAGCCCCGGGGAGAGCGGAAAGAGAAGGGGGTGGGGGCGCTCGGGGCGGAGAGCCCGGGCAGGGCGACTCACCTCCGAAATCCGGCCGGAGACGGATGTCGTAGCCCTTCAACAATTTATCCACAGTTTCTTTCACGAAGGACATGTTCCCGGGATCGTTCACACTGTGAGGGCGAGAGAGATGAGCAGGTGTCAGGCGGGGAAGGCAGAGGACGGGGGGCCAGGGGCAGTGGCAGGAGCGAGGAGGTGGGGGGAGTGCATCAGCTTCTTCCCCGGGCGAAACGCATCCCGCGCCGCCGCCGGGGCACGCTGGCTCCTACCTCTGGGCGCAGCAGACCACGGCCACCAGGACGGGAGCGGAGAAGATCCCGAAGATCCTGCCTCCCCCAAAGCCCCACATCCCTCCTCTCCACGCTCCCTCCGCGCAGCAGCCAGCCGCCGCCGCCGCGATCCGGCTGCCCCGGCTGCCGCTGAGGAAGAGGCGGAGGCGACAGTCCCCGTTCTCCCCCTAATCTCGCCCTCCCCGCAAAAAAATTTTCCCCCACCCACTGCCCCAACACTGCTGCCCGGCCCGCGGGAGCCGATCGCGCAAGCGGCTGCGCCCACCCCGCGGCCGGACGCCGCCGAGCCCCGGAGGAAGCTGTCCTCCGCCGGAGCCCGGCCGCCTGCCTTCCCTCCACCCGCCGTCCCCGCACGCCGCCTCACGCCCTGCCGCCTTCCCGCCAGCCGGGAGGGGAGGGCGCCGCCGTCCCTCCCGGCGGACAGCCCGAGGAGGGGCGCCGTGGGAAGCGGGGCTCTCCGGGACCGGCAGCGAGGGGCGGTGGCACCCCGGGCGCCGCCTCGGGGCACGCCCGCCCCGCCAGCCGCGACGCCTGTCCTGTGGCACCTCACAGCCCTCGCGGGCTCCCCCCCATCGCCAGCTTCTTCTCTTCGGGAGCGTGAAGGGATATCCGGAGTTGGAGGAGGGCATCGGAACCAGGGCATCCCTCCGGGATTTCCCTCCCCCCACCCTCCCCAAGCCCCAGCCCCCATACACACTCCGAAACCGCGTGAGAGGGGACTGCCCGCCAGGCGGAGCGGGGCATGGGTCTGGCCTCAGCCACGGGGCAAGACTTCTTCCGCTGACCCTCGGCCTGCTCCGTAGGGGGTGACTGCACCCATCTGCCCCTCGACGCGTCTTGGGAGCGGTGGCCGGGGGCAGGTCGCTGGGGCAGGTCTGAGATCTGTGCTGGGAGCTCCTGCCTTGACTGGCACAGCGCCGGAGGGGGTGTCTGCCACGGGCAGGAGTGAGGTGTGCTGGTACAGGAACGGGACCACGGACTCCCTTTAGCCGTGCCTATGAGGACACCATCAATGCCAACCCGAACCATTATGTTTTGCCTGGCAAAGCCCCCACTAGCTTAACAGCATGTGTAGCCCAGCTTCTTACGCGGGGTGGTAATGAAAGGAAACTGCTGTAAGTGCCAAAGGGATGTACGATGAGAGCTGTTAGCTCCCTGTTGCGTTGACTGCGAGCTTCTGGGTGCTCTTACTTTATAAAACGCTGACCGGGGTGCAGACAGCACTCTTGTTTCTATTGTTAACCTCCTTCCAGGTTAATTAGTCCTTCCAGCAGGACTAATTGGCGTGGAAACAGAAGCATGCTGACTTGGCTGTATTGCCTTTGGTCCAAGAGCCAGCTACTTCTCCAATGCCAAACCTCTTCAGCATGCTCTATCAACAGTGTAAATACAGAATCATAGAATGGTTTGGATTGGAAGGGACTTTAAAGACTACCTACATCCAACCTCTCCTGACATGGGCAGGGACAATTAAACATGCCCTTAGCCAGTTTCTGATTCTGGTCATGCTATAACTGGTGACTTCCAGTCCATGACAGAGCACATCATTTAACTGATCAAGGGAGTATAGCAATGTTTTTTTCTCACTTTTTCTCTTAACGCTTGTTTTTCCTTCTACATATCCTCTTCCCTTAGGGAAACTGCTGGGAAAAGGAGGGACACTTGAAGAATGTTGTGAGTACAGGTGAGAAAGCATGGATGCTTCTCATTTCTGCTTTAAAAATTCTCAAAAAGAAAGACGAGTGCAATCCATGGCATAAGTCCTGACCTTGTTGCTGTTAGAGTTAATAATAAAGCTCCAAATAAAAGAAGGAGCAGGTTCAGTTTAAAAACAATATAAAACCCTATAGACAATGAGGAAAAATGCAGAGAAACTGAGTGTTGCCACATCTTCTGATTTCATTTTGAACCTTGCAATATTGGGATTGTCTAACAGTGCTGTAATTACTATTATTATAAAGTTAGTGAAAAATCTTAGCTTTCATTCAAGAACTAATAAGGCTTATGATGAAAGTTTGAGAATTGTGATATGAAGTATACATGACTCAAGGGCTGAAAGAAAAAAAAATTATTTGAAGGTGTTAGATCCTGATTATTATCTGTTTGTTTGTTTCGTTTAATGCTATGGATAATAGGTATTGAAGACTAGTTCAGCATTCAGAAAAAGGTGAATTTAGTGAAGGGTACCAAATCCATTCTCCCCACTAGGTTCTGAAAGAAAGTATTAACACTGAAGAAAATGTTTCTTACAAAGAATTTTACATGGTTTAAAAGCACATTTTAGCACTTACCACATTTCTTAAATAGATTGTCAGTTTTGCAACAGGAATTAAATAATTTAGAGAATGCTGCTAATTAGCATGCTATCCTGGTACTTTGGAAATGCATCTGGGATAGGAATCAATCAACAGTGCTGTAGAGTCTGTCATATTGTGTAGCCTCTTGTAAGCATTTGTCTTGATCTTTCAGAGCAATGGTTTCACTCACCTGTGGGTAGTTTAAAGATAATCCAGGTTGGAGCTAATGGGACAAGGAATTACCTAATGGATTGTGGATCATTTGTTCCTTGGGACATTGAATTCATTTAGGTAAAAATCATCTTGACATCTCAGTGATACGGCCTTTACAGGGAGAGTGGCACTTTGGGTTTTGTCCACAGGAAAGACTCAGAACAAAGTTTCTGTTGCAGTGTTATGAAGGTAAAACCCAACAAAGACCTGCACATTGGAGAGTATTTAGGTAAATAATGGAAGTGGATATTTCTGGTATGTAATGTGGCTAATAGGAAAAAAAAATGGGCACCGAAACAGATTCCTTGTCTTGTGCCAAAATTCACCACCCTGACATTTATTCTGGAAACAGTGGCAGGAAGGAGCCTAGGGACTAAGGCAGAGCACCCAGTCAGAACCTGCAAATTTCTCCTTCCAAGAAAACACCAAGGATTTATGTCCTGAGATCAGCCCAGACTATAGGATCTCAGGGTTAGATTTTAATTTCTGTTGTTTGTAATGTTCCACTTTCAGGCAAATAGTTAAGTAGGAGACAGAGAGAAAGAGTTAACATGACTCTGTGGCCTAGTGATTTGGCTCTTATCTATGAAATACTGTTATTTCATAAATAATCAGTAATTCATGTATCAATTACTGGATAATAAATCAGTGCTCAGTTGTGTAAGGAATGCAACCAGATTCTCTGCTCCCCTTGGGTGCTTCATCATTACTCATTCTCATTCTCGCTCATTTTCTAGTGTACAGTCTTTCAGTCCCAGTAAAATTATTTGAGAGTTTGAATGTTATTGTTCAGGAACTAAAAATTTTCACTGTTTCTACTGCTTTGGTAAATGTTCCAGCCTCTGGGCCATGGGACAGTAAAGATTTGTGCTCCTAATCAAATTTTGTTCAACGAGGTAAGCAGAGCGCTATTTTTTCCCCCTTAGCATTGTCAGTATTGTTAAAGGCCACTTAAGAAATGGGTGTCAACTGCAAAGGCAAGCATTTTGTGTGAATGAGGAAAATCCTTGGAAGAATGGGGAAGAATACACATATCACACCTACACATGAAAGAAGTCCTTGGTGTAAGTGCACTTACAATGTTATTCATTGGCTGTGCCTAAGTTAGCAAGCACCAAGGCTGGTCTATAAAGCAAAACTGCTGTTGCTGAGTATCTGATGTCCATGCCATACACATTTTGGATATTTTTTCCCCTTTGGAAAAGTCCTTATCTGGTCCCATAGACATAACTGCTCATTAGCACTTAGACCACATTCAGTGTGCTGCTGGGGTATGTTTTCTTATGGTTTCTTATGAAAGGAATCACATTCATGTACTCTTGAGACGTGAATGAAAGCACAGTAAGTGGGAATGATCAAATGGTTCACCTCACAAGCACAGTTCTGATCTGCACTAAAATGCTATGTAGATGCATCCATCATCTCCTTTCAGAAAGAGCAGGAACAGAGCACACTGAGCCTTTGCTAAAGGACAGAAATCGTTGAAGGCAGTGGGAGTGAAATGAGAAGCCACTCACATTTTGGATCAAGTTCCAGTTTTTTTTATCATTGTCAGTACTAATGGAGATACAGAAGAGGAGGCAATGACAGGAAGGCTAGAGAAGAGGAGAGGTCTGCTTACAACTGATGCATTTGCAGTACTACCACTATCAGTCAACAGACTGTAGGAGAAAGATTGGCTTGAGAATCAGGGAAGAAGTATTTGATCACACCATGCAATACATCACTGAGCTCTTGCACTGCAAAGTGGTAGTGAGAGTTTACCTGACAAAATGAACATAACCCAACTTACACACTGAGGTCAGACTCACTTATCAGAACATTTTCATTTTCTTCTCTGGCTTGCCTGCCATTTAACTGATTTTGACAAAGAGCCAGTCTTATCCTGAAGTAAACTGCAATCACAGAGGGTTCAGAGATATAGAAAAAAGACAGAAACTAAAAAAAAGTGGGAAGAATTGCTGCTGCAGCTGAAGTAGTGTCTTCTGAGGAACACAAGACATTAATCTTACTAGGCTGAGACCCATGCTGTTGCTTACCTATTCTACCTTGCAGCAATTTTAATAGCCTGCTGGTTTAACCTGCTGAGAAGGTGTAATTAATAAAACTGGCTGGGAAGAAGTCTACAACAATTCTCAACTTTTTTTTTTTCTTTTTTTTTTTTAACCTAAGCCTGACTTCTTTTTCACTTTATGGAAACACAAGTTCAGAAACATTTTTTTCTAAATACTTAACAGAACCCACATATTTCCTTCAGAAAGCTTGCCTTTCTTATTTGCTCTCCTACAACATCTCAGCAGAAACAGAGTTGTAGAGTGACAGCAGAATGTTGGGCAGTAGACAACATGGCATCAGGACTTAGGGAATACTCTGCATTTTGACAGTTTCATATGCTGAGTTTTGCCTGTGTTCAGGTAATGAGCAGTGGTTGTTGGACATATATGTGAGGAAAACAATATTATATTAATCTACTACATATGTTTATCAAAAAGCATGTGTAATATTTGCAGACATTGAGTAATACACAGCAGTTTATGCTAGGCTTATAATAAACGAAGAGTTTATACTCATTGTCCCCATTTCTCTCAGGCAGATTGAAAACAGCATTGCATTAATCTATTAGCTTTGGTTACATAATTTGCTGGTTTTCATTTAATTATACAGAAATATTAATGTTGTTATGTCAACAGTTCTGGTGGAGGGGAGATCTGAATGTTTCCATGGGCCACATAACAAATAAGGTATTAATCAATGTGAGTAATAGGGACAAATTTGCCTTGAAAAAAGGATTGAACTAAATTGTTCTGAAATGTTTAATTTTCAGGTGCTTATCTTCCTTCATATTCATGAAAACAGAATAAAAATTGTCATTATCTGAATGAATTTTAAAAAGTAGTCTTGCAATATTCCATTCTTTATGCAGCAAAACCTCTGGATTATGCACGTAATGAGTCAGACACCTCAAAATAAAGATCCATTGACACTTTGGCAGAGGAAGAAATAACCAAAGCTCCTTTATAACTCACATTTTTTCATCATAAAGATTAATGATCATGCACTAAAATAACACAAATACGTTAGAGAAGCCTATTGTGCTTTAGAAGTACTATTCTTTAAGTGTCTGTCCTGATGAAAACACAGTGTCTCTAGACAAAAAAAGTGAGTTACAACTTTTTTTCACTGTAACTGGAGTTGAAGAAGAGCTATTTTACACAGGACTTCTTTGTTAAGCCTTTCTACTTGAGTATTTTCATGTAAATCCCTTTATCAGGATGACTTTATTATTAAAAAATTAATATGCAGCTGTTGCCATTTTTCTTTAAGGTTAGGTAAAAATAGAAGGACATTCATTCACATTCTTGCATTTATCAATAACTTTTTTAATAGAACTTGTGATAATCCTTGTTTATGCAATTTTTTATGACAGCAAGTGGAATTTCAAGACCCAGGCCTCATTGTGCAGGAGATTATACAGAATGAAGAAGACAAGCACAAGTTGTTTGAATTCCTTATCTTTAGTATTATGAATATTTAAAATAAGATCAAGTTGGGATCCTAACTGATGTGTCTGTATGAGGACTAGTTAAAACAGCAAGAGATGTTGGTTCTTGACATTTTAATCCAAGACTGTCCTCAAATTTTAACAGCAAAAAAAGTAGGAAGACAAATAATAAAACCTGTGGGGTGGCGGAAAAGAAAGCCATTTTTACACACCAACAGTCCCACAAGAACAGGATAAACAATGAGAAGAAGGTGTTGCAAAATTATTTGGCACCAATTCTGATATGCTAAGATTAGGGAGAATTCTAGAAGTGATAACCCAGGATATCAAAGAAAAAGCTATGGGTAAAATAAATTGGAAGTCTGATATATGTTCTTTTTGAAAGGTTTTCTAATTGCACTAGAGAGTGCCCTTAACAGGAAACAATCTGTGAAGGATGAAGGAGAAGAAAATGCTTTGAAGTGTGGAGAGTATGGAGGTATGTTCATATAGAGGCTGTATCCACAGCCATGTGCTGCCAAGGTAGAGCACTCTTCTAGTGGAAGTGTGCCTCTTAGCCTTTTCAAATGCATCCTCTTTCCCCAAGGCTGTGCCAGATAGCCCTCCCCTCTCATTCCACAAAAACTGACATCAGAAGCAGCCACAGTTAAAATCACAGTACACAGATCAGGATCGTGGGCCATGCTGCATTTGTGGAATGCTGTGTAAATTAATCTGGTTGTGTAACTACATTTCTTTGTTTTTCATTCACTTTATACAAAGAGAAATTGCAATATATAATGCATAATCATTATTAGGTAGATACAGACTTTTGTGTATGATGATCTAAAATATTTGTCATTGTGCCTTCATTTAAACATTACTTTGTGGCTCCACAAAAAAAACAATTTAAAAGAAATGTTAATAGTAATTTTTAACATTTTAAAGGATGAACATTCCATTCACAGATATTAATACAAATTTTAAATACTGTTACTCACCTTGTGTCATAAATGGCATATAACTTTTTGTTTTCTTCAACTGCATTCCTGAAAAAAAGAGAGAGAGAAAATTATTTGCATGTCCTCTGTCCATTGTCAAAACAAAATGTGGTTTAGGGCCCTGAAGGTATTCAAACGATCAATTCAAACATAGAATCTAGAAATGGGAAAGAAAATAATCTATAAATTGACTTACTCAACCCCTGACACGACAAGATTGTAATACTCTTCTGGAAATTGTCTGAGTGGGTTTTTAATTATAGATCCATGACTATGTTGCCAAGAAATGAAAAAGGAAAAAAATAGTCACTGCTTCTGTGAAAAACACAATGCAACAATATTATTTCAGTAGAGCTATGTGAATAATTTTTCAGAAAACCTTTCTAATTGATCCAGATGAATGTTATGCAACTCAGTTGTATCATTGGCTTTTTATAAGCCAAACTTTAAAAAATTACATTTAAGTCTAATGCAATGTATTCCAAAAAGGATTCTTCTGAAATAATGCTACTGATTTGAGGGAGAGCAAGAGGAGAGGCTGAGGGAGCTGGGGTTGCTTAGCTTGGAGAAGACAAGGCTCAGGGGAGACCTTATTGCTGTCAACAACTACCTGAAGGGTAGTTGTAGTCAGGTGGGTGTTATCTCTTCTCCCAGGCAACCAGCACCAGAACAAGAGAACACAGTCTCAAGCTGTGCCAGAGGAGGTTTAGGCTGGATGTTAGGAAGAAGTTCTTCGTAGAATGAGTGATTTGCCATTGGAATGGGCTGCCCAGGGAGGTAGTGGAGTCACCATCACTGGAGGTGTTTAGGAAGAGATTAGATGGAGTGCTTGGTGCCATGGTTTAGTTGATTAGATAGCGTTGGATGATAGGTTGGACTCGATGATCTCGACGGTCTTTTCCAACCTGATTAATTCTATTCTATTCTAAGAGGATTTGTTGTCTGAAATGTGTTGGCTCTGCTGGAATCAGCAATAAAAGTTTTAGCTAAGTAGTTTCTGAGAAGGTGTAAGAGATTGTAAGGAGCACTCCATAATAATATCGATTTGTATCTTACAATCTGATTCATACCTCTGTGCATTACTTCACCTGTCTGCTTAGAGAAGTTAAAGAGAAGGAACTAAAAGCATGGGGTAAATGATCCAGTTTGAATGCATTAAGCTCCACTTACATGGGAACAGTAGGTCCTGGGTTTGGTCCGTGTTCCTGGAGTGGCTATGCATTTTATATTAAGTATGTGCTGCCTATCAGATGTTAGCAGCTGAGTACTGTGAATTCTCAGTTCCCCTGTGCACTGAGTAGGGAGATGTGGGACCTCTCTCATGTCTTTGATCCCCTTGAAATAGCCATCCATCTAAACCAGAAATGGTAGGGCTGAATAGGGCATAGGTTAGATGCTATCATCTCGCCCATTTAAGATACCCTGAGTTACCTGAGACACTGCGCAGAACTGTCAATTGCAACACAGGAACTATGCAATACCCATACTCTACTGGAGAGGTAACTGGAGTCCAAGGGATATACCTTGGAGCATCCTAGAGGCTCAGGATTCTTGTGCATGAGAACTGGGCTGAGCCTCTCAGGTCAGATTACACCCAAGAGAAAGATCCCCAGCTTTCTATACATAGGCTCCATTAACTGAGTTGACTAGATCTCTGTTGACACAATGGGAGCACACAGTTCTCATGTAGACACCTACATCTAATCATCAGATGAATTCTACCCTAAACTTCACAATATCTTATGTTCTCTTGATAGTTCTAGGCATCAGGATTCATAAGCCGCATTGCTCTGGATTTAAAGATCATAGTATATTGCATGCCTGCAACCACATCTGAACATGCTATTTTGTGATTTGATAGATATTCTCAAGTACAGTTCTGTCTAGTACCCACACTTCTTAGTTGTCTAGTCCACAGTGACTCAGTATAGGCTTGGGGTATTTTCTTGAACTCAGTAAAGGAAAGAAGAGGAGAGGAAGATCAGAGAAGGGGCATGTGACACCTCCACACTGATCCAAATACATCACTTGATTATAGAATAGAATAGAATAGAATAGAATAGAATAGAATAGAATAGAATAGAATAAAATAGAATTAATCAGGTTGGAAAAGACCGTCGAGATCATCAAGTCCAACCTATCATCCAACACTATCTAATCAACTAAACCATGGCACTGAGAGCCCCATCCAGTCTCTTCCTAAACACCTCCAGTGATGGCGACTCCACTACCTCCCTGGGCAGCCCATTCCAATGGCAAATCACTCATTCTATGAAGAACTTCTTCCTAACATCCAGCCTAAACCTCCTCTGGCACAGCTTGAGACTGTGTCCTCTTGTTCTGGTGCTACCAGGTGTTCAAGGGGAGATTGGACGTGGCACTTGGTGCCATGGTCTAGTTGTGAGGTCTGTTGGGACAGGTTGGACTTGATGATCCTTGGGGTCTCTTCCAACCTTAGTTATACTGTAATACTCTGATACTGTGATACTGTGATACCCTTCAGGTAGTTGTAGACAGCAATAAGGTCTCCCCTGAGCCTCCTCTTCTCCGGGCTAAACAACCCCAGCTCCCTCAGCTTCTCCTCACAGGGCTTGTGCTCCAAAACCCTCACCAGCTTTGTTGCCCTTCTCTGGACACATTCCAGCAAATCAACATCTTTCCTAAACTCAGGGGCCCAGAACTGGACACAGGTCTCAAGGTGTGGCCTAATCAGTGCAGTGTACAGGGGCAGAATGACCACCCTGCTCCTGCTGGCCACACTATTCCTGATACAGGCCAGGATGCCATTGGCCTTCTTGGCCACCTGGGCACACTGCTGGCTCATGTTCAGCCAGCTGTCAACCAGTACCCCCAGGTCCCTTTCTGCCTGGCCACCCTCCAGCCACACTGACCACAGCCTTTAGCACTGCATGGGGTTGTTGTGGCCAATGTGTAGAACCAAGCACTTAGATGTGTCAAATATCATGCCATTGGACTCTGCCCATGTGTCCAGCCTGTCGAGGTCCCTCTGCAGAGCCTCTCTACCCTCTAACAGATCAACACCTGCCCTCGGATTGGTGTCATCTGCAAACTTACTGATGATGGACTCAATGCCGTCATCCAGATCATCGATAAAGATATTGAAGTGCATGGGGCCCAGCACTGATCCCTGGGGGACACCACTAGTGACTGGCTGCCAGTTGGATGTGGCACCATTCACCACCACTCTCTGGGCATGGCCCTCCAGCCAGTTCCTAACCCAGCACATAGTCACATGTCTCATATTGGTAGAGTCACATGGTCAATAACAACAAAAGATGATGTCTGAATTTTTTTCTGAAGTGTTCTTTGCTACTTACTGGAAGGTATTGGAGCAAGCACTCTACATTTACAGAAGTTGGATATAGAGTCAGGGAGTGTGCTCAGCCTTTATTTTCCTTTAGGGCTGTGCTCCCAAACATAACCAATGACACCTGAGAGACAGATGCAGCTCACCCTGTAACCATGACAACTGGCATGGGATTTATAGCAAATTCGCTGTAGGTGGAAGAGGGCACCACTTCTAAATTAATGTGTACAATATAAATTGAATAACTGTCTGTTTTCAATCTCCTCACCTAAATATATCCATACCCATAAGATAAAAAGGTACTTGCATATACTAACAGTTTCTGTTCATATATTCATTAACATTTTCAAAGGAATGCAAAATATCCTGTATGGCTACCTTGTATTTATAACTTCTGACATCCATCAGCAAAAATGCCAATGGCAGGGTAGAATTAACTTAGCTTCCTTTTTGAAGAGAGATGATACCAGCAAAAGGAAAACAATTAGTCAAATACACAAAAGAATCAAAGTGAGTCTTTTAAATGTAGAAGTTTCAGAATTATCTTTCATTGAAATTGATAATGCATGCCATGTTTTTCTTCTTTATAAAACTGTAGACACATCTTGATATTGAATTCTCTTCCTCAGTAGAGTGATAAAATCCTTTGGCTTCTGCACTGAAAAAATGCCTTCTTGTGAATGATGAATAAATGGAGTTACGTCTTACAGAAGTCTCCTACTGCTGCTGTCTGCCTGGCACCAATAGAAAACATGCTTCCGAAAGAATTACAAAAGCAATTCCCCCATCACAAAGGCAGCATGTTAAAAGTACTCATATTAAAAGCACTTTGTTGTATATGAACATCATTATGTAATTGATTATTCCCATTAAAATGCTTTGCATCCTTATCACAACTTTAATAAAAGAACAAAACTGCTTTGAATATTATACATGCACTTGCCTAGAGCCACTATTAGGCTGAGATGCTCTGTGTGCAGCCAGGCAGTCATTGATGGTAAATCAAATGGAGGGCATATGGTTTCAGTGTTGCTGCTGGTTGAGTTTTTGTTGCTAGAAAGAGCTAATGTTTTAAGAGTATTAAAGTAACAAAAATTGTAACCCATCTTATCCCTTCTTTTTCTTCCCCACTTTTCTTGAATGGTCATAAATGTAATGCAGGAAGATTTACCATGAACACCCCCAACTGGGTTCATATTCAGACTTTCCTGAACTGCAAGATAACTTTGTGTGTGGTTTTTTGGTTTGTTTTTGGTTTTGTTTGTTGTTGTTGTTGTTTTTTTAAAGAATAAAAAAGCCTGCACAATTCTGGGTGGTACCACATCTCAGAATGTCTCTAGTCGCCATTCCTCTTTGCTCATTTGAGCATCACAGAATAAATGTGTAAGTCTGAGCCAGTTACCATGGGCTATTTTAACAGTTCGTGATGGGGAGAAAGCAAGTGCAAAGATTGAAAGAAACCTCAAAAGGCTGAAAAAGACTAAAATAGTGTAGATAAGTCACCTTCCAGAGGTACCTAATAGCTACAAACATAGCCTGCACCTACCTAGACATCTAACTTTTGGATATGTAATATAGTATAAGGTAAATCTCATCCAGGGTGGTTTAATGGAAAGGAAGGTTAGGTCTGTTCCAGTACACTGAGCGTACTGCCCTCCAAAAGCTTACAAGATGTCTTATATGTCTTTAGGCTGGAGCTCCATGAAGAATAGCTCTGCTAATGTTAAGTGGACAGCATAGAAACTGAAAGGCTGCTAAGTTAGTACTGTATTCCTGAAACTGCTGGAGTCTTTAAATATAAGTTAGATTTTAAACAATGCTCCTCACTTTTTGTCATTTCTTTAAATATGTCATATTCATTTGGAAATAGTTCTGAGGAGAGTAAAATGTAACAGGCCCTTCTGGATTAAGGCCAGACCACAAAGCAATGCTAGTGAATCACAGAATGCATAACAAGTACTCTTGATGTTACAGATCTAACAAACTGATTCACCATGATAATATAAATACAAAGGCTAATATTTATAGATTGGTAGATAAAGCTGACAATGAGAAAGTGAGATATTTCAGCTTCAAATTCTGAAAGTCTCCTAACGTGGAAAGCCACTACTGAGGAAAAAGTACTTTTGCTACTCTAGAAAGAATTATTTACATCTCACACAAACCATTTATAAACAGGAAAGAAGGCAAACATGATGCTAAATTCCTTCTCCACAGAAGAATGCACACCTCATTATGCTTGAGCCTTTTCCATTTTGAAATGAAGAAAATACTTTTGTTGATTGACCCTGCTTACACAACAAAGACCATATTAACCCCATACTGCACAGCTTTGGTGCAATAACCGTCAGTTGCAACAACTAAATGAAAAAGCTCATTGTAAATCTTCCTCCCTGGTACAGCTGCTTCTGGTCTTCTACCTCATGATTGCCCATCTTACCTTGCAAATCCTCTCTCCAGAAACGTCAGAGGCTGTGAGACACCTGCAGCAATTAGTCAATAAAATGCACTTTCTCTTTTCCTAGGATGTTCAACCCATGGTAATCAGGTTTAGGTTTTCAAGGTCATCATTCTCACAGAGAGTGATAGGCACTAACAAATTATTTTTAGTACCTAGAAGCCCATCAAGGAATATAAGACAGTATGAAAAACTAGGAAACCGTGTTTGAAACTCCCAAGATATTATAGAGACAGTCATTGAATTGCCATTGTAGATCTGCTGAAACTTCAGTAAGCAGCAGATGACGGCAGTTTCTGCTATAAATATAAGATTCATACAGATATCTCTTATTTTTTAAAGTATAAATTAAGTGGATGCGAGCCAAGTTTTCATAAATAATACCAAAAATGTTTATGTATGAGAAGCTTAAACTGTGTGGCTCTAGATGAAATAAATGTTTCAGTGAACATGAATTTAAACATGATTTATTCAAATGTTATGTTAAGTAAGCATTCAATATGCTTTTCTGTAATGCTGATGCCCAAGTTACATGTAATTATGATGACATTATAGCATCCCTGATCTTTTATAACCTCTCTAGAAATTCATTTTTCCCAGCATCAAGCTCCACAAATGGTATGGAAGTGACAATGTCACATAGTATAAACAGTTACCAGAACAATACATTCCGGGTCCAATTCTATGAGGGCTAGCCAGTCGTGACTCCTTTTGACATCAGCTGGAGCTGGGGAGTTTCGCATTGCTCAGAAACATCATAAATTAGCAAGTCTAAAATCTATTTGTTGGCTTTTAAGAGCAAGGTAGGAAGGATGAAGTCCCTCTCCAAACAGAGAGGGACCTGGGGGTGCTGATTGACACCCACCTAAACATGAGCCAGCAGTGTGCCCAGGTGGCCAAGAGGGCCAATGGCATCCTGGCCTGCATTAGGAATAGTGTTGCCAGCAGGAGCAGGGAAGTCATTGTGCCCCTGTACTCTGCATTGGTTAGGCCACACCTTGAGTCCTGTGTCCAGTTCTGGGCCCCTCAGTTTAAGAAGGACATTGAGACACTTGAACGTGTCCAGAGAAGGGCAACAAGGCTGCTGAGAGGCCTTGAGCACAAGCCCTATGAGGAGAGGCTGAGGGAGCTGGGATTGTTTAGCCTGGAGAAGAGAAGGATCAGAGGTGACCTCATTGGCCTCTACAACTACCTGAAAGGTGGTTGTAGACAGGAGGGGGTTGGTCTCTTCTCCCAGGCAACCAGCACCAGAACAAGGGGACACAGTCTCAAGCTGTGCCAGAGGAGGTTTAGACTTGAGGTGAGGAAAAAGTTCTTCACTGAGCGAGTCGTTCGTCATTGGAATGGGCTGCCCAGGGAGGTGGTGGAGTCGCCGTCCCTGGAGGTGTTCAAGGGGAGATTGGACGTGGCACTTGGTGCCATGGTCTAGTCATGAGGTCTGTTGGAACAGGTTGGACTTGATGATCCTTGGGGTCTCTTCCAACCTTAGTTACTGTGATACTGTGATACTGAGAATACACCAAGATATAGACTCCTGTTACTCACATTTATAAATCACTGATATTCTTGAAGGTATCTAGTTCTAGTTCAGATCCAATAGGTTCTATACCAGTATAGTAGTCAAAATGTTTTCTTCTTTTTCTTTTCTTTTTAAATGTATTCTATTTCCAGATATAAAAATCAATAGCCATAAGAAAAAAACTATCAAAATGCACATGACAGTGGTGCATAAAGTTGCCATTATCCTTAGGGTAAAGACATCAGAGTCACTGCAGATAGTTCAGTGAAGGTCCTATCTCCATGATCAGCAGACAGCAAAAAGGTAAACAAGGGCAAAGAACAATCAGGCAATTAATAGAGAAAAACAGGATCAGTCAAGTATTGTAGAAATCTGCAGCCTATCCACATCCTGTAAACATCTCTTCCATCTTGACGAGATTAAGAGCTAGATAAAGGTACAGGAAAGAGCTCCAAGGATGATTAGAAGTATGAAATGTCAGGGGTAGGAAGAAAGAGGCTTACACTGGGACTCTTAAGTCTGGAAAGCAGTTGAGAGAGGAGAGAAATGATAGATGTATATGAAGTCATATACTGCCTAAATGAGTATTTGTTATTACTCATACTATAAAAAACAAAGGAGTACTTGGATGATCAGGTGATTGGTGTAAAGCAAGCAATATGAAGTCCTTTTCACGTAATGCATAATTAAATTGTGGAGCTCATTGCCAGGGGAAGCTGTGGAGGTCTAAGTTATAAATGCGTTCAAAAATCCATTAGACAAATTCATGAAAAGGAGCTCCATCAATGGCTGTTAAAATCAATGTTGTGAATGCAGGCTGAGGAAGTCCATAAACTGCAGACTGCTTGAAGCTGAAAGGCTATACCTTAGGAATAACTGCTTTATATCTGTCCTGTTTCTTATGCTTCTCCCAAAGTATGTGCTACTGCCCATTGTTAGAGGCAGGACAGCAAGCTAGATGCAACTTCTTCAGTTTGATTCAGTATGGGAATGTTTATGTCCAATGCAATCAGAAAAAAAATGTTTGATTTACTGTGATCCAGCAGTCCATTAAATACTCAACTATTTCAGTTGTTAAAAAATATCACGAGGAAGAATGATTCCTTGATCCATTCTAAACCTTGTGAGTGCATCTATTGTTACACACTAATACATAAAACAGGTTAGCAATTGTCCTGACACACACCTGTAGAGACAAAACTAGTCTCCAAATCGTGCATGGGGAAACATTTTTAAGATGATGAAAATATGTACAATCAGATTACATAATTGCACGTGTATATAGTAATACTTTCTCATAGGCTGATACTGCTTTGTATGTACTGATCAAAATAATTCCAGTGGTTTATAGGTAGGAAGTCTTTAAAAATTCAAAGACTGTCAACCTGCAGTGTGTCAGGAAACCTGAATTCAAGAGCCCAGCTCTAATATTTACATTCCTAGGTTATGTTTCAGAGTTGGTTGTACTTGTTAAGAACATTGCCTTTGGGACCTTTAAGAGCATTGTATCATAGCCTCAAGCTGTACTTTCTTTAACCCACAATTCTTTAAACATCAGAAGTTTTGATTTAAAAGAGAAACAAGCTGATAACAGAGCATAGGCATCTCTGCATTTTTCCCTGCTTCACATCACGTGTGAAGGTGGGAGAAATCTAAAGTGTAGTTAAATAGTCATGGCAGTCTACAAAGACTTGGAAATGTTCTGTGAATTGGAAAACATGAAAATGTGCTTTGCTTTAAAAATGAATCAGAAGAACTAACACCACTTTCATTTTACAGTTGTATTTTTTTTGGATGTGAATACGTACATTTAGACTGTCCTGAACATACTGGGGACATCCCACTATCTGTTGCAGTAGTGCTTCTAATTTAATGCTCTTAATAGGTTTTGGTGGAACTTTAGCAGCTAAAACTTTTTTCTTTTCTTTGTGATGCTAAATGAACATCCAGTGACAGTGGGATACTCTGAGATCATCTCTTTAGCTTGCTTAAAAAAAAAGCCAAAACACCACTTTTTTTTTTGAGAAAAAAAAATGGTTTAGATAATTTTATTCAAGTGATATTTCAAATTTTCCTCCATCTTTATTTTTAAATACTGCAAAGTTCTTAAGTCTGAAAAATGACTGCCGAAATGCAATGCACATATTTCAACACCTCAGCTCATGAGGAATTTTATAAACAGTTTTGGATAAGGCTGAAACACTTTTCTATCTCCAGTAAAGCACAACAAAAAAAGGCCACATCGTATCTTTTTATTTATTCAGATACATTCAGTATCCATTCATCCACTAGAATCTCCAGATTCCCTAGCTTTGTTCATTGTCTCTTTATAAACTGTACTATGTATGCAAACTGGCTAAAAGGCTCTGATATATTTTTTAACTGTATTTGGTGTTTTTCTTTCAAAGTTCTCAAATGCCATGTATACATATGTCAGATAGTGTAAAATCAGGGGTTATGAAAGCTCAGAGAAGAGAGCAGTTATTCATCTCCATTTAAAAATCCCACTTGAGGAATATGGGGCAAATACTATGGAATTAAATAATTTATCAATGTCATGCTGTGAGTCGTGGTTATAAGGTTTCCCTGGCAGACACAGAAGGAATGTCAGCCTCCTAATACTCAATATTTCGTTTTAACTTCAAGGAAACATAAATGGCATTTTCCCCTACTGAAAGCAGCTCTACATCCAATGGTGTTTCAGACAAAATAAATTAGACATCCATTTTGCAGTATTTCAGATATCCTAATATCCTTCATTTTTGCATGCATAACTCTTATTTATAGATTTGTTCTATATTATTAAGCATAGATTAACTTTTAGCTCTAAACTGCAGATTGCTGGAACTGAGTTTTGAAGGAGCTGACTTCCCACTGAACACTGGGTGCCAGGGAATGCAATTTTGGCCCCTGAACAAATGAGATGCTAATTCCTCTACCACTAGGAAGCTTCTCATTACTCCCAAGGTACCTGACTAATTATCACCTTTCCAAACCCCTTCAAATTTTAACATAGGGACCTCAGGCAGAGGGGGTACTCTGACAGAGACCCAGGGCAGACTGGGACTGCAGCAGGAGGAAACGTGAGGCTGGACCCTGTGACAGGTTTGCCAGCCTTTCATTGCTGCTAAGGACATTGCTGCCCCCTCTTTCAGTAGCTCTGCAAGCAGTTGCCCTCTTTTACTCTCTTTGTGTAAATTATGGGGAAATCACTGAATGGGATGTTTCAGTTTGATCCAATGTGCCCGTTTGGATGTGGTTGTATCTGTACAGAGATTTGCCATTTCACTAGGTGTCTGTACATTTAGCAATAGTTTCAAATCTTGACAGAATCAGCAGAGATACTGAAAATTAGCTTCCATAATGAAAATAAGCTATAGTTTGCTGGCCTTTAGGTCCAATTACCTTTTTGCTTTAGAAATCAATGTTGTATTATGCTTCACAAATTTTCGTGCTTTTCATTCAACGCATATAATCTAATAACTTTCATAAACTTAAAAACCTCATTCTTTAAACCAGTAGCAAATTGAACAAAACACATATCTCTCCAACCTTTATACCCTCGTTAATACAATTGCTTCAGTGCTGAATGAAATTGATACAAGCCCACTGTAATTGATGCAAGACTGAAAGGGGAACCAATGGAGCTGACAGATTCTACACTTTAATGCGATATATTCTGGCATCTTTTCCAGTTTTCCTCCTGGAAAGATTAATCTACCACTCGTAACATAAATGATTTTTTTAAGTCATAATTCTTTCCAATCTGTTTTCATTGACACTTATGTATACAATCTATTTATAGCAATAATTAAAAAGTAATAATCCTTAGGAAAAGAAAACATCATTCTGAGTAACTTCTCCCCCACTCTCCCTGCCCCCCCCCCCCCCCCCCCCCCCCAACTAAATTAAAGGGATTACATGAAACTGTGGGCCAGATTGTGCCTCACACAAACATACCTACTCTGGAGGTTATGGCAAGCTGCACAGCCCACTGGGAGCTCTAAGGCTCCATCAGGCACAGCAGATGTCTCTGATGCTGCACCTTCTCAGGCATACGACATGCCCTCTCCAGAGTATTTGGCCAAGGTGGAAGATGGTGAGTTTTTATTTTCCCACATTGGAGGATGGTTGATAGACTAGGAATGGGAGTGCAATGCAGACAAAGCCCTCAGTAAAATGCACGATTACCTTGGAGGAGCGCAGGAGCATTCACACATTTGACCCCGTGAGCGCGCACACCTCACGTGTTGTAGCCACCCTCCTTGTGTCAAGGGCTGGCTGGCTGAGAAAGGCTTGACCACAGTGCAGGGTGCACTGAGGATTAAGTAATTTGCTCTTGTAAGGTGCTTATATACTTTCGTGTGCAGGAGTGCACAGTTTTACGTCTGAGTTAGCTTAGCTTTTTTCCTACTCTACTCTACTAGGTAGCAATGTTCTGCTACTATTAAAGAACATTTAGTTCGTGGTAACTGACATTTTCATTAGAAAGGTCTTAAACAGCGAGTAGATAATTCAATTTCCAGCTAAGGAAAGCAATAATAAATAAGTAATGCTGAAGTCATCTTCTTGTTCCTCCCTAATGGGAGGTTAATCGTTAATCTTTTAGCCACTGGGGAAATAGATACAAGGAAAGATTGCAAGGAAAATAATAAAAAAGACTGGAATGAAATTACCCATATTAGTAAAGTCACCAGTTCCATAGAGTGTCCACATGCAATAGAGAGAATGACAGGGAAGGCATTCATTATTTATACAGGCATCTGAAGAGCTAAGAGCCAAGTAGTAGCAATCATGAATGTTGTTATTTTTCAAAAAAGATAGGAAATCTTCCGAATGATTCAGGCCCATAATATATTATGGAGCATTGCTCAGGTTCCCATGCTGTCACATGCAAATTTTCTCAGTGGGTCTCAACAAAAACACTTACACAGCAAAACTTAGAGCACCAGCTCCTTTCCACGGTAAATGGCATAAATCTTTGGGCAGTCACAGCTGGGTTAAATAAGCCACAACTGCATTGTTGGTGCTTGATACTGCAGATTTTGTTGAGTTTAGGCATCATTATTGTAACCTTGCTTTTAGTCCTGGCACACAGCTTTACATTGCAGCTGGTCCTGAAGCGGTGATAGATGGTATGTTCTTCTTCTGTTCAGGTTTTTCCCTGGTCTCACTGTGACCTTTTCAAAGTACATTCTGTAATATGAAAGATGACAGTGATCTCTCCTTCCCCTTAATCTCTTTTTCTTACACCAAGAAACAGACATCAGTGTTTTAAATTGGTTTTGATTACAAGCATCAGGGTGCTATTCCAGGAAGACAAGAGTTTTATGTTTAATTCCGAGTACAGCCAAGTTACAATCATTTCAATATATTCTAGCACTGAATTCTTTATATTTAGCATGGTGCCTGCTGAAATTCTGCTTACTACAATTATGCTCCTCTGCTGTCCCTCAATACAAACATTATTTCAGTGGCCATGGTGTTCACAGGAGGTCATGGTAGAAGACTTTTTTTTCCAGTGAGCTCATCAGTGGTTAAAGATAAAGGACATTTTCAACTGGCTTCTCTGTCATGGAAGAGACTGCATGAAAACCCACTTTCTACTTATTTTGCTATGTTTTCTAACATCTAGGTGCCTCTGAAAGTATAGACCTAAGCAATAGGAGACACACATTATTAGTCAGTAAATGAAATTTAGGCCATCACATGCTGTCAAACAGCGCAAATGGTGACATGCTTCAGGCAAACGTTTACTGAGCAGCAAGGCTGCCATGTTCACAAGCTAAAGATGTATTAAGTGAAATCGCTTTTAGAGTTATCCTTTTCATATGTAAACTATTTAAAAAGCATTTTTGATGTGAGACAGCAGATGCTTAATTCATAAGTGACTAGAGGTAACAGACATAACTGACAAAAATTCTGTGCCTATTGCTTCTATCCTGCTCATAGCTGGTAGCACCAGTTGTAAAGTGAAAAATAAAAACTTGAAGGACGGAGCATTGCAGAAGTTTTTCTACTGGGTTAATCACTTCAACACTTTTGCATACGAGTTCAGTTGCAATGAATTCACATACCCAGAGTGAAACCTGGGTATGTGACATCAGTACATATAAAGAGACATTTATGGACATAATTTTCTCCAAAATATTTGCTTATGAAGGTTCTGTAGAAGAGAAGACTGAGAGGGGATTTTATTAATGTTTACAAATGTCTGAATGGTGGCTGTCAAGAAGAACAGGCTGGTCTCTTTTCAGTGGTGCCCTGTGATAGGACAGGGGGCAATGGAGACAATAGACACATTTAATTTAGATATAGAATTTAGTATTTTGGATAAAAACCTTTTTCTTATCTATGTTGGCAGTAACACATCCATGCCTGCACAGCACAGGGAACAGAGCCAGGCAGGATACAGGCAGATCACTCAAATCAGTATCCAACAATGGTCAACCATTCCTAGGTTGAAGCTTCTTCAATGAACTGCACTGTATTCACCTGTCAATTCTTCATCAAATTCTAGTGACAAAAAGCTCTTATTAAAAATATTTTCTCCCCCTGAAATACAGAGTAACTCTACTACATTAACTACAGACTACAGAGTTTCTAGGTTTTAAACTAGATGATGCGAGGGCTGGAGCTCCTCTCCTATGAGGACAGGCTGAGAGAGTTCAGTCTGGAGAAGAGAAGGCTCTGAGGAAACCTTATTGTGGCTTTCCAGTATTTGAAGGGAGCCTATAAGAAAGCTGGTGATGTACTTTTTGGTGTGTCAGGTAGTGACAGGGGGAATGGATCCAAGGTAGAGGAGGGTAGATTTAGATTAGATGTTAGAAAGAAGTTCTTCACCATAAAGGTGATGAGACACTGGAACAGTTTGCCCAGGGAGGTGATGGAAGTCCATCCCTGGAGGTCTTTAAGGCCAGGATGGAAGTGGCACTGAGCAACCTGATCTAGTGTGAGGTGTCCCTGTCCATGGCAGGGGGGTTGGAAATAGATGATCCCTGGGGTCTCCTCCAAACCTGGCAAATCTGAGATTCTGTGAAACTGGAACACAGGAAGTTCTACCTCAACATGAGAAAAAACGTCTTTGCTGTGAGGGTGACAGAGCACTGGAACAGGCTGCCCAGAGATGTTGTAGAAACTCCTTCACGAGAGATTTTCAGACCCCACCTTCCTGTGTCACCTTTCCTACTTGATCCTGCTTTGGTAGGGAAGTTGGACTCTATGATCTCCAGAGGTTCTTTCTAACCACTACCATCCTATGACTGATTCTATAACTCAATCATGTAAATATCAAGAAAAAGTGCTTTTAAGATAGAATTTTAAAGTATTATTTGAGATTGTATATTGCTTTGTTCTATGCAGTATATTCTTATCTCAAATAGACCTCAGAGATCACAGTTAAGATTATCAAGTAAATGCCTAAAAATGCATAGCTGGATTACAATAAACATGCTCATTTATTAGATACACTGAAAGGGTGTAAGTATTATGCAATGCAAGATTCCCTTTTATGTCACAATTACTTCATAATTAGATATGTCCTAGTTTTAAATGTAGCATCACCAATTCAGGTGGAGATTAGACCAACAAATCTGTGCATACTCTGTCTTGGCAGAGTTTAGATATCTTTAGGTACAGAAAAGTAAACATGACTCCAACAATATCAAAATGAGCACTATCAGGGGACTGCTGCACTGGCACGTTGTATAAACAAACACAAAACAGAGAATGACACTAGAGATTTTCTGAACAATGTAACTATAAAGGAATATTTGACATCTTTTTTGTTTTGTTTTTTGGATTTCACATGATTTTAACAGGTGTGATAGCTCCTAATAAGAGGTTAAATGGCAGGCTAAGCATGCTAAGACTAAACAATTTTAAATCAAAGTGTTAGCATACCACTATGCACAGTGGTCTTAGTTGTTTTCCTTGCTATCTTCAATGACAAAAATCTGTTTGTTAGAAGAGGAACTCTCTGAGGGCATTTTATTTATATAGAAAGAAAGGGATACTGAAAAAAATTGAACAGGCCACCTACCCTACAACTAATCTGAGAACCCAGAAAAATGCAGTATAAGAGTGGGGATTCAATGGTGTGATCAGAACAGGCACACACACACACACACACACAAAGTGCAGATTTGGTTTGCCCAATTTTCAGACAGGAATAATTGCATATGAAGAATAGATACACTTGCACATTCAAAATATTATTTTTTGAGTTCTTGTGGCCCAAGTTAAAGCCCTATTGTGCTTACACAGAAAACAACTGCCTAGAAAAACATTGTGATGGTTGCCATAATCAAGTGCTTTAAAGTGCTTTAAGGGTGGAGAACACTAGGACCTGAATGGATGATGAAATCCTAAGTGCACTTTCCGGTAAATCAGTATTATGACTTTTCTTGAAATGTGTCTTTGCTTCTCTTTTTTACCCCAAAGAATCCTTTATCATTCATTGCACAGGATAAGCAGGTACTGATTACACAGTACCTACTGAATAAGCAGCAACTTAGAAAAGTAATCTTCACCAGCCAGTTAGCACTGTCTTATTTACTGCACACCCAAAGCCTGCAGTAAATACAGAATTATTCATTTTTTATCATGGTCTTTTCTGGGCCACTCATCACTGTGGTATTTGCATGCCTCAAGAACACAGATGAATTTATCACTGCCGAAAGATAGGAAACTGTTATTATTCCCATTTTACAGCTGAAGAGATAGGGACTTGCCTGGAGCTACACAGTGAATTAGTAGCAGAGTAAGGATTAAAATTCATGGCTTACAACTCTGTGCACATTACTGGAGACTGCACTGCCTTGCAGCCAGAGGTGCTGAGAAACCACAGCTCTCATTGACTTTGTCTACAACTGCAAGTGCTCTATAAGCCTTGGGCAGCTCAAGTTGGTCATCCATAAAATGAGACACACAGTTAATAGACAGATGACAGAATATTTGCTTTATCATTGCATTAAATGATTAATATTTGAGTCTGTTTTTTACAAGAGGGTCTTGAACCTGCTTCACCCACACCTCAGTGAATGTCTTAGCTACTGGGTGCTTCCACAGTGAGCAATTTTGTTCTCTGTGGTGTGGTTGCTAGAACTCCAAAAGTTGTGATAAAAGCACCATAATCTGATTTCAACAAAATGGCACTTAGTGATGAAACATAGTTGAAGTGGATAAGGCTTAAGGTCTCTTCTCTTAGCTTATTCACCTCAAACTCATTTCATCCTGCTGTCTTGAATATACCCAGGATTCTGTCCCAGTACTCCACTCAAAAAGCACATCTCCACACAAATGATTAACATTTGATGGCTCTTATTTTGTTCTTTTTAGTAATCTGGGGAAACACAAGTAGACCAACTGCAACTATTCCAGTAGTCATATTTTATTTAAGTCACTTTTTTCTCTTTGAAGCTGTTCTTTTCATCCTCTTCTGTGCACTTGAGATGCTGTGTTCCCTGACCATCCCCACTCTTTAGCTGCTGAAGTTAACATGAGTGTTAACTCTCTGCATCCACAAGTGATATGTTTAGAGAAGCAGGTAAAGTGCTCTGTACACAATTGGCCATCAGTCTGTGAGACACTGAAGTAAGCAGCCCCAAATTTTAAACTAATCCAACAGTTTTCAGTGCCTGAAGGTGAAAGGCACAGAGATAAATCCATCTTATTTTACTTATGCAAGTAGCCCTATTCCTTCAAAATGTGCAACCAATGGAACTGTCGTAGACCTTAAAGAAGAAACAGACACACTGAAGCATGCAGTCTGGGGATCTGGAAATAGTGTGTCACTCTGTCTCCAGTTCATACACCTTCAAAAACTACAGCACAAGTAGTCAGGGAAAATACTGCACCCAGGACTGAACTTGAACCTACTACTTCCTAAATACATAGCTTGGAGGTAAGGTGCTTTTCTTCCATCCGTGCAAAGCCTTCCTTGGCAAGGGCTGACACACAGATAATAATCTCTGCTGATACCTGACCCACTGAATACTCAATCACTTCTGTAAATGTGTAACAGTTTATGTGGAATGATCAAGAAAAATCATTACAAAGTTTCTTATCTCCAAAAAGACAAAACCTGCCCATAGCAACCTGTTTTTTTTCAGTTTGAGAGAAGGGGTTAATGATGTTAAGTCTTTCTGCAACTCTGTCCTCTTCTTCCATCCTACTGACTTTTTAAGAAATACTAAAATCAAAATGCTCAGTATGTCTAGTGTTTTACTCTACTTCCCCTCCCCCCCCCCCCCACTGACTAATACAAATTGGCACATTTTAGCCTGCTCTGCAGCTGTTTTGTGAGCAAGCCACCTGCATTTTTTATTGAATAAATTATTTACCAAAAGGAACAAAAAATCCCTACTTAATATTTGTGCCAAATCTTATTCTCCAGATTCAAACAAACTCTTGTTGACTGAATCATAATTACTGGGTTATACTTGAGGCACAATCTCATCTAATGTATGGTGTAGTTCCACTGCCCTTCACTCAGCCAGTCTATGCTACATGAAGAACTGGCTTTATGGACTGATATACTTAATATATGTCATTATTTTTTCTGAATTCTACAGCAGTGGGACTGGCAAAATATTTTCACACAAAATTGCAGCACTGACATTGGCTTCATGGGTGTGGTGTACTATAATTCTTACTATAGTTCAATCATTAATAATTAACATCCTTTAGTATTATCTATAGATTGCTGTGAAGTCTCCATTGATATCTTTTCCAAACCAAGGCATTTTCAGGTGTTTTTGTTTATTTGTTTGTTAGCAGTTCTCTACAATTTATGTAAATGTTAATTCTAGACTGAACAATTATTTTTGTTTCTTTAAATTGTATTAATTATAGCACAGAAAGCGTATTTACTGGGATTTGGAATTGCTAAGAACATTTATTCACACCTAAACCTTGCCAATAAATTCAGTCTGAAAATCAGGATATTCCAAATACTAAAATAAATGTAAGTTGTGTCTACAGCTTTCTGAATGGTATTTATTAATGTATCTTTTCCATAGCAGTAGCTAATTATTAGGATGAATCATTACTAGGTGACTTGAAAGCATTTGTAACATTCTACAAAAGTGGAATCTAATATTTGTTGATATCTTTTGGCAGTTACCTGTGTTGATCAGAAACAGAAATAATGGGCTCTGTCAGGATGCCCACTGCACATGTAAACAACACAGAAAAATGCATAGAAACTATAGCAGCCAAAAAAGACCTGACTCCATCATAACAACTTAAAACATGCCAATCCAATCTTATTTAGCTTTTACATAAGCAAAACCCAATTGACAGGTAAACATGCATATACATGTATCAATAGGCATAAGTATTTATAGCTTAAAACCTAAACATGAGAGAGAGAGATACACCTATGTATGTACAATAAAATTCAGAGATGTACCATCCAATAGGTTTTGGTGCCTCTTGTCTGCATTTAATTGATTTCTGAACTTCAAATATTCTGTTCTTAACATCACTAAGTATGTTAGGTTTTTACAGTCCTATATTCTCCATGAGTTCACTCACCTTCCATCCATTAAGAATATCTGAATATGTACTTAATGAAGAATTTTTCAACATTAATCCTTCCACCTTAATTCAGTGAATTTCACTGTTGTTCCTTGTAAGATTTGTTCTGCCTTTCCTGTTATGAAGGACTTACATATGCAGTACAATATGCATAATCCCTTGAATATTGATGTAGGACTTGTATGCCCTAGTTCAAGCCTGATTAATCTTTGTGAATCTTATGTATGATACTGCATCATTGTGGTTGTTCTCCATAAAGTACTTTCTTACTTAGAAGCTTCAGAATACAGAGTAAATTTGTTTTCATTTTGTTTTGTGTGTCCTGCCCTTACAAGGAGTGAACTGTGCACTGTCATGCATACACATGGAAAAGATGCATCCAAATCACCAGACAGGAGTACCAAAGCCTTAAAGACTGTACACCAAGTTACCCCAATAAGCCAACATTTTTCAAATATAGATGTAAGTGCTGCTCTGGCTAGCTAAAATATTAACCAGTAAATTTAGCCATCTTGAACAAATTATATATGATCATAATATATATGATGGGATCACAAAGTTCCACTTCAGAGGTTTTCTGAGTTGATGCTCACTTGTGTGCTATAGAGCCCCCCTAAATTTACACACAACAGAAAACTGCAACATTTCAGATGTAAGTATGTATCAACAGTGTTTAACATAGAATAATCTCTTGAACACATAGTTAAAAGTTTCTTGCATGTTTAGAGAAAGCTTATTCATTCTTTACATTATTGGCCATTGGAATGTGCTGCCCAGGGTGGTGCTGGAGTCACCGTCACTGGAGGTGTTTAAGAAGAGACTTGATGGGGTGCCTGGTGCCATGGTTTAGTTGATTAGATAGTGTTGGATGATAGGTTGGACTTGATGATCTCAAAGGTCTCTTCCAACCTGATTTATTCTATTCTATTCTATTCTATTCTATTCTATTCTATTCTATTCTATTCTATTCTATTCTGTTCTGTTCTGTTCTGTTCTTTCATTCTGTGCAACAGTATGGTTTATACATTCCATATTTAACAGTTACATTCTGGAGAACTGGAAGACTCACAGGCAGTTGCCTGGGAATGTCAGGATACCATGACTGACACCATTGAGTAAGCACACAGAATGAGAAGACAAAATGTGCTTCTGTTTGCTCACATTGGCTTTTGAATACACTTGCTTCTCACTAGGCCTGCTAAGAAGCTTAAGTACATCTATCTGTACTGTCATTCCCATACTACTAGCACAATGTCTATGGTTGCAAAGCAGGGAACCTGTAATTGGTCCAGCGCAGAGGTAGGCAAAATGCAAACTTCACACCTGTGTCCACTATGTCCATACAGGCACATTAATCAGTTTGTTAATTTGGTGCAGGACATCAAATTCATGAGGTCTTTGGTGACACCCTGCTTTCAAATCTCCTGCTTGCAATGCCAGTCTCACTAGCTCATAATCATACAGCTATGTCCTGGTTTTGCTGGGACACAATCACAGTCCAGTCATGGGCTGAAGCACATTAGCAGCTCTGAGTAAGCCAGGGCAGCTGGCTTGAGTTGGCTACATGCGTATCCTCTACCATGAGTATCACACTCAGTACAAAGGAGGAAGTTTGATGCGTAAGAGCCTCTTCCTAGAGTGGGGGCTTTCTGCTTTGGCTCTTCTGTACCTTCTTCACACCTTTCCTGCCCTTGAGGCCTGCTTTTCTGGATGTTATGATTGCTGCACTTTTGCTGAGCTGGGTATAACTATATGTATCTTGTATTGACATTGTCCTGAAATTTGGCTATTTCATTAAATCCATTTTTATTTCACCCTGTGGGTCTTCTCTCCTTTTCTTGATTCTCTTTCTCTGCTGGGGAGGGGTCATTGGGTGATAGAACAACTGCTAAAGTTTAGCCCTAGGTATGGACTAAACGTAGACACTGCAAAAAACACTCTGCCAACAAGAGAAGAAACCAGGGCAGATTCAAGGTGATATAGTAACAAGTGCTGGTTTATGGGTGTGGTGGGTTGAGAGAAGGCCCAGCTTTCCCTCCCCCACGAAGAAGGAAAAAGAAAACCACGGCTGGCCCAGTCAGATAAGCCAAGGATATGCTATATTTACAAGCAATGTGAGATGCAGGGTGTATATACACAATATATACAGTATTTACAATATATATACAGAAATATACAGCAAAGAAAGATACAGGAACAAGACTCCCTCCTCTGGACAGAGGAGGGTTTCCCCCCTGCACCTCCCTCTCTCCCCCTACCTCCTTTTTTTCCCAAAAAGGGTTAGAGAGAGAAAAGGCAGTTATTAAGGAAGAAAATTCTTATTAGGCCTCCAAGCACATGCAGGATTAGTGCTTATCTGTTATCCAAGGTCGTTCTGGCTAGGTGCCCAGAAGCGGACAAGCTGGAAAGGGAAGAACGAAGAGGAACTGAGGAAAATTCCAACTGCACTAAAACTTAAAGTTGCATTCTACCAATTTACCAATGAAATTCGTTTAGAATATCATGTTTTCATTTTTATACCAAAACATTCAGCCAGAGTGTTCCAGCACTGTCCCTTTCCTAAAGGCACAGCCTCAAACGGTCACAATGGGATATAACACTTATGGAGGAGATTGCCTGCTGCAGAGTTAATGCATACTCAGGAGAAAAGAAAAAAAAGGGGGGGGGGGCGGAACCGGTGCCTATGTTCTCACAGAGCAAGAGGACGCAAACCAAAAATTCAGAGGTTATACTGCTATGAAAAATCTGTTGACTCTGTGGTGCAGGAGGGACTGCTGCTAGATAGCCCCTTCTGTCCCCCAAATCTGAGACCGTGAACTGTCTTGGTTTTCATGGTTTGTGTCTCAATGGCAGACTTTGGTGGACTATCTACATGAATAGGGTGAAGATTTCACATCTGAAACTGGCAAGAGTGCGAACAAAAATTCATTTCTTCCATAGGAAAAACATCTGTGAGCAGGTCTGAGTCCACGCTCTGACTTTGCATTTCTGTCCATTGGTGTAAAGGAAATTCTCTCTTTTTGCAAAACAGAGCAAAAATGGTGTATTTCACTGGCAGGCTGGACTGATATGAATAAACTGTCAAAAACCTGCCTGTGGACAACATTTCCTTGTAAGGGCATGTGAGAGACTAAATCTTGTCTCTCTTGATGTGACTCAACAAAGATAAAATCACCTTTACTGCTTGCCCAGACCATAGCTGATG
The DNA here is from genome assembly GCF_014839835.1 of Dryobates pubescens. Taxonomy (NCBI): domain Eukaryota; kingdom Metazoa; phylum Chordata; class Aves; order Piciformes; family Picidae; genus Dryobates; species Dryobates pubescens. Next base: position 8,503,797 of record NC_071621.1, on the reverse strand, counting down.
TGTATTGGGCAGATGCCACTGGAATGACTCTCTGGAAGGTGCATAGATAAGGATTGCTCACCATTCTGCAGCTGTCCTGGAAATGGGCAGAGGCCACTGCTATGGATACTCTCTGGAATATACATGCCTAAAAACTGTATAAAAGATCTGAGCAACTACCGGCTCAGGAGAAGAAAAACACAGGAGAAGGAAAACACGGTGAAGGAAAAGGCATGGACAATGCCGCTGGGAAGGAAAACTCAAGAGAAGGAAAAGACTGGGGCAATGCTGCTCTGAAGAAAAATGGAGAACATACCAGGAGAGAAAAACGACAGAGACATCACCATGTAGCCTGCAAGAAGCAGACCAAGAGGAACCCTCTCTCCTTGTCCTAAGTTCTGCCTGCTACAGCTCATGGAGCTGAAGATGCTGCTCAGAGGACAGCACAGCCAACAAGGACATCTCCTGGATGCCAAAGCTGCAGTAGCCTTTCTTCACAGACCCAACATCTCCTCCCTTCCAAAGCTGCAGCACCTTTCCTCCACAGACTCAAACTGTCTTGGGGGGTGAGGGGTGTGGTAATATAATTTCTTTCCTCTTCTCTCTCCCTCTTCTCTCTCTCCCTATTTTCTCTCTCTCCCCTTCTGATCCATCCACTTTATTTGTGTAATAAATAGTCTAGCTGTTGATATTTTGGCCTCGTTTGTGCCTCTAATTTCACAACACAGGAATATTCAAACGAGCTGAGTCTCCTTCCCTTTCCAGACCGAGACAGGGCGGTGCCAGGCCTGAACTCCACCACTGGCCCTGGCCTTGTGCTACTCCTCAACTTGCTCAGGACTCTCGACAGTTACACTTATTTCAGCCACACAGGTGGAATTTAAACTCTGTAACTCTGTACCAGCCAAGTTAACCTGTAGGGAAGATAGGATCTATAAGGGAGAAGGGAACTGCAAGAAGTCACACAACAAGGTGGGTTAAGGGAAAAAGATGGAGCCACTTTATATGTCTTTACATGGACAGTGATGCCATTCTGAGAGATAGTGTTTGCTTTACTGTTCTAATCCAAGGATTTAAAACCTTACAATAGCCTGAAAAATGTTGGATGTGTTCTCTACTCTAGATACTATTTCCCTCATCTAATGGGGAAAAGTGTCTAATACAGATCTGAAAAATATTAAATTTCCTGCCAACCACTTTTGAGAAATAAGCTCTCATCTCAGAGTAGGGACCTCTTAAATGTGCCTAGAGTAGTTTTCAGAAACACTGAAGCTTAAGGCACACTACAAATTCATGTCAGCACTGTTCAGGCTCAGCTATTATGTATGGAAATGGACTGAAGTGTAGGTTGCCTGTAACAGACAAGAGAAAACATCAAACAGGAAATGTAGCCTTTTGTTAATTTCTAAACTAAATGTGTGAAGAAAGCAACCTATTCAAGATTATATTTGGATGAAGCCTATAGACCTTTGAACCTGCAGATTTGGGAGTTGCAACAAATAACGTGCAGAAGCATCAGTTTTGCTTGCTAAAGGTGTCACTTTTCACAACCAGCTGGGAATTTTGCTGGAAGAGGGACAGCCTGTCTCTCTTTCCCAGTAACACCACTGATCTATTCTCAAGGAACTGACTCTGTGTATGAACAATCCTTCCCACCTTTACTCTGTTCCCACACACCTTTCACAATGATCCATTATGGACTTCTCTTGCCATTCAGATGCAAAAAGCCACCAAAACATGAGGTCCTAAAAGCAACTCTGTCTGCACTGTGACCCAACAGACAAGTTAAAAGGTGTCCATGGCATTGTAGAGTGGGCATGCATGGGATAAAGAAAAGGCTTTTAATATCTCCCCTTATCATTCAGAAATAAACCAAACGCTTCAAAGTCTGTCAGACTCTAATACCTTTCACATCAGCAAGGCTGTGTGTATCATGTCAGTAACAGTTGTGAACAAGTTTGGGGAAAGTAACAGGAAGTTCCACAGGATTACACTGTTTTCATAGTTTACAGGATCACAGGATGACTGAGGCTGGAGGGTACTTCTGGAGATCAGCCAATCAAACCTCCTGCTCAAGCAGGGTCAGATACAGTAGGTTTCCCAGAATTGCTTCCCTTCAGATTTTGAGCACCTCCACAGAAAGAGGCTTCACTAACCTTTCTGGCCAAACTGTTCCTGTTTCACCACCCTCAGAGCAAAAATGTGTTTTCTTGTGTTCAGATGGAATGTCATGGGTTTTAATTTGTGCCCATTACAACTTATCCTGCCAGTGAGTTGCACTGAGCAGAGCCTGGCTCCCTTTTCTTCATTCCCTTGCCTGAGCCTTCTCTTCTTCAGGCTAAATAGTCTCAGCTTTCACAGGCTGTCCTCATAGTAGAGATGCTCCAGTCCTTTAATAATCTTTTTGGTCCTTTGCTGGACTTTCTCCAGTGTATTCTTGCTTCTCATACTTGCAAACCCAGGGCTAGACCCAGAACCACAGGTGTGTCTCTCCAGGGCTGAGTAGAAGCCTCTTGACTGTGATCTCAACAAATACTGAGAAAAAAGGGAGTGGAAACAAGACTTTTGCCTTTTGTTCAGATCCAGTCTCTGTGTTGAGACTGGCCAACAGCTATGTGGTGTTAGCCTTTCATTAGGGATTTGTGCAATGATTGCTTTTTATTGGAAAAGGATCTGTATCACCAAAACTGCTATGCTAAGCATTACCTCTTGCACAGTCTTAGCTAGGAGGCCAAAGACATTTCAAGAAAACAGGTGATTCTCTCCACCTAGACATCAGAAATAAAATGTTTTGGTAGAAGAGAATGCCTCTGAAGAGCCTATTGCTTGGGTAAATACCCACAGCATGTCACACCTCCATGCAAATTTATGAGTTGTCTGTAGGTTTTCTGGGAGAAGAAATGGCTTGGGCAATGACAGAGGTGCCTTTGGCTATTGTATAAACAGGCCACTTCCCAGAAGTGTGTTACAGTGTCATGACTTGGTGTGCATTTGCTGGCAAACTCCCGAGTGTGTAAGTACTCATGAGCGCTATGGTAAAAAATCACATCATGGTTTGTCTGTACTATTATTTTGGTCCCTTGTAGAAGATGATGTAAATCAAATGCATTTATCTCTGCAAATAAGCAACATTAGTTAATGATGCAGGGAGGAGAAATGTCAGAGAGAGGACACACAAAACTTCTTCCAGATATGAAATAACTTCCTTTAGACTGTGATGCCTTTTGATAAGCACCAGCACAAAAACCAACCAACCAAAACAACAACTAACACAATTCCTTGACTACAATAAAAAGTAATTGTTTCACATACTAAATTTAACACATCTTTAAAAGTGAGCAAGGTGGCTAAGAGTACAAATAGCATAAGTGTGAATCATGAGGGGGTGCCTAGAAAAAAACACAGTAGGCCACATGTACAATACTGGTGTCTTCAAAGTGAAGATCTCTCTATTGCTTGTACTAACTTTGCTGTCACAGGTCAGAAACACCTTCCTGCAGGGACCCAAGCCGAAAACCTGCACAATTAACGTCTGACAAGCTCTCAACCTTTGACCAGGAGTTAATACCTTGCATTATAAACAACAGGTTTCGGATATATTGTGTCATGAGCTATAATTAGCTGGCAAGTAGAACCAGGTCTGTGTTACGCCGCTATTGTATGGACGAGGCTATGCGACAGAGAACCGCACGGCGCCTGTGAGGAGCCATCAGACGCACGTCTTTGCGGCTACCACCAACCGTGCCTGAGGCACCTTCTCCTCCCGGTCGCTTCGTTCTCGCTCCACTGACGGCGCGGCACAGCCCGCGCTGGCTCCGCAGCGGCTTTACCGGCAGCTATCCTGGCCAGCCTCCCGAGCGGGCCTGGCCTAGCGCCCCCCACACCCGCCCCGGCCCCGCGCAGCCCCCGCCACCCGCGGGCGCCCCCGCGAGCCCCGCTGAGCGCCGCTTGCGCACCGCCCGCCTCTTGGCCTTGCGTGGAGCTGGGCCGCCTCCTGGCGGCTGCAGGGAGAACGTCGGCCCCGCGCCGGGGTTCGGCTACCCGGGAGCAGCCAGCGGGGCTCTGCGCGGAGGGGGCGAAGGGCCGCCTTCTCCAAGGGGTGGGCGCGGCCTTTTGTCTGACCCTGATGCTCGTTCCAGTGCTGTTTGGCCGAGCAAGGCGCCTTTCCGTGTTTGTTTTTTGTTTTTGTGGGTGTGGAGGGTTTTTTGGTGTGCGTGTGTGGCGGGGGTTTTTTTGTTGTTGTTGTTTTCCCTTAACCTTTTCTTTGCGTTTTTCTTGCCGTTATGCTTCATCGTGTGGCTTCACTGAGAAGACGCAGGAAGTCAGGGGAAGCCAGGCTTGGTTCTTGCTCACCTAGGTTGCATTTTTAAGCACCACGAAAGCTGTTCTGATGGCAACGTTCATTCACAAGTTCATATTTATTGAAGTCACTAAGGAAGGACAGGGAACAACATATGTCATTTGGCTCTGCATTTAAGATCATAAATCACTGCCAGAAAACCTGAACGCTGCTAAGCACCACATATAGCCAAATCCCCAATAACTTAAATTTGTAAGGGCCAGGTTTCAACTCTATGCACAAACTGTGAACCAGCCACACATTTGGAGGCACTCGCTACAGCAATGCCTACAGAACCAGTACTGATTTCAGGGGAGGGATTAATATCATAGAGGGTTTTTATGAATAACAGGGAAAAGACAAATGCTTCATTGATCCATAACATTGCCTAAAGGACAGACTTCTTGTTAGGTCTGTTAATTTGACAACTGCATTTTAAGCATTTTTTCGAAGTATGGTCACAGTAGTATATGTTGAAATCGTATTTATCACATGCAAGATGCACATGTTACAAAATGTGGCACGTGTCTCACGGAATTCACAGGAACTGGGACTACACGGCATTCATTTCCTCTTTTGGCAAGTTCAGAATGCACCAATCTTTCCATGCCTGCAAACAGTATAAAATAGATGTGGCTTGAACGTGTAGCAAGTGTGACGCTACCTATATTGGGACTGTGAAGCAGTGCATCCATTTTTCTGGAATAACACCACAGTCACAAGGAAACATCAAAGTTAATGCAGGTTCTCCTGGAATTCCTAGTACCAATACAAAGTGGGGATGTCTGATAATGATGATGTATGAAGGGAGTTAACATTGTTTGGTGTAACATTCCAGCACTGAAGAGTTGTAATGATTTAGATCAGGTCCCATGGCTACAGAATAGGGATATAGACACGGATCTGCGCCTGTGTATGGGTGTACATACTCACATCCTTATATATGTGTATGTGTAAGGAGTCTATAGACACACCTGCTCGGCCAGGCTGTGGCAAGGGGCTTTCCCCGTGGCGGGTAGGTACGGGCTGGGCTGGCCCAAGACCCCGCTCCTGGGGGGAGGCTGCATCGAGAGCCTTAAGAAGCGGGGGACCCTCCCGGGCCTCCGGTGGTCCGGGAGCGGCCCCTCCCGAGGGGGGTCCTCACTGGGGTACGCGAGGAGCGGGTGCGCACCGACCCGCGCTCCCGACCGCGGGCTCGTCGCGGGGGCGGCGCGGGCGCGGCGCTGCGGCGGGGAGTCACAGCGTCGCCGCTCCCGCTCCTCTCCCGCTGGCGCTCCGCAACTTTCGGGCAAACACCGCCCCCTTCGCCCTCGTCTCCCCGCCGGCGGCTGGTAAGCGCCGGGCTTCAGCTCCCGGCCGGGCCAGCGAAGGGCGGCGGGTAATCCTGCCCGCAGCCCCCTGGGAGACCGCCGCTGCGCTCAGCGCCGCGCACATGGCCGCGGGAAACTTTGGCTGGCAGGCAGGCGGGCGGGGTAGGGGCAAGCCCGGGGGCCCCACAGGGATGGGAAGGGAAGAAGGGAAGGGGACAGCGGAGCAGGCTCGGGCGCACAGGTGCCACCCTCCGTGAGCAGGCAACGCGGGGCGCTGGGCGGCGGCGGCAGAGTGGGGCGAGCGGCGGTCGCCAGGCAGGTGCAGGCGTGCTGGGGCTGAGTGTGTGCGGAAGGGAGCGGCGACCCCGCAATGCTCGATGCGGTACGAGCGGGTCCCGCTGCGGGGCAGCGCGGGCCGGGCGGAGGGAGCTCCGGGAGGTCGGCTTTTGGTTCTGGCTTTTCGCCTTGCTGCGCTGGCGGCGTGGGGAGAGTAAGTTGCCGAGCGGTTGGTAGTGCGGGGGGCACAAGGTTCAAGTGGAACATCCAGGCAGCTCTTCTCTTGGTGTGTTTTTGAGGGTTGTTTTGAGGGGGTTGTTGGTTTTGGTTGTTTGGGGGTTTTGTTCGTTTAGGTTTGGGGTTTTGTTCTGTTTTGATTTGGATTTTTTAGTTTGGTTGCATTGCTTTGTGTTTTGGCTTTTTTTGTTGTTGTTTTTGTTTGTTGGTTTTGTTTTGTTTTGTTTTCAATAGGGTACAGAGGAAAACCTTAGTGCACAATGCTGAAATTGGTGATCTGGTCGCTGAGGCAGGTATCCGAAAAGCAGCATCACTGGAGCAGCTACATTTACTGTCATTCTTCCTGCTAGCGTGAGGTTTATGTGCCTTTGCGAGGAAGGTCACTTTATACCCCCTCCCATCCCACCCTCTTTTTGCTAAGCCGTGCATCAGCATCGTGAATTCCAAGAAGCAGTAGGTGTTTCTTGGCATTTCAACTGGGATTTTGGAAAGGGAAGATGGGTATTTAATGGGAAAAAACTGTGATGAAAGGAAAGGATGCGGAGGCTGCACACAGCCCTAGGTTTACAGGCATGTGGAAGTTGTGGAAATAGGTAAAGGGTCAAAATTGGCATTTGGAAAATGGTGACTATTTCTTTAGTTACTTATATCATGGATGACTTTAAGGGAAAACTGGGCCACTAAGATTTTTTCCTGTTTTGCAGTTTGCTGTCAGCAGAAGGTAAAATATGTCCTTGAAGATATGAAATTTTACATAAACAGCTGATGTTTACATAAGGCTAGATAAATTTGTGAAAAATAGAGATAGCAGAAGATGGGATGTTAGGTGAACTCAGCTATCCTGTCTGTCCCTGTAATAATTTATCTTTTTTTTTTTACATTGTTGCAGTGTAAGAACAAAGTGAACAGCTGCACCTTTGCAAACGCAACCACCTGCATTCCTCCTCTCCTCTGGAATGGACAATGGGATGGTCTCTGACTTTATCATGATCAAAAACTTCTTCCTCTTCTGCATTTCCATGAGTCTAGCCAGCCACTTTGGGTGAGTTGCCAGCTGTGTTTGAATTTTTGCTATGAGTTTTTTTAGGAAATAAAAAACGTTGGCTCTGTGTGGTACTAAGCTGCTGAACAAAACAAGTGGGCTTTGCATTTTGTCTTAATGTGCTGGTGTCAGGGGGAAGGGAGTGATTTGCTTTCTTGTTCATATTTATTGTCTCACAATAGTTCTTTATGCCCATTACGCTGTTGCAGGGAAGGCTTGGGGGGCATGGGGAGCTCAGACCATGCCAATAGCTGCTGGGTGCTCTGACCTGGGTGCAGAACAGATAAGGACTGTGGTGCTCCCTGCCTTGGTGGGTGTAATGAGGGAGGCTTGCACCTTCCTTCTCACCTGGTGGGTGCAGGCTATAGGCAGCACTTCAAGGCTGCAGCAGCAGGTCTCTGTGCATGCTGCTAGCTGGTACAGGCTTCCCTAGTGAGTAAGCGAAGATCGTGACTGCTCAAAAGGATGGCTGAGTTTGAAACTTGCTAGAATAACTAGAAATTGTGTTTCCCTGAGGCATATAACAAGGAATCCTGTTTCCTTAGTTTTGCTTTGGATGCTTTCCTGATGGAAATGTTTTGAATGCTATGTTGAAGAAAAGCTCCTACTATAGCTCTTAGGGGGAAAAAAAAAAAAAAAGGAAAAGAAAGGAAAGGAAAAGAAAAGAAAAGAACTCCAAACAACAAAACAAACAGAACCCCCTTATTGATATGTTTTTGCCTACAGACAGAGATCTTAAAAGTTTCTAGGATTGGGGTGTGCAAGAGAATCTGGGAAAACCATTTTGCAAGTACTTTGAAAATGTAGGTTGATTCCTTTTTTGTGGAGGAGAACAATTATTTATGATTTCATCAAAAAACCCCCCCCAAATCCTCCCAACGTGCTGATTCACAAGGACACCCATCGATTCCTTGCTATACAAAGCTAGAAAATGGAGTTGCAAATCAGTTTCTGATTTCAAGTGAAGGGATTTTTTTTTTTTTTTTGAGATTGCACTAGGAAGAAAGTCCAAACTTTGAATGATGACTGTCTATGGTATAAGCAAAACTTAGCCCTGTCTCCAGTGTGTGTTCTATGTAGGCAGGTAGAACCACAGCAGCATACAACAATTGTTGTAGGACTGTACACTACAAAGGATGCAAAGAACTGAGCACTGATTTATTCACCTTGGAGAAGCTTGGTCCTGCTTTCATTGTGGTCCAAGGCAAAAGTCTCCCTGTGCTTTGTGACAGAAATGAAGGGGACATAGCGTGGGACTGGTTTTAAACTTGCCTTGGTATGTTTGCAATTGATAAAGTATTACCACATTGAGAAAATTTTGAGTACCATAACTTTAAGTCCCTCCTGATTGTCCATCAGCCTTGCAGTAGGCAGCTCTCTGCAGTAGTTGAGCATGACCTGTTTGTTATTGTCAGTTTTTTTTAACTGTGTTACTCCTCTAACAGAAGAATAGATGGGTGATGCTTGGGAAAATAATAAATAAATGAGGGTTTAACTCTTCCCTTTGACTCCAAATACTGAATCTAAGTCCCAAGTAGGGATTGGTGTGACTTGTAACTTGGCAGATAATCAGAACAGGACAGTTAGGCGAAACTAGGGCACTTGTTTTCTGCAAGTTACTCAAAAAGCTTCTGTGCACTAAAACGTGCACATAACCCTCCTTCCCCACCCCCCATTTCTGATCTAGTAATTTTAGTCTGGGCCTGCAGAGATAAGCAGCTCTAATTCACTGCACCACTCACATGCTGCCTGAGGGCTGAATTGTGACCCTGCTCAAAAGGCAGAGGATACTCCAGCACTTCTGTTCCAGAGGCAGAAGTGGTTTCAGAGTGTAATTTGCTAAGTGTTTTGGGACTGACTCTTCAGGACAGAATGGTACAATTTACGTGTAGGCTGGTATATTATAACTGTGAGAATCTAATACTGATGGTATTTGCTATCGCTACCAGGTTCTTTATTAGCTTCATCCATATTTGCACTGCACCGTTACATTGCAGTGTGTTTTGCAGTGTGCTAGATAAAAGCGACTGGTCCAAATGAGCACAAATTAGAAAAGCAAAAGACAGTAGGAGGTTACAAATGAAGGCAGAGATTTATCTATGATTCTCCATAGTCATTCCGTATTTATATTAAATCATAAATACTGATTTTGCTGACATAGTCAAAGCCACCTTGGAGGATTTTGATGATGGGTAAAATAAGCAGGAATTATGTATCTTAGTCTCCTAGGCTACTTTAGAAAACTCAGCAAAAGTCTGTGATTAACGTTTAACATAAATGTGGAATGGCTGTTTAGAGTTATTCACATCAATAGGCTGTAGATATGGTTGTTACAAGTTATTTAAAGAAAAATCACTGATTAAAAATTCAAAGATACAGATGAAATGAGAGGAGGACATGAAGCCCCGCACCATTGTTGGTGTAACAGTTTTATGAACTAGTTCTGAAGAAATGGTCTATCACAGGTTAAGGCTTTTTCAAGCTTGCTTGAATTCAGCCTTGAGTTGTATAATGCTCTCATGAGTTAAGGTATTTTACTGAAGCATTTCAAGATTGTTCACAGTTGTCTTGAAAATGAACATTAATAATAGAGCTGGAGAATAATTAAAAGTCAAATATAACTGTGAAGAGTGTTTCCATATGAGACGAGAACCTGACTTCTCATGGGGTCTAAGAGGCGCTATATCATGGAAGCGTGGCAAGGATAGGCACCAAGATCTCCCTGACATGAGGTAGCACATGGTCAGCTCCATGCTGGCCAGCCTTTCTGCACCTTGACTTTTTTTGCAAGCCCCAGACTGTCCACGAGCACATCCGTAAGGATGCACTGGTGGTGCACAGTCCCTGTGTGCTTGTGCTTTGGACATGCAATTTCAGAACTCTCTCTGAGAGCCAAAACCAATGAAGATGGATGTCGGTGTACCCACAGTTTAGTTGTTATCTGCTACTAATATTTAGAATAGTATAGAAGCATGGAGAACAGAAGATCCCCTTTAAACGAAGCCAACACAAGACTTCTCTGTACACTGTAAGAACTAGTCTGTGCCATGTCTGTAGTTGCATACTTTTCCCCTAGCTCACAGCCCTTATCGCTAAGACCATAATCCTGTTATTTAGGCTAAACATACCTCTCCTCCAGCCTGTTATTTCAAGTTAGTCTCTGCAACCCTAAGCAGTTAGATCTGCTGGGATGTCCCTTCCTAAGTACTTGAAATGCTAGGGAGTTTTTCCTCATGTTTTTAAGACTAATTTTGTAAGAATTATGATACCCTTATGCACTCGTGCCTGTCCATTTATTTTTTTATCCTGTTTTCCTTTCCATCTTCATGTCTTTTGAACTCATTCGACAATTTTAATAATTGGAAAACTAAGTGGGTACCTAGAACTGCTTGAAGGAGGCAGGTAGACATCAGTCAATCTCTATGCCAAACAGAAAGCTACAGCTTCAGCATCTCTGTTTTGTTTGGCTTGCCAGCTGTCCAAATAACAGGTGTGTACCTACAGGCCATCCAGCCCGTGCTTGGTGCAGGACCAGCCCTGGCATGAATTGCCTCCTAGTGAGGCTGCAGGTCAGTAACCTGGGGAGCTGAGATTGCTCGGAGGTATTTCATGGCTGTGAGAGAAAGTCAGGATATTGAAAGAGGCCTTAAGGTACAAGGGGTTGAGGACAATAAGACATCACCCTATGAAAAACAGGCTTTTGTTGTTACACTGCTAACAAATTGCTTGTTCACAGGAGATAGTAAAGTACTACCTTTGCTAAGTAAAAGAATTAAATTATTCTTTAAGGAGATGTATAGAACATTAAAATTCCATCATTTTAGTCAGTCCTCTATCCTAATCCAATGTGAAAAAAAAAAAAAAAGAAACTTCATTACACAAATTCACAAAATATCAGCATCTTTAGATCTCAAGAATCTGTAAGAAAGAGATGGCAAGAAGCTAACTCAGAAAAGTAAATCTGTTTCCTTTGATGTCTGGCCAGCTGGCACTATCCCAAATTGTGCAAGTGCTTTTTCCACTGTCTTTTCCACAAATTGTTAATTTGTCTGAAGTTCTGGTGTAATTCCAATTCTATTAAAGCAAGTTATTGTAAACTCTGCTTTTAAAAGAGAGATGGAGGCAGAGAGAGAAATGCAACTTTCAATAGAAAATACTCAGTTGTTTTTCCAATGTCTCTCACCTTTACTTTTAAAGTTTTGGGGAAAATCATGAAATATCTACCATATGTTTTCCTATTACTAAAAAGTAAGCTATGAATAGTACCTGTCATGATTCTGACTAGATGGCAAAAAAGACGTTTAAAATGGTAAACTATGAACTCCTTGGAAGATGTAGCTGAGCATCTTTAGAGAGTAATTACATTTTATAATGATGGGCCCCTTCTGTGGCTTCTAATTTTTTCAGTCACCCTGAAATTGCAATATTAAATAAATGTGATGAGAAGTATACCTGGTTGGTTTAGTTTATGTGCAGTAATGAGGTTTAAATGTAATTGTCTTTGAATTTTCTTAGCGTTTTCCTAAGGTTGTTTTCTAGGTTTATTTTTATCCATAACTGAAAATGTCTGCTATAAAAACATTTTTGGTTGCAGAGAGGCAATTATGTGCTTACCTACTAATATGCTGATAAAACCTAATCTTTGGCTGAGTGGAAATAATTAATTTAGTATATCACCTGTTTTCTCTCTATTCACAGAGCTATAGTATCTAATATATGCATGTAACTTTGCAAGTACAGTTTGAATGTCTGAAGTAGTAAAAGATGGCTTCAGAACTTACTGCAAAGCCTGTATTTCACCAGCAATGTCAAAAATAGAAATTAACTTTTTTTTTTTTTTTTAATAAAAAATAATGTTTGCCTTAGTGGCAAACAGTAATTCATCTACAAATGCAACTTCATATAACACTGACATTTCACCAAAATTCAGCATCAGATGCCTTCTTTTTTCGGGTGAAGCAATCTGCCAAATCCAAATTGGATGGCAGTTTTGCAAATGAAGTGCAGACTTTTTATGAGTCTTCACCCTAGTTGTTTCTCCATCTTTTTCATGTATTAATTAGCTTCTCATGTGGAAATGTATAAGTATTTCAGTACTCGAGGTGCATATACTATTCATGTAGAAGGATGTACATAGTTGAGATGGAAGGAATCAGCGTGAATTACTCTGGATAGATTCATAGAAGCAGTTATGAGAACTAAGTATATTTCATCCCATTCCCACAAAAATAGTTCAATGGAAATCTTCCCTCTGAGTTCAGATGGCTTTGAATTCAGCCATAAGCACTAAAAATAACAAGCTTTTTCAAGAGCAGAGAAACTAGTGAAGCTTTGTACCTGGTGCCCCCAGCACCATACCTTTGCAATAATTTGGCATTTCTTGTTCCCATCACCTATTGCAACACCTACATTTTACCTCTGCAGTCCTTTTTCTCCCAGGATCTTTCCTAATCACCCCGCAAGTCTCCTCCATATCTCTTAATTAGCAGAGAGGAGGTGGGCTGATTTTGCTGAGGCTGTTTCTGAGCTACATGCATGCTGACTGGCCCAGTCAGTGAGCCAGGGGGAATTATATGACTGCTGACCTCACATTTTTACTTAATGAGGCACTAATTTAGATAGCTCTCCCCTTGTCTAGTCGCTGCTTCTCGTGAAACTTGTAGGAATGAAATCAAGTTTGACGTCTCTACATCTCTGTCAGATGCGTTGAATAATGAGGACTGGTTCACACATTGATACAATGAAGCAGCATGATGCATATCTCATTCTTATGAAAAAAAAAAAAGGAGCTAAAATAAATGAGAACATTTCTAGGATGTTATCAAAGGTTCAGTTATAAACACCATATACGAAGAACCTCTGCAACTGCTGTGTCCTGTTTGTATATATTAGGCTGCTGCTTGTAAATATTCACCTTTACCTGGTGAATCCTTTTGATTATGCTTGCATAAAAGTATACAATCTTTTGTCTTGAATGGCCCAGCATGAAGGAATGTCTTATGTTTCTGCAATTAGTTTTTTATCTGCAGAATTAGTTGGTTTTCATCATCGTCAAATATGTCGGTGATATAGTCTTCCTCAGTTACTCAGTAGAGGCTGTTGTCAGAATTAATTTGGACTTTTGACCGTGGGAGAGCCTGAAAAATGGGTAAGATTTATGACTATGCCTCTGCCTGCAGAGGAGAGTTCCTTGGTGGCCTTGGGCTTTCCAGTGTTGAGCTTGTTGAGGGTCTCAGGAGTCCCAGCGGCACTCAGGACACAAGGAGCCTCCTCAGCCAGGCATTTGTATGTGCTTCAGCATTCCAGGGAATAGGACCCATATTCCCACTGCCCAGCCTTGCTCCCCTTTCCTGAGAGGCTTTGCAATCCTATTTTCCAGCAGAGGTACATAACTTGTAAAGGGAATAGGCCCAGGACTGGGGGTCTGCATGTCTGTCAGGGGCTACGTGGTTGCCAGCATTTTGTCCTGAGCCAGGTCACGCGTCATTAAAACTTCCAGACCTTACTGACAGGCGTCAGCAAGGTCTCATTAGTGTAAACCTTGTGCAGGTAAAACCAAGTTGAGGCCTGCTTTCTTTCTTTGTTTAGCTCCTGTTCTGTTAGGTAACCCTAATGCACATATTACAAGCATTTTGCAAGGCAAGCTGTGCAGCAGGATGCTGTGAGGTTCTCTGTTTATTTACTGATTTATTTCCCTGGGGACTCGCAGTAAATAAACATGGATTTAAATTTTTTTATCTCTGGGTGAGTGGCTCACATCGACCTCAGGTTGTTGGAGTGTGATTCCTGTCTGCTGGCAGGGTGTGTGAGGTGGGCTATGGTTCCTAGGGAGGCAATGTACCCTGTCACAGCTGGAGAATTTGTTTGTGGTTTCAGCAGAAAAATTAAACTTGAATAAGCACTGAGTGTGAGCAAACTTACTGCCTGAAGAGGTGCTCATTGCTTGCTGCAGGTGAAGCATGCTTATGGATAAAGTCTGGTGTTGGTTAAGCAAAGGCATTAGTCGTTGTGCTGTGAGCAGCTTCCTATGTTTGAACCATGGATAAAATAAAGAAATAAAAAAGAGCTCAGAATAAAAACCAAATCTGACCCAAAAGGTATGGAATGAGGCCCACTACACATTTGCATACTACAAAGAAGGACTAATTTATGCAAAGAAAGAGAGGGGGAATGAAGTACTGTGTTTTCTGTACTGCAGTATGGGTGTTTTTTTCAGATACCCCAGTGATACTGGGTAGGATTTTTGAATGCAATAGGAATTTGTTATCCTTTAAAGTTAGACTTCATCCTCTGTTCTGGCAGTAAATTACTTAAACTGTGGAAATTAGAAACTGTTTGGCATATAAGGATTAGAGAGAACCTTCAGGCGGACTTGAAGGAGTGTCCCTAGGCAAACCTGTGCTGCTGTCAGCTGATGCAGTTCCAAGATACTAGAGAGCTAACCTGTGGAAAAGCCAGTAACAGCTTTTGCTGGCTGTGATCTGACCTTGCTCCTTGCAAGGGGTGGACATATGCCAGCACTAGGGAAATGACAGGGCTGAGATGAAGCAGAGCAGCATGGGGGACTGCGATTGTTCTGATCTTCCATGCTCATGGATCACCTAAGCTTATCTATAAGTGTTCTTCACCTGCAGCAAGCAATGATCTTCCTGTGCATTAATTCAAGAGGGTCAGTGGACTCAAGTGTCCCCCAGTCCAGCGCCCCAGGGGTGTACCTCCATGGCATTGGTCCTTCCTTGGGTCCTTCTCCTGCAAGAACAGCTATTTATGATTGCTTAAAGAAGTAATGAAATGGCCCCAGCTTCCCATGCTGCTCAGCTGGAGCAGCAGGAGCAGGCAGAAGATCAGAGGCTCTGTCACAAAGTTCCCTTAAGGGTGAAGTCCCTTGAGGCTGACAGGGCTTTTGACGAGTTTCTTTTTGTTTGCGTAAAATAGCTTCTCGCAAACACCAACAGCATCGGGAAAGGAGGACACCAATGATAACATCACAATATTCACCAGGATCTTGGATGGTCTGCTGGATGGCTACGACAACCGACTGCGCCCCGGACTGGGAGGTAGGATAATGCATTCACTGAGTGCAGTCCCTGTTTATGTGGGAGCATCATCAACATGAAACATGATGCCCTCCTGAAGGGGTACCTGCTCTCTGCACAGACCTTGACAAGGGAGTTCTGTTTCATTAGCTAAATGAAGTCCAGAAAGTAGATTTGTCCCCTGGCAAGTGAGGCACAATGCAAAGGTCATTGAAATTCATCTTCAGTCATTTGAGGTCATCTCAGGTTGGATTAGGAGAGCACATGTGACTCATTTTTTCTGCAATTGAATACAGGTTGGGTTTTTTTCCTTTCTGATCCTCCCTAAAGTGAGTGAGACAGGGTGCTAGTGGGTTGCAGCAAGGTTCCCTTACTGGTCAGCGTGAACAAAATTATGACAGTGACAAAAATCTCTGTTAAAAACAGATTCCCAAACCATCCATTTTTAGACAGCTACAGCAAATCTGTATTGATATGTCATTTTGATAACCTCTACAGCAGCTATTTTAAAACCATAACGTGAATAGTTGCTTGCCATTCTAACCTTGTTGAGCCCTCCTCCAGCTCTCTATCCTCCAGATTTCTCTCATCTTCTACCCATGTGTAAACCATCTGTTATGTTTCTTCCTGGCCCTTTTTTTAATCTGGCTACCCCCACCCCTTCCTCTTGTGAGACCAACACATTGCTTTCATCCCTTTCTCTCCTTCTCCTCTCACTTTACACAGACGTGCTTGAAAATAGGGCTTGGTGCTCCTCTCTTATGTAACGAACTTCTGAAATTTCTGCCCTTAAATTAAATTAGTCCTGGATTTGAAAAGATGCCAGAAGGACTTAGAGTTTTGAGGGTAAAATTAATTTCACCTAACTTTGGACATCTATAATATAGATGTCTGAAATTGGTCAGATCATGCAAGCCAGTGGATGTGAAGAGGCCTTTGCAAGATACATGTCACCTCATCCTGTAGTTGGTATTGAATGTGAGCCGGCAGTGTGCACTCACAGCCCACAAGGCTAATTGCATCCTGCATCTAAAGAAGTGTGGCCAGCAGGTCAAGGGAGATGATTCTGCCCCTCTACTTTGCTCTGATGAGACCCCACCTGGAGTACTGTATCCAGTTCTGGGCCTCCCCACATAAGGATATGGACTTGATAGGGTGGGTTGCATGGTTTAGTTGATTAGGTGGTGTTGGATGATGGGTTGGACACAATGATCTTGAAGGTCTCTTCCAAACTGGTCTGGTCTGGTCTGGTCTGGTCTGGTCTGGTCTATTCTATTCTATTCTATTCTATTCTATTCTATTCTATTCTATTCTATGTTGGAGCTAAGTCCAGAGGAGGGCCAGGAAGATGACCAAGTCACTGGAGCACTGCTCCTGCGAGGACAGGCTGAGAGAGTTTGGGTTGTTCAGACTGGAGAAGAGTAGGCTCCAGGTAGTCCTTGCAGTGGCCTTACAGTATTTAAAGAGGAGCCTACAGGAAAGATAAGAAGGGACTTTTTATAAGGGAGTGCAGTGGTAGGGTGAAGGATAACCATTTTAAACTGGAAGAGGGTAGATTTAGATTAGATCTTGTTAAGAAATTTATTGTGTGGGTGGTGAGGCATGGGACTGGGTTTTCCAGAGAAGTTGTAGACGCCTCCTCCCTGAGGGAGGTCAGGTCAGACTGGAGCTTTTTGAGCTACCTGATCTAGTGGACAGTGGCCCTGCCCATGGTAGGAGGTTTGGAACTAGATCTTTTAAGGTTCCTTTCAACCCAAACCAGTCTGATATTCTTTGATCTATCATCAAAAGCTCTTAGTTAAAGGAACTGCACTTTTGAAGGGTTTGTTTGCTGCATATAAGAAGGGGTCCTGGACTCCCCAAGGTCGATAACTGCATTTGATCAGGCATAAAATTCCCCCTCAAACATCTTAATTTCATGCTTTTGGTGATTTTTGAGTGATTCAGAAGTGCATCACAAGCAAGTACTTGCATCTTAAAGCAATTACTAATGCAGAGCCTATCTTTATTACAGAGAGAATTACTCAGGTGAAAACAGACATCTATGTTACAAGTTTTGGTCCCGTGTCAGACACAGAAATGGTAAGTTACAGCACATGGCTGCCAACTCCATTGTATTTACTTTGCTGAAGTCATTCTTGGAACCATCTCTTCTATTCAGATCTTGCAATACTTTGACTATGTCTTTGTGCCAGGAATACACCATTGATGTTTTTTTCCGACAAAGCTGGAAAGATGAAAGGCTGCGATTCAAAGGACCTATGCAACGCCTTCCTCTTAACAACCTTCTTGCCAGCAAGATTTGGACCCCGGACACCTTTTTTCACAATGGCAAGAAGTCTATTGCTCACAACATGACAACCCCAAACAAACTTCTGCGCCTGGAGGATGATGGCACTCTGCTGTACACCATGAGGTAACAACTAAGGTCAATTTCTTCTGAAGTTGATTCCCAGCTACTTCTGCAAATACTTACAGGGAATGTCAATTCCCCCACTCATAGTAAAGCCAGACAACCAGTCTTGCACACACATTTATGTGAATATCAAGAAAAAATGGAAAACATAATTGCTGCCTACAAGTAACCCATTAATTTGTAGCTTCTGAATACTGCTAGTGCTTAAATATTTCCTTTGATTAAATGGAAGGCATATTCTCAACAGATTTGATGATTCAGTCCAGCTTTTTTTATGAAGATCTATTCTCTCTTACTGTTTGTATTTGCAGCTGCAGTGCTGCTTGCAGGAGAACAGTCTCCAAGGCCAGAAACCGATATCTTGTTCTGGGGCAGTACATCTCAAACCCTTGGAGCTTTTATTATTATTTTTTCAATTCCACTAATAGTTCTAAAAGGCAAATCATGGTGAGGATAAATGAAAGTATGGTGAAGCTGCTTTAGTGACGACTTTCCTGCCACATTATATTGGCAGAGAAGCAAATTGGTGTCTCAAGCTTTATCATTGCATAACCTAGATATAGGATACAATATCTGTGATGTTAGAGGATTGTCTGAAATTCTCAGGCCAAATCCTACATCAGTGTATAGCAATTTGCTCATTGAAAGTAATTAGCCTGTATTAATTAAGATTGCCAACAGAGTTTTCTTCAAGAGTGTAGTCATACGGACAACACTTGAAAAAAGGTATGAAAAGAAAAGCCAGCCAAGCAGCAAAGTGTTAGTCTGAGCTTTCCATATATGAACCCAGAGCCTGAGACCCAAGAAAGTGCACAGGAGATTGAAGTTCAGTGCTGAGATGCCCAGGTTTTCAGCAGGCAGTCCCCAAAAAAGGGAGGGCGGAGCTGAGCTCCCACCAGCACCCTGTCCTGCTGCAGGGTGCCACACATTGGGATGGTGAACCCTGAGCTTGCTCTCAGGGCCCAGTGACTAAGACTTGCTGGGGCTCAGGAGGGTTACAGTTTTGTATGCAGGCACATGGAGCTTCCCACATTTTATTTCAGTTGGGTTTGACCTGTTTTATTTATTTATTTAGGCCCTAGCTTTAAATCTTTTCTGAAGAGATTTAAGACAATTAAGGTACCTAAGTTCCTACAGCTTCAGACCACCACCGCTGTAATGCACTAGTGCTACAAAGACTTGGACGTGAAATTGGTTATGTTTAAAAGAAAGAGAGGGGGAAACCCCAGCTGATTTTCTCCTCTGCTGTATGTATTGCTGTTCTTACTAGCCCCAAGTTAGTGGTCTCTTCAGTAATAAGCTAAAACAATGTGAGGATACACGTACACACTTAAATGAACGAAAGTCAGAGTAACTTTCTGAGAAACTTATTTTTACAGAAATGTTTGTAATGCCAACCTTAAAACCCATCTCAGTGCTGCAGCCGCTACACCACTACCACTACAGAGACTGCTGCAGAGGCAGTTCTTGATTGTCTCTGTAAATTACTGGTATAAGTAAAGTCCAGATCAGGTTCAGTACCTATTCATAAAGCAATGAACTGAGCCACCTGAGGTAGCAGAAAGAAACTTGAGTAAGCAAGACCTAGGTGAGCTCATCACTGAATCCGAGTTACTCTGTGCAGGTGCTTCTGCTGTGACCATAGCAGAGTAATGTCACATGAGATGCCACAAGGTATATTGAGAAAAACACAATGCCCTGTGAAGCATATGCAGCTGGAGAAAAATGTGGGTCTGACACAGACTTTCTCATCATCCCACTCAGTTCCTTTTCCCCTGGTTTTCACAGGGAGAAAGCTCTTTTGGGTTTGATATTTTTTTTGTAGGCTAACCTAAAAACCATGCAACATAACTTTTTTTTTTTTTGGGGTAGAGTATTGTGTGTGGGTGTGCATGTGTGTGGAAATAAATTCCCACTAACTGTGGTGTATGTGATAAGAAATGGAGCGCAAAGCTTTTTAAAGAGCTTGCCTTCCACTAGTGCAAATAATAACTTTAAAAATAAGTGTCTGTCCTATTCTGTTTAAGCATGAGTCAGAAGACTGCTTTTGTAACATGTATACAATACTTTACGGATAGGAGGTTTTTGTGGTGGGCATTTCAGCAGTGTGAGTGATTCTCTGGCTCTAGGTGGCTTGAGGATCTCATTCTGACCAGAACAAGGGTGGCTGTGACATGCAGATAGCACCTTCAGCTGTCTTTGCATGTCCTGACAAAGGTAACAGCTGAGCAGTGCTACCTAGGATAGCTTTCTGTGATAAAATAGGCAGCACTGGGCTTTGTGAGGGGAGAGAAGCTTGTCTCAGAGGTGCAGTAGTTGAAGCTACTGCATCTTAGCTGGGGCTTGGACCACATCTCTGTCAGGCTTACTCATTTCTCAAGATCTGTGGATACAACCCTCTGTTAGCTCTGCATTCCCCTCGTTTCCAAGGAGGAATTGTGAGCTTCCCAGACTGTACGTAGGAGTAATCCGTGTGGGGAGGATTGGACCCTCTGTCATTGACGGAGATGCTTGAATTGCTTTTGCAACCTCGCAGCTGGCTGCCTAAATGAAGAGGAGGGAAGCAGATGAGCCGATGCTGACCTTCCATCTTATTTGACTTCCAAATCTACCAAGTATGATCAGCTGAGCAAACTTCCAGCTTTAGCACTTGTCAGTACATACATTTTCATGATACATGTGTTTGCTCATAAAGAAAAATGTGTCCTCTGCATATTGCATTTGGTAATATGTTGTCTAGGTCGGAAGCTGATAGGATATATGTTGCTAGGGAAATCTGATAAATGGGCTTCTATATACGTGTAGTATTTAAACCCTTCTGCATGAATACAGGAACACAACATGCTCTTTAGACAGATTTCATAGGCAGCAGCATTCTCTGCAGGGAATGATTTAGTACTTCTGGTTGTCTTTCATTTGGTAGGTCCTATTTGTTTTATTTTGCTGGTGTGGTTTATGAATTATATGCCGTGCAATTGGGTGTTGCAAAATCTGTTTCTGCCCCTAGAGGGGAGTATTGTCCACATCTCCACTTGTAAATTAGTTGTCGGGTTTTTTTGGAGCATCCTTCATATTTCACTAATCAGTATAGACAATAGCTTTGTAAATGGAGGCAAAATTTCAGTTCCTCCCATTAAGAAACTTACAAGTTATTTATCTTAGCTGAGAAATAAATGTTGTAAAATGCATAAAATTTGTTCATTCCATGAAACTATTCTGAAAATTGGTGACAGTAATTCAAGCAACTTTTTCAGGATAAAAAGAGAACCAACATATCTCACTGAGCTGCATTTTTTCACTCAGTGGGAACTTGGTATAAAGACAGAAGCTCTGACAAATTTTACTGTAGAGTGCCAGGAAAAAAGCTGAGAAGAAGCAGGAAATTGTGTGAAGTAAAGCATGCTCACTAGAGCTAAACTTTTGGACCATAAATTAACTTTTTGCCAGCAGCTCATAGGCATTTTTAAACATGATTTTCTATTTCTGTGATCAGCTTGTAGACATTGAAAATATTTCTGTTGTCACAAAGGCTAGGCTCCTTAAAACCCCCTTTGCCTGTCATTTTGAAAGGACTCCAAACCCCTTTTGCTAGCACTAGGACATGGTGCTGTAATTGGGGATTTTAAATATGACTTGATCATGTATCTGAAGAGTTTACAAACAGATTTTTCCCATGTTGTGGTAACTGAAGTTTGCCAGAGATCCTGAGAGTTTTTAGTTTAATCTGTCCCATGAATTTGCAAATGCATAATTTATCGGCTGCAGACTGCAGACATTTGTCAGTAAGGTGTTAAGAAACTCCAACATTTATAGTACAGCCCTGAAATAGTCGTCTTAACTGCTCCTGCTATTTAAAATTCAGTGATGTGTAGGGTGGCTGTCCACTTGATGGCAGCATAGCCACGCTCTGCTGTAGCCAACACACGGCTTAGCTAGGCTGAAAATACAGTTTCTTACATTAGCACTGAGCGTTAAAATTGTACGTGCAAGCATACACACGTCCTGGATGCATGTTAGCACAAAGTCTGCTCTTCCGTGAAGCGCTTGATTAGCAAGCTAACCATTTTATGCTGTAGAGCTATCGATTATAAAACCAGTTGGCTGGAAGATGTGGTGCTGCTTTGAAGACTTCAATTGGGAAAGCCAGGTTTGTTTGCTTGGGGATTTGTTAATGGAAAATTACTCAGTGGAAAATGTGTGGGTCCTCAAGCACTGACTTTGCCAGAAGCCTTTCCAGGTGCGGATTTGCTTGTGTGGCCCTGAGCAAATGGCCAGCAAATCTATGCTTTTAAATGAAACCTTGGTTTTCAGTCAGCCAGCTGTCTGGATGGGAACGTTTCTGTTCAGTTGGAATATGTTGTTCCTATTTCAAAGGGAATATTTCATTTATACGTCCATTTATATTTATGGAAAGGGATCTGCCAATGCTTTTGGGTATTGTATAAACATTACAAAACAAATTAGGAGCTATCAAGCCATACAAATATTCATTTCCTTTTCATGTGCTAGACTTGCTGTCCTTTTCTTTCATATTCAAACTTCAAACTGCCAGAAGCAGGAATAAAAAAAAATAATTTCTTCACATCGGGCTGGGTCTTGCAGAGTGATGAAAAACTGCCATGGTGACAAGGACTCTCAGCTGCTTTTCTTCAGTTCAGATTTTGACAGAGCAAGAGAAAATAGGGATATATGAAGTTAAGGGTCCTTCCCTGAGGCCAGCAGCAGAATTCTTGTTTTAACACCAAGCCTATTGGTTCTTGTCTCTCTCCTTTGAATGCACATTGCCCTACTTCTCAAAAGCTGTCCTTCAAGGAACTGAGATTTGTTGGTTTGAAAAATCCACATCTGGAGATACCCACAGGGAGAGAAAGGCGTCAGAGGAGACTGGTATAATACATTCAAAATGGGCAGTTACGACCTGCCCAAATATAGTCCCTATGTAGAGTATGTGACAATAGCCTATTCTGCTGGTACTAAAAGTGGGCAGAGCCCTGCAGAGATTTCCATCACAAAGAGAAGAACTCGCACAGCAAGAACAGAATTGATTAAAAGATGAAACTTAGACCTGAACCAGCCTGTCCTTGGATGAGGGAGGTGCTTGCCCAGACTTTGAGGGGTCACAAAAAAGGCCCAGCTTTAGTTCTGGGTCTGCACCAGGCACAGGGGAAAATCCATCTTTCCCTTGGGAGATAGTTGGTACAATTTCTGACAGATTCCCTTGTGCTCTCCCAGCTATGTAGGGATGAACTGAGGGGGATGACCTGATGTCTTGAGTGTGCATGGAGGGGATGGAGCAACTGAACAGAAACCAGAGCAAAGCAGTACCTTGATGGGTAACCCACAAAGCACCCCCAGGAAAACACCACTGCATTGGTGACTGTCTTTGCCATACCTGCAGTAGGTTCCCAGCATCTGCAGCTGGAGGATTCAGAAGTGCCTGGTAGATTCTGAAGAACTGTTATGGCTATGCTATCTCTGTTTATTACTATGGGAGAATAGCATTACAGTGAACTCTAGTAATTTCACTTACTCTGAAATTAAAATCTTCATCTGCCTAATTGGAAATGCTATCTCCTGAAGTACCTTCATGTTTGTGATGAAACACCAGACTGTCAATGAGTAATCTAAAATATGCTGTGGTGGAGTGCACCAGGGCAGAATAGGTGGGCTTCACCTCAGCTAATTTTCTTCATCTGTAATGTTGAGGCTGCAGTTAAGCCTCTGGGCTCAGAATTGCTCCCTGTGCAGGGAAGAGAATTTCTTAAAGAGTTAGATGCCTGCATTATTCCCGATGTCTACTTTATTATGAAAGATACTTGTTATCTATCCATTCACACTTTAGGGGGTTCCTGGTGGTTGTTGTTTTTTTATAGCAGCAGAAAGAGGAGCATAGGCTAACTGCTGTTACAATTAATGTCTGTTTAGTCACATGAATCCTATTCTACTTACTTACTTCCATTGGTGTTTCTCACCCTCATACTCATGTAGCCTGGGGATGGGTAGTGTGGCAGATGCCTAAAACTGTGGGATGTTCTGGCCAGCAACTGGTCCTGTAGATGTGCTGTGAAGGACTGCACATTTTCCTTTCCATGCAACTTAAAGCCCAAGATTGTGCAAGCACAGCACATGTGAACACGTTTAAACTAGCTTCAGTCCTCTAATTTTGTCTAGATGCACATAGGAGGAAATGTAGTGTACCTTAGTAGGAGCTTAAGAAACCCCAATAAATTTCATTCTTCCCTTTGCCTGTTTAGATGAAAAGTTTGTAGAATGTTGGTGAGGAAAGGGGGGATCTAGTGAGGGATGCCAGAGGCCACCTGGCTGCTGATGTGCATCAGTTACCTGTGGCTAAGTCAGGAGCAGGGGGTTGGAAGATGTATTTGAAGGCTTACGTGAGACAGGATTTTGCAAGAAATAACAGTGGAAGGGTTTTGGGGAACAGTATACTTGGTGATGGTCACTCAGGGATAACTAGAAGGTACTGCAGATGGGGTGTAGATACCTGAAGTAGTCAGAAAGTAAAAGCATGTGTGTGAGGAGGGCTTAGGGAAGCTGGAGAGTGGCTCCAACCTACTTCAGAAAAGAAGACAGGGGGGCCTGGTCTAAGATGATTCAGAAACATCTGATCAGATGAGCATACTATGGTGGAGTGAGAAATTAAACCTTGAATCATGTTATACCACAGTTTCCCTGTAGGAAACCCTGGAGGCTGGACTAGATAACCTTTAAATGTCCCTTCCAGCCTAAACCAGTCTAGGAATCTATGAACTTCTTGGTAATTTGACTTTCTCCAAAGGCTTCATCACATCAAATCAAAATACCAATATATTCAGCTCAAAAGCTATATATAGGGCATGGGTAGGGATAATCTTCATTGTCCCATTGCATTCCTTTCTGCTTGAGTTCTTCAGCCTTTTGATAGGAAAGTGTGGCGTGATAATGCAGATAGGAAAAATACACATGGCTTGTCATTTAACAAGTAGTCCACTGGCTGTGCCTGTTTCTGGTCTTTTGTCTATTCTGTTCTGTTGAAGTCTTAAGACATTGCCTTTGGACATGTCAGTTTCTTCCTCAGAGATCATACTATGTTAGCATATCTTACACTGGTATTCATCATGACTTACTCCATTTCATACTGTTAAATAAAATTTCCTGAAACCACATACACAGATTTATAGCTTACAGTCATGTTTATATCATTCAAAAAAAATTCCAAACTGTTATTTCTATCTGGTTGCTCTAAATCATGAAGCAAGTAATTTCTACCAGGCTCAATCTAAAATCCCGAGGTTATTTCCATTATATGCACTATGTCCAGTATGAAAACTTAGGAAGAATTTCTGCAAACAAAGCTCGTTTCCCTTTACATAATCTTGTCAGAATTTGGGCCAGGAAACTTTGGGACCAGAAGGGATGATAAAACCCTGGATTATTTTAATGTCTCAGTCACGCTTCCTAAGGTTGCATCATTGCTCCACTTCAGTAGCTGATGCACTAATATGTACTGTCTATGTAAAAACAAAAACAAACTATGTTTTGACTTGGAAATTCAGCTAAGATAAAAGAAAATTAGCAAAACCTCCTCAGTCAAAATAGTAAATACCTAATATGTTTTTGGCTGTGCATCTTAGAATATCAGTTACACAATTTCAGCATCAGTTAAATTTCATCAACGGTGTCTAGGTTTGCTCATTCCAGTGGTAGAATATGTATCTCACTCATTCTACCTGCTTTTGCTTTTCTGTCTAATCTGAATGTGTCACCAAGCTGACCTGTTGCTGATGTGTGAGTGCAGCTGCATCACCACTGTTTGCATGGAAAGGCACAGGGGTGCGTGTCATGGGGGAAATGCACCTCACTGATAGGGATCTCCCATCCACCTGTGTAGGGGAAATCTTAGTGGAAAGAAGGAACCAAGTACATCATTGAACATAATTTAGCATGGGGATCGTCAAATGTCACTAGGAGATTTGGTGCTTCTTTATCTCAGGTTGCATTATGGCAAGCAAGTGCTCATGCTGTAACAGATGCTAGTGCTGGGAATGTTACAAATAGTAACTAGTAAACTGAGGCCTGTTTAATGGCTGCTGATGGTGTGAAAGAGCTGATGGAATAGAAGACTCTTCAAAGCAACAGGCATCCAGAGCCTGCCCCTTTACCTGGCGCTTCACAGCAATATTAAACAGAAGTGCATAGCATTTCAGAATCAAGACAAAAAAACCAAAAAAAAGATAATAATGTCCTGATTGGGTAGCTAAACAAGCTCCTCCATGTACCAAGTGGGATGCATACAAATAGGTGTGTGCACATGTTTCTCTGTGAATGCATGCGTGGTCAAATCATTTGGTGCATCCCATGCATACATCTTTCACACACAGGCATGGAGGAGCATTTGAGTTACAAAAGAATAGGAGATTTCGATGAGACATGACCTGAGAGGTGGACATGGAAATATGAGGTGAATAAGAAGAGGCTGGTATTAAATGCAAGTGGCTGAAAAGAAACTGTGTTGAGATGTTTCGGAGCTCTAGTTCATTTGTTTGAACTATGTAAAATTGCTGAGGATTTTAGCTCTGTATTTAGGGTTGCCAGATCAAGCTCCTACTTCCCCTCCCATGTCTGTGCATCTGAGTCTAGACGTGAGAGAGGCCCAATAGGCAATACTACCCATTCAGTCCTTATTACTTTCTAGTTCCAGCTCATTTTTCTCTCTAGAAAACACTGCATGTAATTTTGTGCCTGTCCATACAAACATAAATGTGTGTGAACAGGGAGGAATAAGATGGCTATGCCGCCACATAACCATTACTCATGGGGAAATGTGTCCCATACTGGCAGCAGAAGTGGAGGAAGAAAGCCCCATTGACCATCTAGAAAACCTGCACTGATCAGATTGTCTAGCCGGTGGTATCAAAAACTGGAGAACAGGTGCAATGTGCTGTGTCCAGTGACAGTCTTTAGCCTCCAGTACCTAGGGTGCCTGCAGAAGCTTTCTGTTCCCCCTTCCCCTTATGTACTTGAGGTTTCTCCCATTGAAAACAAGGACTGGATGACCACCTGTGTGGTTTAGGTGGCACTAAGCATTGCTGTCTCCAGCTAGTTCTGCCAGTAGCTGGGCCTGGCCTCACTTGAGAGCCAAAGAGAAACGCGTAGTATAGTCTTACACATCACTTCAAGAACAAAGGGCCCTGCTGATGAGGAGATTGTGGTCAAAACATGCAGCATGTGCAGAATCAGGGAAATGTGTGGCATGATGTAATTAAATGAAGACTGGTTGAGGTGGTGTCTCTCATTTTATCTGCATCAAAAACTTAATCAGCTTCTCAGCATTGCTAGTATTAGTTATATTTTTATTTAATTCAAGAATTCAGTAAAAACAGAAGCTGCTGCAGAAGAGATTTGAAGTCCCTCCTCTTGGGATGTCAAGGAGAATTCTTCATGGAGACCAGAGAAAACTTGGAGAGCTTCAGTGAAACCATCAAGCAGATGGGCGTGATACTGTGCTGTAGCATTCAGTGCAGCATAGCCACGTTGGTCTAAGGTTTCTTTAGGAAAGTAAGGTTTGTTGGCAGAGAACCTAAAGGAGATGACTGGCAGGCTTGTTTTTTAACTTAAACTAGTTAGCCTGATAAAAACCAGAGTTTCTTCCAGCAAGATTTACCTTCTTTATGGACTCCATTAGACACTTTGCATGGCAAGGATGGATAAGTGCAAATCCAGTGGTCCATCCATTGTTTGTATCCATATTAAAGAAATAGAATGAAAGGTATTACCCCTGTTGTAAACATTTACCGGGAGCTAGAAATGTGATTCTTTCTATAACCCCGCAAATCCCTATCAAAGATCAGATAATTTAACTGTTCTGTTGGTTGTGTCATTGCCTTTCTCCATTCTTCCTGTATCTATGACGGACTGAATTTAGGGAGTAGAACCTCAAGCAATGTTCAGCTGATAGAAGGAAATGTTTTAGCTCTTGTGGGCCACAAACCTTGGGAGCAAACTGCAGCTGTGTAGAGAGAAAAAAGCATTTAGCTGATTACCAACGGCCATTGTGACTCAGGGAAGCCACACAACGAACTGAGAATAAGAGCTGGTAAACATTGCAAATAGAGTCTTTTGTCTTCTCTCTGAACTTAGATAAGAGATGTGTGATCGTTTGTCTTTTGTCTAACACCCGTCTGAGCCTTGCCAAGGGATGTGTGTTCCCTGGCATTTTCTCAGCAGCCAATCATGAGTTGCACGGACACATCTAGTAACCACTCAAAGTTGCTTTTGATTATGTTAGCCTATATAAAGAAAAGACTTTGTACAATAAAGTAGACACTTTGCTTGCATCAAGCGTTGTCCCATCTCTCAATTGCGGTATATCTAGATGCTGAACAACCCCCCTGCCCCTACCTAGGAGTGTGCTCTGGGAGTGCCAAAGTACTTCACATGCAGGGAGGTCATTCCTATAGTAGCACAGCTTTTGAGATCAGTCCTGTCCACTGCAGATCATTTCACGATAACCTAGTCTTCATTACAGTTAATCTAGGTAATTCAAGTCTTGTTTTCTCACTTCAATATAAGCTACACTAAGGATTTGGTTTGCTTAAAATGCAAGATTTGCTGTCAAGTACACCATGTGTCTGAATTATGCACTCACAGCTCACAAAAATGTCAGTAACTGGAGGTCCTTGGTCTTCTGAGGTCCTTTCCTTGTGGCATTTTAAAAACACGTGTTGATGTCATAGAAAGATAACACATCTCAGCATCATAAGAAAGTTGGGAAAGGGTAGTAATCTTGGCAGAGTAGTTATGAACGAAAAATAGGGTATGACAAATTTCTGCACATGACTTCACTTCAGCTCCTAGCTTTAATTTCTGTTCTGTGTTAACTTTGTATGGTGAATTCCAAGGAAATGAGTGTACAAACAGTGTTAATAATAAGCATCAGTAAACTGCCTTCACACCCCAGATAAACATGCAGAACAAGGCTCCGAGTCTGTATTTTAGCCTCTTATCCAACACAGTGATGGAGATTCATAAGCAAGGCAACATCTGAGTTTATGAAAACATACCCTTCTCTGCCCATGTGGTAGTTTAGGCTGGGTGCCTTTAAACCATGACAGCCCCTGAGCCAGGTGGCAGTCATCCAGCCAGGCACGGCTTTCAGGGTATGACTTACCATAGATACTGTGACCGATTGTGTATCTACATTGTAACACTTGGTAACCCCCTAGCACCACCATCAACAATTTATTAGAGCTGTATGGGAAGTGCTTCAGAACCATGAAAGGAGGGGTGTGTGTGTATGTCTGTGTGTGTATACATGCTCATATAAGCACACATTACATTTTCTTAAGGAATACAGGATGGCATCAGTTCCCTGGGCTAGGCTACACATTTGCTATGTTGGGGCCTGAAACAAACCTTCCTTTAAAATCCTTTGAAAGAAATAACAGTTTGGTTATACAAGTGTTCTCAAGACATGGTGGGAGAACAGGTGAATAGTTGTGTTCTGAGACAAGACTAAATGTGTTTCCACAAACCTACCAATGTGTTCATATTTAAAAAAACCCAACCATCTAAACCAGCAACTGTCCATAAATCCCTTGCCTGCATGAGTGTGTACTGGAGATGCCACAAGGGCACAAGTTTTTGAGTTACCTTCTGAGAATTTCCATCTGTAGGAGCCAGCCAGCCAGCCCCTTTGAGTGGGTTGCAGCTTGTGTGAGGCTGTATCCACTTAACTCTTTTTTTTTAGCATATTGTGAAAATGTTGAGATAAATTTGAGATGAGTTTCAAGTAAACATTTTTCCTTTTGTAAAGAAAAATTGGTGATGACTTGCGTTGTGCTGAGAAAGAGACTTAGGGTTGGCTCGAGCCCTGTAGCAGGTATTGGGTGCCAGCACAGGTAGGGCCAAAGCAGAGCATTAAAATATTCCCTTTAATCAGGGCAAAGGGAAATGCACAGAAATAAACAACTAAGAGCTGGTTTGGTGATTAGGGCAAACAGACAGAAGAGCTTCCTATCTCTCTTGGTCCCAGTACCTCAGTGCTGACAAAACTTTCCTTGTGCCCCCTTCATCAATAACTCTTGTTATTCAACACTTACACTGAGTTAACTTCTCCCAGAAGCCACTAGTGATGCTGCCTTTCAGCTCCCCTCTCCTAAAGCTCTTTGTTTTAATGTGCAAGCACATTAAAGCTAGGACCTGATAAGAAAATGTTTCCATGCCTGTCTGTTGGCTCCCCAGGCAGCTGACTGCCCTCACCTCCCACCTGGCAGCTGCAGATAATACTTTGCAAAATGTTTTCTGCACTTCCAGGGTAGCAGAGAAACAACAACTTTGCTCTGCCTCCCAGCTTTTTTCCCATTTACAGGAGCAGATGCTATGTGCATTGAGAGAAATCAAAGGAACATCCGGAAGATCCCTGCAGTGCTGTAAAACAGGTTCTTGTGGGACAGGGTATCTTGTGCCTTAGGGACTTCTGCCAAGGGAATCCCACCTCTCCTAGAATCACATTCAAAGAAGATGCTTGGCTCCCAAATATTTACATTTGTTTCTTTGCTACATCCTTGACTTTAACACCTCCTTCTCCTCCTGCATCATCATACTTAATTCTCCAGTGGAAATGGTAGAAGACTTTGGAGTGAAAAAGTTTTACTGCTTGAATTGTCTTTTTCTTAGATGGGTCCTCCTGTATGTGTCTATTTTGTGGAACTAGAACATCAGTAATCACTTTGTATTCTTAGAATAAATGCTGTACATAATGAAGATTTGCTGAAACTTTCATGTACAATTATGGATGGTAAGTGAAATCATTTGCAGAACTAACTTTTTTTTTGAGATAGTTAAGGTGTGCTGTAGCATTTTGTTGGTTGATTAACATTTGGATAGCAGTGTGAAGTATTTAGAGCTTTATGAATGAGAAATTTTGTTGTTAATAAATCAGCAGCTGTAGCCGGGGTTTGTTACATATTTTGTGTGAATACCAGCCCCATTGAAGTCAAGGAGAGTTTTACCATTGACTACAATAAAATCAGAGTTTCATCCTCCCATTTTAACAGCCATTTACAATCTTGTCAAAAACTCTGTTTGAGTGAAACTAATCCCATAGGGCTTTTATTAAGACAAAATCATGGTGGAGGAGGGAAGCTTTTAAATGCTTTTATTGGAAGGAATTGCAATTTTGAGCAATGCCTGTGCTGTGATAGAAGAATCCTAGTTTGGAGACTGTAGCTCAGATAGCTGTGCTACAGTGAGCACAGAAAGCTTGTTCTGGAGTGACCATATTAAAAGGATTAGGCAAAAGCTGTTTCATATATGCATGCCAAGGTCTTCTTTCTCTTTTTTCAAGGAACGCAAACTGGGAGAAATTATGTTGTAATCAGCTGTGTAAACCAGAGTATGCAAAGGGTATGTAAGCTTTAACACAATGTGAAAAGCCAAAGTGTGCAAATATCACCCCAGGTTATATTTGAAGGAGCAAGCCAAAATATTAATTGCGTTGTGACTCCTGAAATGTGAATATTTGTACTCTGCACTTAGAAGGAAATCTGTATGCACTGACCCATGCTTCCAGCACCCAGAATGTAAAAGATGGCTGCTGTGCTGTTTTGGTTTTTTTCCCCCTCTTGTATTCACTTGGTTAATCCAGTCTCTCTGAACCAGGAGTCAGTTTAGTGACTGTAATGGAGAACATCTATGCTGAAATTCAGGATGATGACATTTATGTGTTGTATCAGAACCCACAGTCAAGTGCGCAGTTTGTGAGAGGTACCTAGGAGAGTGTTCACTGAGCATTTGAAAATTACTTAAATGACTCAACTACATACTTCCTAAGACCAGCATGTAACAAGGTATAGCTAGTTCATTTGTTGAAGATTGCCCGATTACGCGTGGCACAGGAAAAGGTAAGCAGCATGAGATATCATTGATAAGGAGCAAAAAGATCTTCTCCACTAAAAGAATTCATGTTAGTTAAAGGAAATGCTCTACCAAACCACATGTACAGGTTCACAGATTGCATTGGGTTGATAAAGCACACTCAAAGTTCATCTTGTCCAACCCCACTGCAGTGAGCAGGGACACCTCCAACTAGATCAGGATGCTCAGAGCCTCATCAAATTTGATCTCAAATGTCTCCAGGGATGGGGCCTCAACCACATCCCTGGGCAGCCTGTTCCAGTATTTTATCATTCTCATCGTAAAGAAAATTCCTCCTAATGTCCAACCTAAATTTTCCCTGCTCCAGTTTCAAACCATTTCCCCTTGTCCTATTGCCACAAGCCCTTCTAAACAGTCCTTCCCCAGCCTTCCTGGAGCCTTCTCCAGGGTAAACAGCCCCAATTCTTTCAGCTTGTCTTCACAGGAGAGGTGTTCCAGCCCTCTGATTATCATTGTGGCCGTCCTCTGGACCTGCTCCAGCAGGCCTATGTCTGTCTTGTGTTGGGGTTCCCTGAGCTGGACACAGAACTCCAAGTGAGGTCTCACCAGAGTAGAGTGGCAGAATTACCTCTCAGTCTGCTGGCCACTCTTATTTTGATGCAGCCCAGGATGTGATTGGCCCTGCAGCTATTAAACTCCATTCTCCCTACCCCTGGGTTAGACCCAGAAGACTGGACTAGGAACCACCCTTTTAAGGGGTATGCCACCTTTAGCTGGATGAGGAATTCAGAGATAGCACAGGAGTAGCCTTTGCGCCACTGGGTGCTTTGCAGCTTGTGAATTGGGTAGTGGCAGCAGGTGCCCTCCAGACATATGTGCTACCCATTCATTTAAGACAGGCAGAAATAGTTTCTGAAGGGACTCAACTTAAATTCCAATAGGTCAGTCTCTGTGGACCTCATCCCATTTCTCTTCCACGTTTACAGCTGAGGAATGCCTACAGCCTTCCTCATTACACACAAGGGTTATTTGCAGAGATGCAGGCAGCAAGAAGTAATTCATAGGACAATTCAGTGAAACAGAAGACCTTATTCATAATTCTGTAATGAATCTTCCTTTACTTCTGGATTTCACAGGTGCCATCTTGCTAAGATGGATATAGGAATCCCCTCCTTCAATGCTTACAGATGATAAGTATGTGTATTAAAATGCCAAACTGCAGCCTTTGAAAGAAACAACACACTTGCACTATTGGCAGACAAAGAGATAGGAGATGGATGGCCATAAAACACTTCAGTCTTTCTTATGGCACTTGAGGCAAGGTTTCTGAATCTATCAAGGAAATTAAATTTGTGATACTTAGTACAGAAAGTACAATGATGCACTGGAAGGATGGCAGCCTTGCTTTCAAGTACCCATTAGAGTTATTTTTATGAAAATGATGCAAGTTTTGGGCAGGGTGCTACTAGAACCAGCTTGTTAAATTCATCCACGTAGCACTCTCAGTGACTCTTTACTGGCTTTGGTGCCCAAGGACAGTCTCCACTTGCAGACAACTCTGTATTTTAGTGATTTAAAAATTTCTTTTATGAAAATGAACTCCAAGAATAGTTTTGCTGAAGGGCAGGTATCTCAGGCCTCAGTAGTTTCTATATTGTAGGAATCCTGTCTATTATTACTAAATGATACATTATCACTGTTCTAAATTGGATTATTTTTATACACTTTATATGGTATATGATCTTTACATTTTCTATTACTATTTGCAGTGTGCCTTTTTCCTCCCATTTCCCAACTTCATCTTCATTCCCAACTCATCTTCATTGGCTGGATGTTCGGAAGAAGTTCTTCACAGAAAGAGTGATTTGCCATTGGAATGGACTGCCCAGGGAGGTAGTGGAGTCACCATCACGGCAGGTGTTTAGGAAGAGATTGGATAGGGTGCTTAGTGCCATGGTTTAGTTGATTTGATAGTGTTGGATGATAGGTTGGACTCGATGATCTTGAAGGTCTTTTCCAACCTGGTCTGGTCTGGTCTGGTCTGGTCTGGTCTATTCTATTCTATTCTATTCTATTCTATTCTATTCTATTCTATTCTATTCTATTCTCTCTAGCCAATATAGCATTGCATTTCTGTGCATTTATTTTGCCATTTCCAGCTATTAGTAAAGCCCCAGAATTTCTGTGCATTGGCAGAGTGGAACCATTTCTCTCAATTTATTGTCCATGTAGCTGGAGCACCCTGGCAAGACATCATTGTTTTGTACTGAACTGAACTGGACTGGCTGAACACTGTGCTGTCTGTACATGGACAGTTTGCTACCCTTTATGATCCCTTTGGATATAAGTTCTTTTAACAAGAACACTCCCTTTAGTGTGCCAATATGAAGCAGTGACTGTATATCTAGCTGGGGAATGTGGCTACATGTGGCTGTGTGATAGTTGCATTCTGGTAGTAGGGTGTTGCAGATTTCTTTGCAGAGTTTTGCCCCCCATGCAATAGTTTGATAAGAAACCAGACTGCCCTCCAGTAGAGACCTCTATCAGCCCATCTGTATCACTGGGCAGTCTGTAGGACTTTGAGAGTCTGTGGTCTGGTGCTTCTGGGGTGGAATAGCGGCATAAACCTATAGCTATAAACTATACATAGCTATATATAGCTATATATATATAGCTATGGCTATAAGGGTATTGATAATGCAAAATGGGAATTGGATCCTTACTACCCTGAGAAAACCATCTCTATTATGCAAATATCAAAACGGCATATTCAAAACAGATTCTCATTGTGCTACATGCTGCATGTACTCAGAAAAGTAAGCTTTGTCTCTCTTGAGATATTGCATTGCTCAGAAATTTACTGCAGATTTTTCTTTGTATTTGGTTTGATCTATCAATCATGCAAAACACCCATGAGATATGTCTGCTTTTTTCTTCCCTACCCCTGTGCCCACTGTATCTCAAGAATTTCCATGTAGTGGCAGTGCAGTGCAAGACAGTATTGCTATCCCAGGCAATATGCTGGGGAAAATGACCCAGTTCATTTTTGTCCAGGCAATTCACAGTATGTTGAACTGAAATGGGCTGTCCCAATACCATGGGTTTTCCACAGAAACTAACTAGGCTATATAAAATAATACATATATGTAATTGACTTTATATATAAATGTATATATAGTTATAAATAGTTATATTATGTACTTCTATTTAGACATATTTATTCTAATGCATTTAAATGGTTACAGTTATTTATAAAGTCAATGCTACTTTGTGTCTGTAACAGTACTATCTATACTCAGGAGTCAAATCCCTAGTTGAGTATCTACAGAAAGCAGGTAAGTGTAAGGTACAAGGCAGAAGTTCCAGCGGAGGAGTGTCTTCATGTACTAGTGAAAAAGAATCTTTTTGGGAAAGAAGGATCTTATTGGAACAGCTTACATAAATGAAATAATTTCATGTATCTCAGAGTTACTAGATAAGACCTACACTGTGCATGTACCAGAGGTCCACTTGACTTATTTCACATTCAGTTTAACTGGGGGTTGCTTTGGTTTCAGTGGTGATTTGCAGGAAAAGCTTGGTTTTGTCAGCACTCCAGTATTGCAGTGAGAGGCCTAAAAGGGAAGGTGTTGAAAAATAATATCATGTGTTTCTTTTTCTTACTCCCCCCTCAGACTGACTATCTCTGCTGAATGTCCCATGCAGCTTGAAGATTTCCCCATGGATGCTCATGCTTGCCCATTAAAATTTGGAAGCTGTAAGTTCTCTTCTGAAATAAGAACTGGAAAAATCCATTGTTACCTGGCTTTTCATGTTCAGCCATGTCATGTGTGACTTGTTCAACTTTTCCACTCCCTCCCTTTAACATTGCTCATTAGCACCCCCAGTCTGCCACTCCAGCTGCTACCCTGCTGCTCACTTTCCATGAGTGTGCTTTATCTGGCACTACTGCTTTTGAGCTCATGCTTGCATGCTCCATGATAGACAGTGAGCTGATGGGTGAAATGTTGTATATATCCATGTCCAGTGTAATAGCCATGGTTAGATGGAGTAGTAGATGCGGATGACAGCTGCTAACTTGGGTTTACGTTTTTAGAAGAACAGAGCTTTCATTGGGCAGATCAGATTGATGTGCTGTTGTGGGATTTATGTGAATCAGGCTGCAGTGTAATATCTACATTGCATATATTAAGGGAGATCTAGAATATTAAAGAGAGGAGCAATCTTTCCATTTGGCTTTAATAAATCCAGTCCCATATCTTGTTACATGGTGTTGTGCACACATGTATTTGTATATATGCACACGTTGTTCTTAACTGTATGATGGATGATGATTTTTCCTCAGTTCGAAGCCTCTAATCCACCACACTGCTGTCTTGCCAGAGCTTACTTTAAAAATAACCTCAGGGGATCAGATGGTTATATTTAAATACAAAGCTCTTAATTACAATACAGATAAGGCTACTACAGTAGATATTTTTTATTTTGGTAATCAAATCAGAGGTTCCAGGTGTAATCAGTGTCTCTAAAGACTTTTGAAAATTACCAGGCAAGGCATTTTGCTAGTGCCCGAAGCTGCCTAACTTCAGCATTTTTCAATGTTTTTGCAGTCATATCAATTTAGAGTCACTAATCCTCGCAAGATTAAGCTTTGCCTTTATCATCTGTATCTGCCCTGGTTTAATACTGGCTATGCATTGTCTTCTAGTGATCATACTAAGAAGTAAAAACACTTTTTACAGTAACAATTACCAAATTACCAAATTTAAGATGAACTGATTTTGCTTCCCTCTTCCAATCTAGATAGACCAAATTTCATATGAATACCCACTACTATTTTACACGGTCACTGCAGGTTCAAGTGTGTCATTTGCTTCAGCAGCACTGATTTACAGCAAAGTCAGTATACGTCTGATGGTCTGTACACCTTTACACTCAACTGGAAAGAATTAAGAAAAGGATAAGTTGGCTTTCCTGGTGTTACATATTTTTTATTGTATTGATATAGAAAGTTGAAGTCATACCTGTTTGTTGCTAGTGCAAACTACAGAACTGGGATGTTGGGTAGTTTATGAAACCTTTAAAAATATGCAATATAAAACTAAAAGGTACATATTTAAATAAAGATCCTGATGCAGCAGAGTTCTGAAGCTCAACGTGAAAGTTAAATGTATGTTTCAATGCATTAGTAGATTAGCTACAGTAAGATGCAGGTTCTAACTCTCCATACAGTAAGGCAAAAAACCCCAACCACAACTAAACATGCAAGTGCCGAGATAACATTACTAGATGAGCTACAAACACTTAGGAGTACAGTTGTCAATAGCACTGGAAAAAACCAAACAATCTGTCTGAAAGCAATTATATTTTCTGCTTGTGATAAATGTGTAACATATTAGTCACCTATTAGCATACAGGTAATTTTAACCTGGGGGTAAACCTGCCCTGCAAAGCTGTATTTTAGGCATGTGAGGGCTAAGTACAGTTTTAAGCTCCTTGTCATGCTTAGGGTGCAATCCTAGAGCACATTTTATGAGCTGCTACAAGTCACCTTTAAGTTTATCCACAGTGTATAGACATGGGACCACTTGGCCTTAACTAGTCGATACTGGCAGCCTTTGTAGTAAGTAAATATATAGGAACAAGCTATAGACCATCTTTCAGCCTTGGGTTTATCTGTGTTTTTGGTCTGACAGCTCAGCAGTAATTTCGTGGGATTTAATATGTAGGTGCTTGCACAAGCAGCAGCCAGTAAGTCAGGGTTTACGGAATTATCCCAGATGTATTTCAGAAGTACACAATATATACTCCCTGTTTACAGCAGTATGCATTCACATTAAGTCATCTTCAGGCTTGCAGCAAGATAAAGCCTACAGGGCTATGTTATGCACAAACACATGCCCTTTTCTGCTTCATCTTTCCTCCCCCTCTTTCCCCAAAGGCTTTCTTTTTAATGGTCTTCTTCCCAAGAAGAATTTTGGAAAGCCTCAAGGGATACCCTCAAAGTAAATGTTAAACACATTATCGATAGAGCTGGGAGGGTGGAGAAGAAATGAGGGCTAAATGGTCAGGGCGGACAGAGCAGGGCAGCAAAAAACCCCACGTGGCACACAGGTGGACTGGTAAGCAGAAAAGATGCCAAGAGGTGATTGGTGCCGCATCAGAGGCAGGAGGGGGTTATTATTTTTCTGGCTGCATTAGAATTCACCACACTTGCTATAATTCAGCTAGCAAGAGGGAAAAAGCCCTGACATTTCCTTCAGTATTAAAGAGAAGAAATGATAATCTTGCACACAGAAATAAAAGGAATATAAAGTGGTATGCACATACCACCATCCTAGATACCTGCCAGGCAGTTCAAATGCCAGCCACAGAAGTTATATTTCTTAATGTCCATGAAAAGATGTGGCATGCTGACAGGAGGACTGAAGTTCAAGGATGGCTTCTATTGAATTGAACGGAGCAGGTTTCAGTTATACTTCTCTTAAGTACAATGCCCCAGTGGTCAGAGATGGCAAAATCAGGTGAAATCAGCAGCAAAAAGTGCATGTATGGGGATACTCTCCCTTGAGGCTTGCATTCCAGGTAGTGATAAGGCCACCTGTGAAAATTACCCTGCGAAATCTCATTTAGAGATACAAGGAACTGA
Organism: Dryobates pubescens; assembly: GCF_014839835.1. NCBI lineage: Eukaryota > Metazoa > Chordata > Aves > Piciformes > Picidae > Dryobates > Dryobates pubescens. Next base: position 8,465,638 of record NC_071621.1, on the reverse strand, counting down.
GGATGGTGCATGAGCAAATGTTCTTTGGTCTCTGCAGTCAGGCCCTGCTCCCTTTGAATCAAGTGTAGTCTGTGTGGATGGCCATGGTAGTCTGTTCATTATCTCATGGTAGTGTGGGAAGGATGCTGTTTACTTCCATGGCTGTTTAAAATGAACTTTCTATTGCAATTCTAGTACTGACCTGTACCTGAAATAAACTTGCTAGTCAAAAAGGATTTGATGAAAATTCCTGCTGCCAGCCAGTTTTGCTAGCAGCATCTAAACCTAAGAAATTCATCTTTATCCCCAAAATATTTCAGGGGTAAGGGATAAGACAGCAGAGACATTAAAGCGAGGAACTTTTAATGTTTCACCTCTTCCACTGATAGCCCTTAAGAGTACATGAAAAGTATCTATTAGTACTGTTTCCAAGCACCCATGTGTCACTGGGTAGGTAAACATCATTATCTCTAGGGCAGCTGAAGAAGAGGAGTTAATTGACTTTCTGTAAGGTCACACAGTAAATCAATGTCAAAAAAAGGATTAGATTCAACTTCTTTGGTTGGAGGGACAGATGTCTAATCCACTAGACCATGAAGACCTCTGCCCAGGCAACTGACTTAACTTGTAAATCTCATTTTACTCATGTGTTAATTATATCAGTTTTACCTAGCTCACAGGATTGCCCTGAAGATGAATTAGTTAATTGCTATTAGTGAACATTAACCACTGCTTTGACAGTCAAATACTGTAAGGTGGAGTCTGTTTATGGCAACTGTCTTGTGAAGTCACACCGTGGAATGGATAAATGCATGAAGCTGCTGCCCACTAGTCACTTGGAGGCAAAAAAAATCCCAACTATTTTTAAAGTAGAGAGTCCAATGAATGTTCTGAAAATAATGAGATCCCTTAGCTCATAAGTAAAGGGAAAATGGGCCTTGTGTTTATTCCTGATGGATTTAAGTTGGCCATGAAGATGGCGAAGGTTGCCAACTGTGAGAAAATAGCACCATGTACAATTTGTAGCATCTGGAAAAAGCAGTTCGCATGGTTTGTGTATGTCTTCCTTTTTAACAGCTCAAACTCAAGTGGTATTTGCTGTGCTCTTTGATAACGGAAAGTGAACAAGCTATTTCAGTAGCAGGAGGCATGTGCAAATAGTATTTCTCTAAGAAGACTGGTGTAGTCAGACTAATAAGTAGACAGTAACTTCACCAGTATCCCAGGATTTTGTTGTAACACTTAAAATTAAGGCACTCACCATTCACAAACTATCCAAGCACCTACAGCTGCTGAGAAATTTCTAAAAAAATAAAAGTGTTTTAAGATAATTCTTCTGATGAATAAGGCTGAGAAGGCACTGAGGTAAAGGTACCTACAGGGGGTTTCTTGATTTAGTCCTTCCCCCCATTAGCACTTGGAAGTTACAGGAGAACTGGGGGAACTTCAAAACCAGAGACCATCTAAACAGACTACAATTCTGATTTAATAAAAGGTGATAAAGAATGTATTCAGCCTCTCAAAACCTGTGGGTAAAAGCTGTGTATAAGAATATAATTTAATTAATAATATATAATGACAAATGTTAATTTTGGGAGACCTTGAAAAGGGGAACTTGCTCTTTTGTAGGTTTCCTGAGTTGCTCCCAGGGAGATCTGGAACTGCAGTTTCATGTGCTGAACTTTTCAGTTACTCATCTCTATTAGTGGGCCAAAAGAAGCTCTTGAGTCCATTCCTGAGAGCAAAGGCAGGAAGCATGACTTGTTGACTCTGCTGAGCAGTGTCAGTGCTTTCTTTACAAAAGGGCACATGGAGAGAGCCAGGCAGATCCCCTGTGAAATGCCCAGTGGCCAAATTCTCTATAGACTAAGTTGTCATTTTGAAGTTTAAGGCAAAAGCCAGCTAATATAGAAATGATAGGTTTGGTCTTTATGCAGTTTGAAGCCAAAGGAAGCATGTTTCTCACTCATGTAACATCTTCTCTTACATTTACATCTAAGGCTTAGACACTTCCATTGTAATGCACATTGAATGACTTAAGGTGAAGCTAGGTAAATACTAAAATTAAGTATTTTAAGATATTTCTATATTTTTCTGCTCCCTTCTTCCCCTCCATGTTACCATCAGTTACCAACCACTACTTTGGTTGAAATCCTCCCAATTAGCTATTTAGAAGCTATACCTTCATACACGCAGAAATAGATGCTTGTGGCAGTACAGGCAGTCTACACAACTAGCTTGAACCAGGGGTATAATTTCACTTAAGTTTTGCTAGAAAAGCATAGACATACAGCCTGAAGTAATTTTCCATACATCCCTTCGAATGAGTAGAGTAGGTGGAGACTACCTAATGGTATTGCCTCTAGTTTCCTTGAAATCATTGACTTATGACTAGTTGTAGTGCTGCATTGTTTAAAAAGTCTTTTAGTTCAGATGTCCTTAATGAGTGGACTCCTGGGTGAAACACACTCATAAAATCATAGTAATTCACTGGAGTAGTGAAAGCTCCACTAGATTCCCCCAGATCTGCTGTGACTCTTACGTCTTCTGGGATGAGCACAGCAGTCTGGCCCATATCAAAAGCCTTGCACTGACAGCAAAGCCTTGGAAAATGGACAGGATGATTCTGCAAAAATTTTAAGTAGACGAATATGTTGCTGTTAGTTGTCTAGACTCCCTTTATGGCCACTGAAAGGAAATAAGTACTTCTTTAACAAGGTTCATTAGAACTGTTTTTGATACTGCCCTAAGGATGAGATGAATCATATTTTAGAAGTTTCTGGTTTTCTGCAATATTAGCTCAAATGCAGTGTATTGCACCCTGATCAGACTAACTGTGAAATCCATTTTTCTCTACATTGCTAGCTCAAAATTACATACTTCGGTTGTACTTTGTTCAGAAGAAACAGTCAAAACAGTCACTGCTGTGTATTAGTTAGGTGTTACCTATGGCAGCAGTGAGCTTTCATATCTCTCTTAGGTACTATTTTACCCATTTCTGCTGGAATTCCCCTTTTCCAAAGGATCTTAATACAAGTCAGGAGGGCTCTTGAATGTAGAGACAACTTTACCATTTCTGCAAACATCTTGTAGAACTGTGCTATTCCTCCTGCACTGGTTGAGTGAGTCATACCAATAGATATTTAAACCTTCTCACAGGTGGCGCAATATAGCCTGTCCTCATTCAGCTACACACTTACAGCAGTATAGACACCTCTTTAGTCCAGCATTTTGGGCCATCCGTGCTGCCAGCAGCTTCATCCTTCCATTGACTTCCACAGTCAGAGTGGAGCAACCCAGCCTGGATTTCCCAAAGTGTAGGAGATTCAATAAGCAGGATACATACAGTAATTGTAATGTTTGAGTAGTTCAGATATCTAAGCAGCTTTCTTACCAATACCAGCACTGTTGTTATGGGACCCTACTCTACATCAGAACTTAGAAATTAACATGACCCTAACTTCTCACTTGTCTGGTAGGTCCCCTATAGAGGTGATAGCTTTTAATGTGACAGAATGAAACGAGCCCTAAAATTATCAGATAAATCAGTTTTTTCTTCACCCATTACAATGACACACATTCAGGACTTTCCAGAAAAGGATGGAAAAACTCTGCTAGTATCCTCTTTAAGTATTTGCAGTCACTGCCTTTAATTAGTATTTCAAAGATGTTGATACATATAGGTTACTGTTTGCACTGAGATAATTTTTAAAAATACATTTGCTACTCTCTAGTCCTCTGTGTGTGTCATTGCTTTCCTGTGAAACAGCATCCAGCGCCAAGTTGGTCACTTCCTACTTCTGGTCACCTCCTGTTTAGAAGCCTATAAGTTTTTCCTCCTTAGATTCATAAAAGAGTGAAAAAGGGAGGTCAGAAAGAACAATTGCTCACACAGGACATTTTCTGTGTGATCTGAAAAAAACACTGTCTTCTCCATCCATCTCACAGACAGCAGTAACCCCAGGCTGCAAAGTCTGCTGACATGCAGTGGACAAATGCTTGGCTCCCTATCAGTCCAGAACAGCTGCCATGCAGGATTGCCCTTATGGAAATTCTTGTTTTGTATTAGTAAGGAGGTGCTTTGATTCCTGGGGGCACCAGTGGCAGCTTTTGTGACAGCTGAAGAGAGCCCCCGGAACAGCCGCCACTAAAAGCCTGTGCACTGCCTGCCTGGGGAGCAGTCTTCTCCTTGGGAGGTGGCCCACATGTACCAAACTTTTCAGAGACTAAAAGCTCAATTGATAGTGTTTTCGAACCTCATGGAAATAAAACTTTAGGCAGGAGAAGGAGTTGATGCGGAAATGCTCAGCAGTGGGATTTTTTATTTTGACAGAAAGAAGTCTAGACACAATTGTGGCAAAGCGGCCTGGAGATCCAGTTTTATTGATGCTACAAATATCAGCATGCATTTCCCGATCTGGAGATTTCAGCCTAAACTCAAAGGCTGCACAACTGCCTGACTACAGGAAAGCAGTGATTCAATTTGAGTTGTCATCTGTAGGAAGAAACATGCAGAGACTCTGCTTAAGTGCTTAAGCTTTCAAATGACCCTCAGGTGCAAACCTACAAAGACATTGCTGAGCCTGTTGTGCCCCAGAAGGCACAACAAGAGCTTACAGTTGCCAGCTGTAGATTGTGAGTTTATGCCGCTGGTAGATAGGATATTATTTGTAAATGGATCAAATGGGTCAATACTGCTCTGCTACAAGCTAGGTTTTTAATGGATGTTTTCTAAGGTGGCTGTTTCCATTGCTTGCAAGCATTTCTGAAATCATTCTCATGGTGTTGGAGTGAGGTTGGTAGGTCTGTGCTGCCTCTATTTTGCAAGTGGGGATAAAAGAAGCAAAGAGCAATTACAGTCTCTTCTGAGCAAAGACAGAGTGGTTCATTACCTGCTTTTATTGCCTCTGTCATTATGGGTCCCAAGGTTCAATTAGAATCTCCCAGTGCTACTGCAGTACATTAATGACAAAATGACTTGCCTAGGATTTTGGGTTTGGGTGTTTTTGGTTTGGTTTGTGTTTGTGGGTTGTTTGTGTGTTTGGGTTTGGTTGGTTGGTTGGTTGGTTTGGTTGTTTTGTTTGGTTTGGTTGGTGTGGTTTGTTTTGGGTTTGTTTTTTTTGTGGGTGGTTTTTGGTTTGGTTTTTTTTTTTTTTCTTTTCTTTTCCCAGGGAGGAAAGCTGCAAGATACTGCTGATTTTGGATTTTAGTTTCCAGTTGAACAGCTCCTTCATAACACCTCAGACTGATGAGTCAGGGAGTCTTCCCATAAATTGCCCAATCGTGAATTAGCCTGCTCCCTTACACAGAGAACCAAGTTAGCCTGAGCTGTGATCTAGCACAGTCCAAGCTCAGCAAGCTTCTGCAATGGAAAAAACTGTTTCATGTTGTCCTCTGTTCAGAAATGAGCAAGAAGGAGGAATAGGAAGAAGGAAAGCCTGAAGGACCTTCTGTTTTCTCCCCATTCCCCATTGTATCCACTAAAAGTCTCCTCGTGGTCATCCCAGTGGTAAATCTGTCAGCAAAGCTGGGATTCCTCCCTTCTAAATTTATGTTTCTGTAAAGTAAATATATACAGCTGAGCTGATCACTGTCACCCTCTTATAGTGAGGAAAGAGAAGTAGATATTTTTAGGCTCAGGTTAATCTCCTCCTAAATCAGATGACTAAAATAGGTCAGACGATGGCTGTAGATAAGACATTTTGTTCGTGCAGAGGGAAGATGAGACCGTGAGCACCTTTAGGCCTGGGTCTCTGTCACTAGAAGGGCCAGTGGCCAAAGAAACAACATGTGGCTGGCAGCATGTAAAATGGTAGTGCCTCTGTTAAACAACAACTCACTTTGAAAAGTCTCTTTGTATCCATCACTGAATTTCGGTAGTTTTGCACATTTCTCTTAAAGATGGGGCTGCACTGCATCCCACACCAGGAGTCTGTAACTCAGCTTCAGAGTTTTAAATTACTTCTCTGGTGCAGAGAATATGTTCTAGTGATTCTATTCTCAGAGTAGTATTAAACTGTTTGAATAATAATAGTTCAGCCTGCTATCTCTACATACCTGTTGATTACACATTCACACAGTGTTATTAATGTAGCAGTGCTTCTGAGATTTGTAAATGTCTTCATTAAGGAAATCGTTTCAGAAACAAAGGTATATATTTAGTTCTTCAAGTAGTCCCAGTCACCCCTGGCTGGTTTTAAATCATACTGATTTGAAAATGAGCATGCCTTGAATGGTAAGGTGAGCAGATAGAATAACTATGGTGGGTGAGCTCCTGATGCCACTCAAGTGGGTGGGAAGAACATCTGTTGATTACAATGAGGTTTCATTCTGTGATGAACAATCCTTACTCTCAATACAGACTATGGGATGAAGTGATAGAAAGCAGCCCTATGGAAAAAGACTTAGGGGTGCTGATGGATGAGAAGCTGGACATTAGCAGATAGTGTGCACTTGCAGCCCAGAAGGCAAATTATATCCTGGGCTTCATGAAAAGATGTGCGTTCAGCAGATCCAGAGAGGTGATTCTGCCACTTTGCTCTGGTGAGACCTCACCTGGAGTACTGCATCCAGGTCTGGAGCCCTCAGTATAAGAAGGACATGAACCTGATGGAGTGGGTCCAGAGGAGGGCCATGATCAGGGGGCTGGAGCACCTCTGCTACAAAGACAGGCTGAGGGAGCTGGGGTTGTTCAGCCAGGGGAAGAGGAGGCTCCGGGGAGACCTAATAGCAGCCTTCCAGTACCTGAAGGGAGCCTACAGGAAGGATGGGGAGAGACTTTTACAAAGGCCTGCAATGACAGGACAAGGGGAAATGGCTTCAAACTATAGAAGAGGAGATTTAAATCGGGTATTAGGAACAGATTCTTTACTATGAGGGTGGTGGAACACTGGAACAGGTTGCCCAGGGAGGTAATTGGAGCTCCATCCCTGGAGATATTCAAAGTGGGCTTAACAGGGCTCTGGGCAGCCTGATCTAGTTGACAATGCCCCTGCTGACTAGATGACCTTCAGAAGTCCCTTCCAACCAAGAACATTCTATGATTCTGGAGATAATGAGTATAAACTTGAACATAGGAAGTTCTATCTAAACATGAGGAGATACTTCTTTACTTAGAGGGTGTCAGAGCCCTGGAGCAGGCTTCCCAGAAAGGTGGTAGAGTCTCCATCTCTGAAGACTTTCAAGACCCATCTGGACATGTTCCTGTGTGATCTGCCCCAAGGGATCCTGCTCTGGCATAGGGGTTGGACTCAATGATCTTCAGAGGTCCCTTTCAACACCTTCCATTCTGTGATTCTGTGACTCTGTTAGATGTGGCCAAAAGGTTTTGTGAAGCTACCTTCCACAGCAAGATCAGAGGAATATTTTCAAAAATTCTCTCCACATTTCTCAAACTTCAGTCGTACTGGAGAGCTGACCACGCTAGCTTTGCTGAGATTAAGCAAACTGCTTGCAAAATGAGAGAGTGGGTACTACGCAAAGTGAGTAATGGTGTCAGTCACACATTGGAGGATACTTTTGTTTGCTTTGCAAAAGTAAATTAAATCTCTAACATACTCCTCATGACTGTGCTGTTTTTCCTAATGAAGCAGTTAATATAGCTGCATAATATTATGATGTCAAATTCAAAGTTCATTAAATGTTAGGTAGAGACCATATGCCTGGCCTGCAAAGACTTGCATAGGGTCAGGAAGGTCCCAGGATATTTTTAATTTTTAAATGTCATCCCAGCACATCCCGCTGCTGTGTTGCTCTAGTCCTCTTACAGCAGATATTTGTGCTGGCTGTAACAGAAAAAAATAACATATCAAAGGCTGAAATACCAGAAAAGCAATTGTGTAGCCACTATTAAATGTGGTGTAAAATGAATTCTCAGATCAGTTCCATATTGAGACAGCTACTAGTAAATCTGAAAGTAAAGGAAGAACTTGTATTATAAATACTGACTGCAATGAGAAGAAGCAATGGGAAGAGGCAAAAGAACAAAGGCACAACCTTCTCCCTAACGTTAGCTCTCAAATGAGGGAAGGTGACCTGGTGCTGCCTAGTACATTTCAGAACCTGAATATGTAACGGCCCCCTCAGCAGACCCTGTTTAGTTACCCCTTTCAGTCAGCTCATGGCAGACATCCCACAACAACGGGTGGTAGAGTTTACTTGTCTACACCTGCCTTTCACCATTTGAGGTGCTCTGGGCTGCCCCATGAGAAAACTTTTTGTTTGATGTTTTATCCTTTTCTGAGGAGCCCGAGGACCTACTATCCCACAACATACAATACACCTGTTTTTTTATCCAGGTATTTATATTGTCAGTTTTCACAGCAAGGAGTCAGTCACAGTCGGAGTCTCAGTGCTTGAGGAATTGATGTACCACTCTGATGTGCCACAGGGGCAAGTGGGATTGGGCAGGGAAGAGCTGATGCTGTCATCAGTGATACTGCCTGTATACACACCCCTAAGGGGTATCACTCAAATTGCCTAGCTCTCTCCACAATTGTCCTTGAAAGACATTCTGTATTTATTATTCGGCACAGCTCCTAGCTCAGGGCTTTTCTTAAACGGTGCAACAGCTTCCTGTGACAATACTGTGTCTAACTGAATTATCAGCACAACTGTTCATTAGTATTCATGTTACATTCATTGTTGGTATGACTGTGATTTAGTGTACCAGCTTGCAAATAGTTTATTTATTGTATTCAAGCAGCCGGCAGCCTTGCCTATGCTAATTGTGCATCACACCTCCAAGATCACAAAAGTTGCTTTCAGGCAAAATCTTAAAGGATTTTTTTTTTCTTTATATTTTTGAGCTCTAAGTTGGGTGATGTTAAGAATTTTTCCCCCATCAACTGGAACTTCTATAATTAAGCAGGGCCTTCCATTTGTCTCCAGCTTTGAAAAGCAAACAAAATGGCTTTTACGAAACTGTGTCTCAAAATGAATTTCATGAGCATCTTCTTTTCTGTATGTGTCACTGCCTTGTGGGTACGGTCTGCACTTCTATTCCATTTCCAAGCTATAGAAATTCCGATTCCCACCTTTTCCTGAGGTGACTTACAAATTGCATTCTGAAACAGTAATTTTTATCTAACTTACAGCTTTACTTTCTTAGTAATGATCGGTATAGTATATTAGTGTTGCTTAGTAATGAAGTCTCTTGAGACCTGTCTGGCACATTTTTCAGAACATCCTATTCTACTCCCTCTGGAATGTGGCAACAAGATCAAATAAAACTTGTGTATTGGAAAAAACATAAAATACTGCCTATGTTATCAAGTTGTATTTGAAATTTGGGAATAAAAGAAATAATCATTTTAGTAAGACTGAACTTCTTGTTGCCTGTTTCACAACCAGGGGTATCCTCTGATCTTGTGTCTTCAGTTTTCATACAATTGTTCCAAGTCTATTAATAATTTCCTCCTTGGGTGTCCTGTTTTCGCATCGAGATGATATTGTGCCATTCCGAAAAAGTTTCATTCTGAGCATTTCTCACATTTCTTACATTTGGAGCACCGTGTCCCATTCTGAGCTCCACAGTGCAAGAAAAATAAGGACATTGTGGAACAAGTTTGATGCAGGACAAAAAAAATCATGTAAGGATCAGAGCATCTCTCCTATTAGGAAAGAATGTTCTGCCTAGAGAACAGAAGGCTTAGAGGCCCATAATCCATCTGTATAAATACCTGATGGGAGAGAATGAGAAGAGGGAGCCAGGCTCTGTTCAGTGGTACACATTGACAGAACACGGGACAGTGAGCATAAATTAGAAAACACTGCATTCCATCTGAACATAAACCCCCATGTTTCTACTCCGAGGGTGACTGAGCACGAACAGGTTGGCTAGAGAGGTAGTGAAGTCTCCATCCTTGGAGACAGACAAAATCTGATTGGACATGGTCCTGGAAAACCTGCTTTCAGTGTCTCTGCTTGAGCAGGGGGTGGGTCTGGATTATTTCCAGAGGTGCCCTTCAGCCCCAACGATTATATGATTCTGTGTTGTGCACACTTGTAATCCTGTATATTTATCCATGTTATACTTCTTGTCTGTGGTACATATTTAAAATCATGCATGCTGTTTGTCCATATGCTGTAAGCTTGTGCCAGTTTAAATGATCAGTAGTAATTCTGATTATTTCTGGTCCCTAGAGCAATTTTCATGACCCTCAAGCACTCCCCAGTAGAATTTATCACATTGTGTAGAAGTCTTCATTTTGTGCTCTTAATCAATTAATATATTAATACATTTCTCGTAGTACTTAAATTGATCTCTTACTTTAATATCTTACTATTACAAAAAGCTATTTTTCCCTAGACTCAGTTCATGCATATTTAGTACCATGTTTTGTTATTTTTATATTTAAAACTACATTTTCATTAGATCTCTGTTCCATTAGTTCTTCCTATAGAATGATCTCATTTGTACATTGATTCATCCTTATCATGTTAATTTAATGGGAAATTCCAATTACAGAGCTCAAATCTGGCCTCAGTTACATAGGCACAACTGTTGACAGATGCTTTGTAATGGGTTAAAAAGTTTTCGTAGATAAATCACAAGAAATCCAGCCTAACTCTTAGAATTCAAGCTGGTATATAATGGTTTAGCAGCAGCAATGTTTACTGACTGCAGAAGGCATTGGCTGGTTGTAAATCTGGATTTCTGTTGAGCTGTTTAACAGCTTCTGAGTCAAATACATTAATGATAGAAATGATAGAAGATAGATATTTGTATGCATATTTGGGTTATAATTAGAGCTTCTAAAAAAGCTGACAATTTCTGTACATCTTTTGTAATCAACAGGCTTTGATGGAGATTAGCAATACACCCAAGATTAGGCAGTCTGATGATCTCATAGCATGTACTAAAATAACATGATGATAAAGGCTAAGAATGCTAACTACACAATTGCAATAAATAAAATAGCAAACAAGTAAAAAGTCATCTTTCTACTGTATTTCTAAATTAATTTTGCCTTTGAGTAGCATAATTCTGAAAAAAAAAAAAAGCAGTACTTCTCTGTGTGTGCACTGATTTGGGGATATGTACATGTCGTATGTGTTTGAGTAAGAAACTCAAAAGGTTGCAATCAGACATCACCATTCAGGCTTACTTGATTTAGGGGGACCAGAAACACTTCCTCTCCCCTCCCCTCCCTTCTCCCATGAATTTGTTTCAATATGGAGGAGAAGGACAGGCAAGAAAGGAGAATATCTTGGGCTGCTTTTCAAAGATACATGAGGGGGCTGCGCTGCTCACACTGCTTCATTCACAAATGAAAACAGGGAAAACAGGGCACCTTTCTGTACCAAAGTGAATGGCAGAGAGCCTCAAGATCTTACCAGCTGGCTGCCTCTTTGTCAGACTTTGTCTTAATGTATTTCCTCCCTTTGGCTGTGGCTGTTCCACTGCCCTCTGTTCATGTGCATAAGAAAGACCATGTCATGCTTTGCTCAACAGACATACAAAAGCAGGAAGAGGGTGGGAGAACGGCAAGGGAGGTCTTTATTTGGTTTTATATTGGTTGGCATGTGTTGGACACAATGTAGAAAAATGGATCTGCCCATCAATAAAGAGATATGAGAAGAAATTACTTACTTCATCATTCTGGTAGTTGATAAGCCTGCAGCCATTTATCAAACGTCCACTAGAAATAAATGTCTGTTGTCATTTTCTCACTGTTAACATTATACTTCTCTGTAATTATAGCTGTTCATCTCAACTGCTACCTTTTTTCCCCCCACTTTTTGAAAGAGTGAACTTAGAAGAGAAAGAATAATTTACAAGGCTTCCCTTCTTTCTCTGGAAAACCAGAAAAATTATTATGAAGAACACTAAATTAATTATTTGGATTCATAAGGAGAGAATTAAGCCCATTTGCTTGAAGTAGGATAAATACAAAGCAGTCTCACTTGGATTTCCAGTGGTTCAAATTTGAATTTTCTTTTACAGCAACACAGCAGCATTCTCCCAATTCACTGACACAAAGTCTCTACTACATTTTTCTGTGGCACTTTGGGAAACACCTTGTCCACACTCTGAGTGCCATGTGGAGGGCACAAGGGCCATATTCCTTCAGCAGCAGCAAACCTTTCTCATAGTTCTAGAAAGCATGAGATGAAGTTCTTCAGGCTTTCAGCAAGCATGGCTGGTCGGCAACCTACTGAAGCTTTGCTTAAGCGGAAAAGGGTTTTTACACAATTTGGTATGACAGCGAGTAATACCATCTCTGTTAGCACCTGATCTATTGCAATAGTAAAATAAGATTATTCTAGACTACTCACACACTTTCAGCTTTCAATATAACTGTGCCTAATTATACTGTATGGGTTGTCAGCAGCACAGCTGGAGCTTTTGGTAGTCAAGTTTGGGATAATTGGAGTTTGATGTTCCTGGGAAGACATGGCAGAAGGTTTGCAGTAGGAAGACAAGCATGTGATACAAACACACAAGTTTAGCTATCTGGATGTTGTATCTAGATGAACAGAAAAGAAATGTTCAGTAATTCATCTGCCACACAAAGTTGCATGGCGTGGCTTTTTCCTCAAAGGTCCAAGTTTCTCTCAAGGGTGCATACGACTGAGGGGGTGGCTGTTAGCTTTTTACATTCACTTTTTCTTTTTTAACATTTTCTCCATTCTCTTTCACCCAAGGAAGCTTAGACACTCAGAGCCTGGCCTGTAGTGAGGAGGAGGCACTAAGCCAAAAATCTTTTGTTTCAGCTTTTCAAAACACAGACCATGTTTTCTTACATTTGCATGGAAGATAGATGAGGATTATATTGTATAGGCAATCCATCACAATAGAGTGTCTCTAGACTGGGGTAAATTCATCCTATTCCTCATGTGGCAGGCTTCTTCTGGATGGGGGAAGGGGAGGAAACCACTGCAGGTTGCATTGGTTTGGGTTGGGCTTCTCAGGGACACATCTGTTACCCCCTTAAAGCCCTGGCTATAACCATCCTCCTCCTGCAAAAGAACCTCTTCTAGCTGAGCTATTCTTTGTTCTCCCGTAGATACTCCTGGCCAAGCAGTTGTGCAGCGCTCTGTCATGTAGGCTCACAAAAGAGGCTTTCCTGTGAGAGAGGACCTGCAAACTGAAGTCCTCCCAGGCAGGGACTTGCCTCAAGCTCTGCTTTTGTCTGCCTGAGTACTCTCATCAGCTGACCTGGGACAGGCAGCCTCTCTGACATGGTTTTGAAAGAAAGTGGCCTCGGGAAATATTTCTTGGGCATACCTGTGATATCTGTGTGGAGTTTTGACAGCTTTTGGTCTCTGTCTGAATTACAGATATTTTTTCACTGGAAGAGGTACTGGGCTTCTTCAGAGTAGGTGCCTCCGACCCTGTACTGGTGCATGTGTTTTAAGTTACTCACTAAAGGCTGCAATTCGAAGAAGTGACAGTGATTTATTTTAGAACTCCCAAGGCTAAGCAAAGCAGAGAACCAAAGCATCTGAATAGTTAAGCCTTACAGGCCTGTGTTCCTGTATGGTTGCAATTTCAGTGGAATTTGATTGCAGTGCTCTTACTGCAAAGTGTTTTGTTGGGCTGAATTATTGTGTATCTTTGGATGACAGCAGGCCAGACTCCATTAACCCAGTGCCTGGGATCCTTGAAGAAGTAGGGAACTACTACGGTGGGATACATCTGGATCCTCCCAGCAAGAAGCCCAATGCTTCCCCCACCCCCAGGAAATACTATAGGTAAATTCTCTGACAATCTCAAATCTGCCTACACAAATCTACCAATCACTGTGGATATCAGCACATGAACAATATTCACCAGCTGAACATTTAAAAAGGAGTACTTTCTGAAACACTTTTTAAAATGGACACATCTCCTCCTACTTGCTGTCGGCGAATTGGGCTTTGGAATTATGTACAACATGTTGTGCACTTGTAATCATCTCTGAAATGAGAAAGCATCTCAGCTCTAAAGGAAGGTGAAATTCCTTCGTTTTTTGTGATGTAAATATTTTGAAACAGGGAAGACATTCCTCCTTAGCCTTTCAAAGCAGATCATGAGATATAATTACAGTAATTTTACTGCACAGCTACAAAGGCAAGCACATGGAAGGTGTGTGGGCAGCTCTTGCATAGATACATGGCTAACAAGGGATGGAGGATTTGTAGATCTTCCGCTTCCAAACCTGGGATCAGTTCCATCTGTACAGCAGCAAAACTATATATGTGACAAAAAAAATATCCCATCATTATCTTTCAAGTGACAGGAGTCTATTATTTTCTTCTCAGAAGGTTATCCACTGTGTCCTGTTCTTCATCTGAATCTGCCTGAAATCATCGTTCAGTCACTGATTCTTTTCTTTTACTTCTGTTAGTAGTACAAGAAATTGACCCTGGGTTTATATTTCTGTATGCAAGTATCATACTCACTTCTTGAGTAAACATCTCCGCTTCTTGTCAGCGAGCTAAATAAGCTGAGCTCCTTAATCCTCAAATCATGACTTGTTTTCCAGTCCCTGGAGATACTTGTGACCTTCTTTTGAACTCCCTCTCTGTCCTCATTATTTCCATATCTTCCATGGTGTGGACAACAATGTATGAACAGCCATAAACAGTCAAACCAAAGGTTTATTTAGCCTAGTGTGCTGCTTCTGGCAGCACTTCTCACAGGTGCCACAGAAAGATTAACAGTGAGAACAAGGTGCTGCTCTCTTCCCTGCTCCCTGCTCCAGCATCTAAGTGATCTGCAGCTTGTGCTACACACATATGATCTTAAGATGGACTGGGATTACTTCCTATTTTCTGCTTGACATTCCTGGTTGTATGGATCCAAAGACCACTTCAGCATATTTTTTTGTAATTGCAGTGCGTCAAAAGCTCAAGTTTTTAAGTCCTCCATGAAGCTGCAGCTTTCCAAGACAGCTCACTAGCTCTGGCAAATAAAACTTGCAGTCTGAATGAAGCCCCTACACATGATCCTTCAAGCTAAACTTTTGCCCTTAACTCTCAAGTCCTTGTCTAGAAAGCTACTCAGTGTTGCCTTCTGCACTGACTGCATAGAATGAGGATGTGAGTTTTCCAAGAGGAAAACATTCTGCACCATCAACTTACAAGTTGAGTGCTGAATGAGACTAGTATTTGGCTTCAGACTGCTTCCAAGTGTATCTACTTTTCACCTCCTATTTGGAGAGTAAGCCTTGCCTGTTTTCCAGAGACTTTAGTCCAATGGTTTCCAGGCTACTGCAGTAATATTACCTGAATACTTTCAATGATCAAGCTGTTCTAAAAAGTGTAAGAGTTACTTAAATAAAATATATTTAAATGTATAGTCAGCTCCTGGATTTTTGAGACTGTCTGCAGAGAGGGCTTAAAAAAATAAAACCAGTATTGATTGTCCTTCTGAAAGAAATTGAGATTCTCCGATAATAGCATAATTACTCCAGGTGCTAGGGCATTAAAAATGACAGCAACATTATAGAGAAAGGAATTAGTTAGCAGTACTACCACCACCATTGTTTCCTAGGACTTCTAAATGGACGTGAGACAAATCTTACCACATTCACATCTCCAGGTGTGCAGGCATTTCCACACTACCACCCTTTCTCTCCAGTATGCACAACTCACTCCAGTCTTGCTCGCCTTCATCCAATCTCACTCCTGAATTCTGTCTCTGCGTCTCAGAATCAAAGGCACAGGAAGACACATCCCAACTTCCTTTACCTACAGCCATTGCCTCTGTGCAAGACCTACCCCATCATCCTTGCATACATATCCCAAAGACAGTGCATACATGCCGGACCCCACACTTTCACATGGTGTCTCTTAGTATTTTTATGCTGGGGATGGGATGGAGACGCAGAGGGTTCCCATTGTCCAGGCACTTAAGGTTCTTGAGTCTTTTTAAGGGGTAGTCAGCAAAATGTCTTTTGCAGCTGGCTGGGGTTTAGGAGCTGCCAGCTAGGTGAATATAGGTCTGAGCTGCTTTTTCCCGAATTGAGTGGTTGTGATGGATTATATTTATACTTCCACTGTTCCAGCCTTTGACAAACCATCCCACACATCTGTTACATTAGAAGGCTTCAACCTAATATTTTTTCAGCTGGGCATATGGGAACATGATTATATCATCTTTATTTGTTTTACTCCATTCACTCTCGCTCTTCTATTCTTCCCTTTCAGCACCATTTATCATGTAAGGATCCACTAAAATATTACACAGTGTTTTTTTTACTCATCACCATCTTTACTCCTCCTTGTTTGCAGACGCTTACCCCAATTCTGAAGTGATCTATGTGTGGACTAATAGCACCACAACATCTGTGGTGGTGGCTGAAGATGGCTCACGACTTAACCAGTATCATCTGATGGGACAAACTGTAGGAACTGAAAACATCAGTACCAGTACAGGTATGGAGAAATTTTCATTCCATGGTGGCTGATAGGTGGAGTAGGAGGGGAGATCCATATGCTCCAGTTATCTTCCAAGGAGGCTAGGGAAGCACCACTGGAACATAGGGTACTAGGGAAATCTTGTGCAGGTTCCTGGATACTTAGCAGAAGCACTGAGAGACTGAGAGGGTTATATACTGGCTCTTAGGTATGTCACAAGGCTGTTGCTGAAGATGCATCCAAGCTCCTGCTATTTAACAGGAATGCTGGAGAAGCTGCATACAGCTTCTTGGCAACTGCCTTTGTTGATGCTGCCAGCACTATTGCTGGCTGATTTCCCTGTGGGAGGAACCACCCCAGGAGGTAAACACCACCCACGCATTTGATCCATTTCAGTCATTGCTTTAAAATTATTTGCTTGATGAAATCGTGGCGGGGGAGGGAGTGGAGGGTAGGTCAGGGTCTGTGGCATGGCTCTGCAGCGTGCCCAGGGGACCACGTGGCCACAGAGGAGGTGTAAACTCTGAGGATTCCCATTTCCTCCTGGACCGCAAGTGGAGGTGCCAGATGTGGCAGCATTAGGGAGGCAAAGAAGCTTTAATCCCAGGCCGAGCATCCACGTGAGCCATACCCCCCTACTTCTTAAGGCTCCCACGCAAGGGCAGCCCTGGGTGCACATTGGTGGGGGGACTCCCGGGGGGGTCGAGGCCAGGACAGGGGTCACGTGGGCTTAGCCCGATGGGAGCTTAACCAGGTTACACAATGCATTTGTCTGGAGAGCATTAGTAGCCTCCAGCATTTGGCAGGGGGGGGGAAACAAAATTGCCTGCTGTGTAGGGGAATTTCCACCACCATGGGCTGTCTTGGGCTTGGGGAGAGAAAAGGGGGCTATGTGCAGCAACACAGCTGGGAGCCATTCCTGATGGCAAAGCACAAGTCTTCTGGTCATATTCTAAAGGCTCAGCCAAAGACAGGATTGTAGAGGATAAGCTATAGACTGAGTTAGGAACTTGTTACTACCTACAGGAAACTGAGGACACATGAAAGCAGGCACATGTACACTTGCACACAAAGTTAGCTTGACCAAAACATGAAAGCTTTCTTCTAAGGCTGTCCAAATACAGAAAATAAAGAGAAATGGGACCCCAAGTGAGGGAAAGCTTGCCTTGGGTAGCACAGAAGAGGCACTAAACACAACCACTGTCTCCATCTTACAGAGCTTCACCCCCTCCCTTGCCCATCTCTGGAGACGCAAAGCTATTGCTAATGCAAAGATACCAAAAGATGAGAGCAGCATACAGTCAGTCGGAGCAGCCACCACTGTAGAAAAGGGATGAGTAGACTAAAGAGCAAAGCCTTTTTCCTTACCAGTTTACCATCATAGCCGCGTTGTTTTCTGCAATGAATGGCAGCTCCCCTCTCGCCTTCATTGTTGTCAGGAAAAAGATCCAGAGGATGCACCGAGGCATCTCCTACAAGCTCTTCGTGCTCCTCAGAGCAAGAAAACCATCCAGCCCAGGCAGTGATTGCTCCAGTGTGTCAGTTCTAGGCAACTTCCAGTTTGCAGCTTTGCCTGTGAAAGCTCCTTGTACTCCTTAGCCCAAGGAAACAGGATACTCTTCAGAAAGATCCCAAAGTTTCTGCCCAGTAACGACCAGCCCTACTGTATCATAAGATTTAGGCTAATAAATCCTTGTTTTTCAACGTCAAAATTTTATATTAATGTCCTGGGTTACATCTGGGCTAGCTGGATTCTGATTGCAGGGTGGATCACAAAGAGCAGGACACAGATTGTAACTGGGGATTAGCAAAATACAAAAATCCGATTTTGCACAGGGAAAGCATCAGTCAGCGAAGGATTTTCTGGACTTCATCAAGCTCGTAGGAGGCCAGTAATCAGGGTTACTTATGAACAGCTAAGGCATTTCTTCCTTCTATTGAATTGTTGAATGTGAAAAAGTAAATCCAAATAGCTATTGCACAAATCCAAGTGCTTGGAACTTTTGTGGGTTTTTTGACAAACAAGTCAAAATAGACAGCCGTTGCAGCTGAATAGGCAAAATGTTTGTGTGTGTCATAGGACGTTTAGCCTGTCCTTTCTAGTAGACTTCTTATAAAAAATGGAAATGCTGGACTTGCACCAGTCCCTTGTGATTCTGCTGATTTTGTAGGCAAGATGCTAAATTTGGCTGTCTTCTCACAAAAAAATCCTGGCACTCCCAATTCACCGATCAGTCTTGAAATTTGGAACATTTGAGCCATGCCACAGAAAATACTTCTGACATGTGTCACCTGTTTGGTTGGGATTTTTTGCTCTAACATCCCCAAATGTCAGTCCCTCAGAAGAGATTTGACTACTCACACTGCTTCCAACAGGCCAACATCTGTTATTTCCTAGTGGCACAAGTGCTGTAAAACAATCAGACACGGGATTTGGGTCCAAGTGGATCCTGCTGTTTTGTGCAAATGGTTGCCCAGTTCTGTTCCACATACCCAGAATCTCTCATCTCTAACTTAGGATCTGCAGTGCCACAGAACAAAACAAAACCCACTCTTTTATATTCTGCCAGCTGGAGCCTGAGCTCTGAAATATCCATAGCCTAAATAATGAAAGAAGCATTCAACCCTTCATTTTGCACCAAATAATTCTGTTTTTTTCCTTGAGATGAACCTTTTTCCTGCATAGCTATAAAAAAATGACACAGGCATTTCTCATGGGCCAAAATATTCTGAATGTCAGCATGGTCAGGGATGAGGCATCACAAACTTAATCATGTCAGGATGTCACCAGAAAAGCTTTTGAGAGATGTGAGTCCAGGTATCTTCAGTAAACAAACAAACCTGGGGGCTAGTCCAGCCTCATTAAAACATTCTATTGAATCCCAGCATAACAGCAATGGAAGAATGCATGCAGGATACTGGAAAGACTGTAAGCATTATCTTGAGAAACACATCATCTAAATACAAAAAAAACCCCAACAAACTGTAGCATCTTTTAAAGCATAAAGACCCCTTAAGCCCAGCAGCAGCACAGTAGAATAGCTCTGCGAAGAAACGCAACCATTCCTGCTCTAGGGTTTTTCATTAGTGCTACATTTGTTATTAAAATTGTTTTGTGCAGTGATGAGTGGACCCCATCAGCAACACAATTCTCTTTTAAGTGCTACATAAACCTATAACAAAAATTAGCTCTTGCTCAAGAAAATTTATGGTCTAAGGATAAACAGTGGCCTTACAGAAGTAAAATAAAGCTTTGCCATTCTAACAGAGACAGGATTTTGTTCTATATAAACAAAAGGCCAACTCAGGAAGCTTTTAGCTTTACTTTAAGCAGTGGTCCCAGGGCATTAAAAACCAATCTGTGGAGTTTTCTTAAGCCCTAAGTCTGCTGGAGAAAGCATTCCTAGTGTAGGCATTTTTGCAAAGGAAATGGGAAATCAGAGAAGATACAGATTGTAAGAAGTGAAAGTATGAAATCAAGGTAATACCATTTTTTCAGTGGAGACAAGAACTTTGCTATGTTAAAGAAAATGATAAGGTGAAAATCAGCTGTGGAAGGCCATCAAAATATGGGCATTAATTTTCTGCATTATAAAAAGAAAAGAAAGAGGTCCTGTTGCTTTAGTGAAGCTGTGTAGATGTTTGGTGGTTTTTTTTAATTCCACCTCTGAAAGCATACTGTCAAAATCAATAATGCACATCGTCACTCCTTAGCAAGCAGGAAAATTCTGACTCAAACACATCCCAGTGCAGTAACAACTCAAATTACAAGCATGTAGACCCTGCTGCTGCTGGCATATTTTATGGGTAATCCACAAACTAAAATGCTCCTAAAAGGAGAGCAAGTGGGGTTCCTCCTGAGACCACAGCATGATCAGCATCCCTGGTTCAAAATTACGCTTAATGGAAGGGAATTAGATGTTGCTTCACAGGGATTTTCTCCCCAGTGTCAGAGCATTCACTGTCCATCTCCACATCCCTTCAGGAAACCATTTCACCAGAAGAATCAGACTCCAGAATTAAGTTATAACAATTGAGACAGGCTGTCAGGTAAGGTATTTCTGTGCTATTCCAGTCTATCTGTCTGAAATCATCAACATGAACAAGGTCTGTAAACTTCATCCAGAATAACAGTGCTCCTCTAGCATAACATGTGAGCACAGCTATACCTGCAAAAGCCCTTTCACTGTAGACCTGTTCTCCACTAATTAGCCATATTGTCACTTAGAAATAATCTGCCAAATCTAACTGCTTAGCAATGCTGGCTGCAACTCAACTCAGGCTATTCACAAGGCAGAATCAGTCTGTTATATATTTTCCTTTTGTGGCTGCTCTGTAGAGACTAACAGTCAAATCTTGCAACAGAGATTATAGCTTCAATTGTTTTGTTCTTGGAGAACAATATGTATTTCTGAAGAGGCATTACACTGATTCATCAGTCTTCAGCTGAATGATGCATGCTTTTAAATTAATTTGATATCAAGGTAAGCAAAGATCTATTAGAGCTTAAAGGAATTTTATTCTTATATATTGATTTTACTCTTTTATTTAATTTTTTTTTTCCCCAGGCACATAGGCATCTGTTTTTAGCTAGCAAGATTTTGGCTTTGGGTATCAGTTGCCATCAATGTATAGCCTACAGTAACAACTATATGATTTACCAGAAACAGTCTGAAATAATCAGTTAAGTTTTGATTTTTTTTCTGAAACATTAGGGAAGGTGACAGCTGGTCTGTTGATTTTGGAGTGCATTTTTTAGGCTTTTATTGAAATTCAGAGGACCTGACAAAAGATAGTGCTGCAAATTTGGCATATAAAAAAGACATGGAATTTAACACTGCCAAGGCAATTTTCAGTGAATTCTTATGCAGGAAGTACAATATTCATTGCACAAATGAACAAGACATGGCACAATGTCTATCCAGAAACTATCTTCCTAAGGACTAGGGTGTACCACACTCTGGGAAAACTGCATACACTAGAGCAATTTATTAAAATGTCTTCTTTCCTGGAGGAGCAATCTGATAGGTTTGGGTATTCAACCCAGTAAGACATCCCAGGATCCATGTACAAAGCTGCAGAGTTTGCTACACCAACACTAGCAGTCCCTAAATTTAGGGCAGTCCCTAAATTGTGGTGCTGAAGGAGTGCCTGGACCCACTCTCATTCTTGAAAATTGACAGCCTGGTATATAACAGTTACCCTAATGAGGTTAAGTCCTGCTGCTAAATCAGGTTTCTAAGAGTAGATGGCCTTAATTTAACTCTGGTAATGCAGTTTCTAGGCCTGAACAAAAACCATGCAGGATGGAGGCAGTGCTAGCAATCCATGTTTTTAAGACCACAAATACCAAGACATTCCAGGTGTATTAAAGGGCTGCAGCTTTTCAGTACAGTAGGAAAAGTCAGTCATTGTATTCTGCTTTGAGGGACTAAATGTGAAGACTAACAGGATCTAGTAGCACCTCTGTCTCATGTCCTGAATTTCCACACTACAGAAATCCGAACATTTTTCATGCAATTAAGAATGCCTGGATGATAGACCCACATGGGTAGTGGAGCTGGCCTGCTTAAGTCATTAAACCAGTAAATATCCCCTATTTTACCCACATGCACATTTTTCTCTTTCTAGGTGAATACACTATTATGACAGCCCATTTTCATCTGAAAAGAAAAATTGGTTATTTTGTCATCCAAACATACCTTCCTTGCATTATGACTGTGATCTTATCACAAGTATCATTTTGGCTAAACAGAGAATCTGTTCCTGCTAGGACTGTCTTTGGTGAGTATCCCACTTTATTCCAGCACATGAGAAGAATTGGTTTGGCTTCTGGAAAGTGATTTGCTGTAACAAAACCACAGTGCACTACTAACCCACACATATTAGCATATTTAGTGTGTACTCTAGCTAAGCATTTGGAACAGATTTTACTTCAAGACATTTTAGTTTATCTCTATTTCAAGATGTTTATCTGGGAAAACCATGTAGAGTTTATTTAGTGACAATTATCTCTATTTCCATCAAACAAATTAATATGATTTTGCATTTAGAAAACATACTTACTACTGAAGTTGTCATGGAAAAATCAATCAGGGTCTCTTAAATTACTTATCACTAGAAGATCACAGAAAATAAACACAGTCTTAAGTGAAGGTTGATGAAATATAAAAATTTCACTAGATGAAAAATGAGGGGAACGGGATCAGTTTATTATGCAAAATCTCATTCAGCTGTTCTTAAAAGAGACATTCTTCTTTACAAACCTACTGAAATCAGTTGACAGCTGTGATCAAAAATCAGTTCAGCTTTGACCAAAAATCAGTTCATCAAGCTGTATGGGAAGAATATAGGAACCAGCATTGCTTTGCTAGTATCCATTCTAGGTTTACGAAGCTGCTGAATTTTGTTCTATTAGAGGTATCCTACCACATATGAAAATAGTGGTATCTCTGTCATTTGCTCAT
The DNA here is from genome assembly GCF_014839835.1 of Dryobates pubescens. NCBI lineage: Eukaryota > Metazoa > Chordata > Aves > Piciformes > Picidae > Dryobates > Dryobates pubescens. The sequence goes on along the minus strand of NC_071621.1, from coordinate 8,442,845 downwards.
CTATGAGAAGGGAGGAGCTACAGTCAAAGAAATCAGTAACAGCCAACAATTTAATACAAAAAGTCTCCATGTAAGAAAATAACTTCAGTAATTCTACTTTCTTCTGACAGTTACTGCCAAACAAGTTGCTCACTGGTTTTATACTTAACAAGGGGCACTCTATACATAGCATGCGTCAGTGTACAGGCATAAAATACCAGTAAGGGTTTTGTTTATGTAACAGCTGGGTTTGTGTTACCCCTAAAAATATGTGTGTTTAAATGCATTATAACTAGAGATAACCAGAATACCACAGAATACCACACCTGAGAACAGAGGTTTTAATTTTCTCTCGGAGAGTAAAGTCTCTTACTCTTTTGGATCGTAATATGCAAATACAGACTGACTTCATGTAGCCTGTCTGCGTATCCTGAACTGGGGCCACTCACAACTCTTAAGGGCTCATGCACGGGCTACCAAACTGATCTCTGTCTCTTTCCTTCCCTCCCTTTACAGGAGTAACAACAGTCCTCACCATGACCACCTTAAGTATCAGTGCCCGTAACTCTTTGCCAAAAGTGGCCTACGCTACTGCAATGGACTGGTTCATAGCTGTCTGCTATGCCTTTGTATTTTCTGCATTGATTGAATTTGCAACAGTCAACTATTTCACCAAGAGGAGCTGGGCATGGGATGGCAAAAAAGCCCTGGAAGCTGCTAAAATCAAGGTGCTTGTCTTACATATTTTAGATATCTAGAATAAAAAGCAGGTATTCAGTCTAGTTCAAATAACAGAATGGACACTCTTCATCTTCTTCATGGGAAAAAAATTAAATATTTAATTATCTCATGACTTACTTTCATCTTCTTACAGAGGAAATCTTGAAATGAAATATGCCTTCTCTTCACAGAAATAAACTATCAATCTCTACCATTTATATGAAGGGGACTGTTTTCAGAAAGACATAGGGCATTGAGTACGTGTCACGAGATTTCAGTGATCAAAATTCTGACAACAGCAGACTAATACTATGAAACATGTCTGCAGAGCACTCCTGACACACTCTCCCAAAGAAATAAAAAAGTTCACATTGAGCTCCATGAGTCAGAGTCCCCCCACCGTATCTCCAGTAATGAGACAAAAGAGCAGTTCTGTGACAAACTTTTGAGTTTCACACTGAAAGCAAAATTTTGCAATAGGACAGACTCTTAACAAATGGTCTCCCTCAGGCATCTTGAAATAGCCATACAAAGAAAGAGGGCAGGCTGGCAAAGTCAATGAGCCCTTCACCATGCTCCTTGCTTCAGCTGGGAAGGTGAAGAAGCCCACAGGGCAGCAACCTCTGCAGGTACAGGACTTCATTGCCCTGACAAAAGAAGCTGCTAATATACATGCCAGATGGCATTCAGTCCATTTAGCTGCTCTTAGCTTTCTCTGGCATCAGGGATAGTTTAACCTGAGTAAGGGCAATGAAATCAAGGCAGAAACAGCTGTTTGGTAGTTAGTCAGAACAGCCAACAGGCATTTGCTAGCATGATTGATTATGGTACTTAGATTTTTGCGTTAATAACTTGAAAACATATTTCCACTTTCTGTTCCTTCAGTCTAATGTTTCTGCTCTTTACACTGCAGAAAAAAGAGCGTGCATTGCTGGCAAATAAATCTACTAATACTTACAGCACTGGGAAGCTGACCCCTGCACCAAACATGCCAAAGGACTCGGCCCCATCTGTCATCTCAAACACTGCACCTGCTCCAGCAAAGTCTGCAGAAGAAAAGCCCGCTGAAAGCAAAAAGACTTACAACAGCATCAGTAAGATTGACAAAATGTCCCGGATAATTTTTCCAGTGTTGTTTGGAACTTTTAACTTAGTTTACTGGGCCACATATTTGAATAGGGAGCCTGTTATTAAAGGTGCCAATTCTGCAAAATAAACTGAAGGACTCTAAAGCCACGTGTGAGCCATACTTACAAAGTAGATGCTACCAAGGAAAATTTGAGATCCAGATGACTTTCTACATTTGGGCAATATTCTTCAGGAAGTTTTTTGCATGTTTAATAATATGTACAAATAATATTGCCTTGATTGTTTCTACATGTAACCTCAGATGTTTTGGAGATGATGATATTACTTACAGCAACAGATAATTTATAAAAGTTCAGAAGACATTGAACATGGCTTCTTTGCTGCTTAATATCTTGCATTGATAGTTTACAAATAAAGTAAGTTATATTTTTTAACTGTTCAAGTGTACTACATATCGTGATTTTTATACTTCAGATGTACAGTCATAGAAATATAGGCTTAACCTATATTTTACAGAAGAGCTCCACTATTGTCATCTGATAAGTTACTGAGTAACGCCAGTTGTAAATGTGTCAAAGTATTAAGTGTAGGGCTATGTTTGAGCACCTTTACTGGTTATAGGTATTGCTTTACTCCACAGATAAAGCTGCTCAGCCCAATATTCATTGGAACTTAATACAATGCAGTAAATCCTAATGGGGCTATGCTGATTTTTACTGCTTGAGCCTCTGTCAGTGAAGTACGACAGGGATGCTACTTGTGCAAATAAAGGTGACAGAATCTTGCCCTTAACAGAAAAGAAGGAATTTGTATGGATTTTGAATTCCAAGGAATTTTCTCAAGTGATTCTTAGTATTTATTCCAAAAAAATAGAGATATATTGCATGGAATTAATATAGAGTAGGAACATACTTGTGCAAGTAAAATTTTTAACAACAGCAGTAGACATTTTTCATTAGGGCAAAATAAATGATGCTTGGATATTTTCCTCAGAAGAAGTTTGCTTTACGTTACCAGAGATGAACAACAAAAAATTACAGTAAATCTGCAATAATTATTAGTTGTTTCCCACAGTGAAAACTAATCAGCTAACACTAGGAAGTGTGTTCAGAAAAAACAATGTGCTTCATGACAGCAAGGTGTTTCAGTGACAATATTGACAGAAAGGTCTTTGTACTGTCCATCTGAAACTTTTCTATACAATGCCTTGCTGCTGCCAACGTGTTTTGCTTTCACAATGAACAAGAATATGCAGTCTGAGTTTTCAGTTCTTTCCTCCTTGACATCCTTTCCTTGTTCCAGAAGCTTTTGTAATTTAATCTTAATGTTTAAATAAAAAATGCATTCAATATTTGATTGTAAAATGTTATTCGTATACTGGTTATCTTTTTAGAGAAATCAAAAAACCACAAGAACTGGAAGAACTAATTGGAAAGCACACATGCACATACTTGGTCACAGATATGCGCATGTCACATCCTCACTGTTGGCCAGAAAGGTGCATACTGAGTGAAGACAGGAACTGAGATGTTCCAGAATTAGGTGCTGTCTTGCTATGGAAGATCATCCCCATTTTTTATTTGGCACAGAGAAGATAGTTCATGCTTCGCTTTGAGGTGAGGGTCTGGTCCAGGACTGGGGAACTGACTAGGTTTCCTGTATGTCTTTTCTTCATTCCTTTCATTCTTAAACATTGATGAGAAATAAATCTCACACATCTATTCCTTTATGCAACTTTTTGTTTGATGATGTGGAATTAGAAGTCTGCAAATTCTCAGTGGCCACAGAGAAACCATGGGACTAGAAGCTTGTAAAGAAGAACAAGGAAGGTGCATCCCATCTATTAGTGCTAGCCTGAGCCAAGGTGATGGTTTGGATCTGTTTTCACGTAGGCTTCCCATATGGCTTTGATTAGCCACATACCACCCTGCTCATTTCTTTGTTTTCAAAAAAGTGATAGATAATGGTATCTGAAACAATTAATCTGGTCCTTTGGGTACCGAAATGAGTGAAAGATTGCAGAGCCTCTAGGGAGGCAAAACTTTATAACGTCCCATGGCTATTTCTTTTCTTGCATACAGGTTATTCCCACAAAAATGGTTGAAGCCAACAAAATGTCCTTTTTTTCCTGGTGAAGAGCATGTAACTTTGCGAAGTCCGACAGTAATGTACACATACACATTGTACCGAATGTCCCCAGCGATACTCTCACTAAGTACATCTGAAACAGCTAAAACCACCTGGCAGCTGGTGGATGAGAGCAGATCTTTCTGCATGTGTGAGACAGACCCTCTCAGTCTGCCTCCTTCTATTGCCATAGATATGTACAATAAAAGCCACATTAAGCTCCTAGAGGCTGAATATCCGGTCAAGGAGAGGTGAGCCTATCTTGCTGTTAAGGCCAGCAAATACAAGTATTCCTGGTGGGATGAGCACACATAGAAAACTTTTCTTCTAAACACTTCATATGAGTGTACATTCCTCCTGTGGAAAGGCAAAGTGGCCATGAAATGAACAGTATGGTGGGGTCGTCTTAATTACTGAGAGAGACTGCCTGCACCACACAGATGTGTGTTTGCTGACTCCCCTGGAGTCTTGTGGATGATGACGGTAAGGCCTGCCATTGACACCTGTGACAGATTATTGTGTGCCAAGTAACACACGTGGGCAAGGATTCTTGCTAGGAATCAATCTACCAACAACTTTCTATTTCTAGTTTTACTAAAATAACAGATGTGATGTAACTCTGGTAACATCAGTGACATAGCCTACTGCACCAAATTAACTTTCTCAACCAGGTGTCTGAGGATGATGGGTGAGCTGGTGAGGATGTATCAGCAGATAATCCTCTTGGTGATTTGCTCTTTTTTTTAACCCCATATGTACACATGCTACCATGTTGTTGGCAGGTATGTATCTGTACCTGTAAGGTCAATTCTCCTCAACTATTTATATACCATACAGGTAGCACAGGTTCAAGCTTTTTTATCACACATTATGATATATATAGTATTTGCAATTGCACATATGGATTCTTGACACCACTTCTCCTTAGATACCAAACATTTACGTTACATGAAAAGCATGGTGGATTTAGGTTTGGGGTTTAGTTTGTTGGTTGGTTGGGTTTGTTCTCTATGGGAAGATTAGGTAGCTGAAACAATTATTGACCAATGACATTCCAAAGATTAAGGAGCTAATTGTATAATGACTAACTGAAACCAGGTTCTGTGAGTTCTAGCTCAATCTAGAGCATGCATTCTTTGCATAATTATCTAAAATCTCTAAATAGACAGAAACTGTATGAGGATCCTGAGATCTTATTGCTAGAAGCTAAAGGAGTACTTGGGAAGAATATCATACATATGTGTCTTTTCACTCTTATTCTTCAAAAATAAAGGTCTGCTTCTGGCCACTTTGACAGGACGGATACTGCACTAACCAGACCATTGTGCT